>NW_024581137.1:38840410-39030792 GCF_017639235.1 Corvus kubaryi
CTTAGCAAGGACGTCCCTTCCGGGACTATGCTTGCTAACCTATGACAATTACCTTACAGAGTAGCATTGCTCTAAAACAAATGTAAGCAGGTTAAATCTGAAAATGTGTTGAAACGATTTTTTATGATTATGGGACAGGAACCATGGAAAGCTTTGAGATGCGTTTCAGCCACAGGCTTTACTTTTTCCCTAGTTTACATTCATTCGTTATTTTTCATATTCACGTTATCATTTTGTCTTCCCAGAGACCTTCACGCTGCTGGGAAATGCTTTTGGCGCCCCGTGTGTCTTCCCGTTCATGTACAAGGAGCAGTGGTGGGCGGAGTGCACGGCCGCGGGCCGCACGGACGGCTGGCTCTGGTGCGCCACCACTGCCGACTACGACACGGACCAGCGGTACGGGCTTTGCCCGTCCAGAGGTAAAGAACCTGTTCCCACACAGTTCCCCTCAGCGTTGGCAAGCCGGCATGAGCTGAATGGGATTATCTTTATAATAACCACTCATAACTTACAAGAACGTATTTTAGTATATGATACATTGCCACATCCTGCGGCTCACTATGCAAGGAAATATCGTTGCATGAAGATGTGAAGAGAGTGATTGAAGAGTAGAACAGCGCTCAGTTCCCATTAACTGTGGGGATGTTGTTGAGCAGCACGATAATTTTGAGCTCCTTACTGTTTCCCAGCCAGGATGTGTGCTGTCACTGTTGTACCACCCTTCTCTGAGGATTCCCATTCTGATGGATGTGGGCACAAAAATGAGCACTGTAGGAGGATTGATGTTGAAGTTAATATTTCAATCTTCATGATTCTCATGTGAATATGTTTTTTTACTAAAGTGGAATGTGTCCTTTTATCTGTGTTGTTAAGTCCTGTTCATATTGTCCAGGAAGTAGCCTTTCCATCCCTTTGATATCTGCCTGGCATTTCTCTGCAATTTCAATCACTTTCTTCTATTTTTGTGGTCACTTCCCCCTCTATCTCCCTTTATGGCTTTGTTCTTGTCAGGAGAGCTTTGCATCCATGACATTGAAATCTCCACCTGACACATCTTGTCTTTCCTCTGTATTTCTCCCCATGGCCCCTGTTCAGCATTGTCCTTTATTATTGGAATACCCCTTTACTCCAATTGATTTAAAGTGGACTTTCAGTGTGACACACATCCTTAGTCAACTATGCTTTCCAGGTCCCTGCAAAGATACCTCAGACACTGAGCCCTGAAGGTGAGTGACACAGGGTCATTGAATAATTTTCAGTTTTTGAAAGCTAGTTCAAGCTTTCAGTTCTTTTTATTTTAATTTCATCTTCATACTGACTTTTGGGAATAATCAAATACATGATACAATTTTGTATTGTACTTGATTGAGCATGTATAAATCTTCAACAAGTCAAAGATGCAAAGGTAATCGGAGGAGGAGCACCTCTGCTGTGTGACAGGCGCTTCCAGAGGCTCTTCACAAGGGGATGGGATTTACCCAAGAACCTTTTTGATGCTGAATTCAGGTCTAGTGCTGGTTCTTACAGCTCTCAGTGGGAACTGCTGTCCAGAGAGAGAAGGAGATGTTGTGAAACTTTTTAAATTTTTCACGTGGGATTTCTGCCACAGCACTCCATGCAATGTATTTTCCTATGCAATCACTTCCCTTTCGGTAATTCCTGACTTTTCTCTCTTCATGGAACAGGAGGCAGTATAGGCCAGCTTTACCTGTCAGTTTACCAGCCTTAATTTTGTCCTTCCCCATCTGCTTGTAACATTCTCAGTGGTCTTGAAAGAGCAGCCCAGGTGACATTTAAGGAGATGAGTGAGAACCTGCCACACAGAACAAGAACTGCAATTCAGTTTTCTGTTGGCAAGTTTCTGTGACCTCTGTTGTAATTATTTTCTTCACAGATACAGACAGCACCTGGACTACAGATCTATCAACAAATGTTCACTACCAGATAAACTTTGACTCAGCTCTCACGTGGCACCAAGCCAGGCGGAGCTGTCAGCAGCAAAATGCAGAATTATTGAGTATCACAGACATTCATGAACAAACATACCTTAAAGGTAAGGCAGTAAAGCAAACCCAGGGTTACATTCAGGATCTGTTCAGGCCATCATAACAGCTAGGGATTATTTAGTATGAATTTGGCCATTGCCTTTGGTCCTAAATATGTGTGGGTAAGAAAACAAAATATTTTAGAATTTTCAAATTCATATCAAAATTGCTGTCAAATTTACATAGAATTCAAAGTATTCCAGCATCCTGCAAGTGTCACGGTTTGACTTCATGTTTACAAACCTGAGTTTATATTAAAACACCGTTGATTTTTTTTTTTTTTAAATGGGGGAAAAAATCCTGAAAAGTAAATGAAAGTTTTACTTTTGGTAAAAAGGAAAGTTTTAAAAAAAATTGGGAAAAAAAATTTTCTTTATGCCAAAAGAAAGATGTGTTTTGTTTCAAATGCAGTTTTGACAGCTGATTTTTTCATTCACTTGTCAAACTGAAAAATATCAACTTTACTTATCCATGTATAGCTGAGGGAATGATATGGAAGAAATATTTATTTTTCATTTTAGGGATTAATTCAACTTCCAACAGATTTATTATCATTGTTTATTCTTACACTTTACCAATATTTCTTCCTAAATGTACAGAATTTAGCCTATTCTGCAGAAACAGTTTTATTTTGGATATAATCTGTGGATTATAATATAATATTATATTTGGATATAATCTGTGCCTATTTTTCATTAGTTGATAAAATAAAACAGGGAGTTTCTGTTTGTTTACCTTCTTAGAGTATTCAAAGCTTTGGCATATTTCAATTTGTCAGGTATCTCAGTATCTACAGATATTTGCAGTTAGATATTTCGGAATTGCAAGTCTTCCTAGAGACACTGTTAGTGACCATTGCTAATACAAAAGTGATTTATAAAATAATTTATTTTCTTTTTGTAACTTAGAATTAACAGAAGGTACAGATTCTGCACTTTGGATTGGACTCAACAGACTGGACTTGACTAGTGGATGGGAATGGACTGGAGGCAGCCCTTTTCAGTACTTAAACTGGGCTCCAGGTAGATGTGACTGTGTTTGATTCTGTATTTCTAAAGAGAAAATATACATACCTCAAATACTGCTGTAAATTTCATTATCAGATAAATATTCCATGAGATAAGTATTTTAGCTTTTCTTCCTTTAGCTTTACAAAAACCTTTTTTCTATAGCAATAAAAGACAGAAACCTTCAATGTATTGCAAAAATATTTTAGCTGTGAAAGCAACACTCCTTGTCCCAAAAACATTCAGTCTTCCATTTCTTGACTAGCAACTAAAGTATGAGTTTACAGGTTTGTATCTACTTACCTAACTTACACACTACATTTCATACAGACATTTCCCCTACTAGAGACCTACCTTAGCTCTCGACAAAGCTGGGAAAGACATGACCTCCATCACTTCATCCAGGAGTGGTCTCTCATGTGCATTTTAGACCTCAGAGCTCTGTTTGTCTTTCAGAAAAGTTAATTTTTTTTTTTTTTATCTGTACTTTTCCCAAAGGAAGCCCCTCTCCAGAATCTGGAAAGCTCTGTGCAGTTTTGAATCCTGAAACAAAAGCTAAATGGCAAAACTGGGAATGTGATCAGAAACTTGGCTATATTTGTAAGAAAAGGAACTTTACTTTGGTTCCGTCAGGTACGTTGATATATGTTGATAATTAAAGTAGGAACTGTTATCTGAACCACTCAGCATATTGACAAGGACGAACAGAAGAATTAGAAATAGAAATGATTTCTTGTTTCTCTGATTTCTTTTTACAACTATTGAAACCTTTCTAGTCTGATCTCCTGTTCCACAACATACAGAATGAAACAGATAAAAGCAAAAAAAGTCCAACTAGTCCCTCCTGTCCATGTTTCAGCGGCTATGTCTCCCCTTTAAGTACACACACTGCTAACCATCAAAAGGGAGAACGATCCAAAAACTATTTTTCAGAAGAGGGACATCAGTAAAAATAAGCCCAAGAAAGAAAGATGGAGAATTTAGTGTGGTTCTAAGTCATTCTCCAGGACTTGTGGTTAACCAGCACCCAGATTAGTAAATTCAGGGGTCTCTGCAGAAGTGGTGGAAGATCAAGACTATGAATGATCGACACAGTGAAGTGAGAAAAGATATTTTAAGTGTATGAAGATTTCCCTGTTGGTGTATCCCTATGTATTCTTCTAGCTATAAATCTGTCTTACGACTGTTACTCTATCAATATACTTAATCCTTTAAAAATTCATAAACCTTCTATGTTAGCTGCAGATAATGTCTGATTTCTCCTATCTGACAAATAAATACTAGGTGATACGGAAGCTGATAAAATTAATCAATTACAAAATTAATACATGCGATTAATACATTATGAAATTAATGTATTTGTTCCAGACATTTGACTGATCTTAGAATTTGTATTAGGTATTATTTTAATTGAAAAAGTTTCCTTTTCCAAGTTAAAAATTGCCTGATTTAGAATCACATTTTTGTTTACTATATTTTGTGTTCATCATTTCCTTATGATGAGAATTTCAAAAGAAAATTCTTAGTTTTGAACTTTTGCACAGATTAAGTGGAAATATTTTCAATGTCACGTCCCTTGCACGGCAACTGAACTCCTCTAAAGCCTTGGTACGTGTTCCTAGGTGACACTGGGCCTGTAACTTGCCCAGATGGATGGGTGCCGTATGTAGATCACTGCTATAAGATCTTCAGGGACAGCAAAGGATGGGAAGGAGCTTTGACCTCTTGTCAGAAGGAAGGGAGTCACTTGGCCAGCATCCAAAGCCTTGAGGAGCACAGCTTCGTGGTGTCGGAGCTTGGGTACAGTGAGTATTTCCAGGGGGTCTCTTGCCATTGTCTGTGTGGAAAACCAGACATCTGAATTGAGAGTTCCTCCTGAGCTCTGGATGTTGTCAAAACTCTGATTTTACTTACTGCCAAAATAATTGATTTAGGACTGGGGGGCTGGGCTTAGGGGCTTTCTCATTTTTTTCATTTTGTTAAAAGAAGCTTAAAAAATTCACGCTTCAAGTTACACAAAACCAGTATTTTAAAATTTGACTGGTGCAACGGAACTAAAAAGTAACTACTCAGAGTTCTATCATAAAATCATGGTGTATCAGCATTAGGCTGGTAATTCACACCCACTCTTATGAGGAAGAAGAGCAAAATTTTTTCATTCGGTGCAAAAATTTCCTTACAGCCTAATTTTCCAAAGCATACAGTCTTTATTTTAATATCTATATGAAAATATTAATTTATGAAACGATCATAAAACACACTAAATAATTTTATGCTTCATAAATTTGTGAAAGGAGTTACATCTCCAAAGCTTGGTTGTGCTGTGAAAAGGGGGGGTGCCGTAAGAGGTCTAATCTCTGTTTCCATCTTTAGAGCCAACAGACAAGCTGTGGATTGGGCTGAATGACCATAAGGTTCAAATGTATTTTGAATGGAGTGATGGTACCCCAGTGACATACACAAAATGGCACCTGGGAGAGCCATCCACCACAAACAACAGGCCAGAAGATTGTGTCCTGATCAAAGGCCAGGTGACATTACTCAATACATATTGTATTTCCATATTGAAACTAACTATTTAATCAAAGAATAAAATGCTCTGTTATTTCAGCAAATGGCTAAGGCCAGAAAAATGGAGGTCGGGAAAAGAAAGAGACCGAATGTGACCTTTAAAAAAAAAGAAAGCATTACTGCATCACTGGTGAAATTTTCTCTTTAAGCACATCTGAAAGTCACAAATGAAATTATTAGGGCTATGAAACAGGTCTCTGAAGGTATTTTGAGTACATTCTCTCCTTTTCCTCTGGTAGTAATGATGGTATACGGGGATCTCTGATTCCTGCTGGCTCCTTTTTGCCTGCTCATTTGCCATCCTATAGCACAACTGCCTGTGAAGGGCCCTGCTCGAGAGGTCAGGGAGCAGCTCCATGTACCCTTCTCCCTTCTTACCACTGCCAGCTGTGGCTGTGCTGCTATAGCCAAGTCTACTATTTCACTGAATGTGAGAAGATTTGGTTTTGTTATCATGCAGGATAACATGATTGGATAAGGAAAAAAAATTCCATTTCAAAGTAAAAGGAGAAAGAAAATGAATCATTTTCATTATAAAGAAAGACATTATTTATCTTCTTTAGATTATTCATCTTTAATTTCTTTTTATTTCAAACTTTTTCCTGACACAGAATGGCTATTGGGCCGACCACATCTGTGAGAAGAAGATTGGCTACATTTGTAAAAGAAAAGCTACATCACAAATAGCTGGAGAAAAAGAAATTACTGAGGCAGGTTGCAAAAAAGTAAGTATGTGAGAAAGGAACGTCAGCTTCTCAGATGAAATAAGTACATTGTCTGAGAAGCAATTAGATTTATTTGAATTATTTGTATTATTTACATGGAAGGGTTTTTGTTTTTATTTAATATGAAGTTTCTCTCTCTCTCAGCTACTCTAAAATCTAGAAAACCATTGACAGAAACCGCTTAGAAGGGATCTGTAATTTCACTGCAAAAAGTTTCTAATTCATAATATTCATGATCACTGGGCTTCATTAATTTTGAAATGGAATACTTCACTAAATACATGATATCACAATTATTTAAAATTTGTATGGAAATCCTAAAACCATGTTACAGGGCTGGAGAAGATATGGAAACTACTGCTATTTTATTGGACATGTTCCAGCAATATTTTCAGAAGCAAACACCACTTGTGAAGGAGAAGAAGGTTACTTAGCCACAGTTGAAAGTAGGTACGATAATGACTTTTTCTTGGCTTTTAAATAGCTGAAGATTGTATCCCATGAAATATTCCTAGAAAAGCTAACACAACACCAAACAGCAAAGTGTTTAAGTAACAGATGAGGTCTTTAGTTGAATAACAAAAAAGTCTTACTTTTTTTTGCTGTTTATATGGAGTCAGAATCCTACGGTAAGGTCTTCTCCCCCAGCTTGAAGCAGGGAATAGGAGAAAAAATTTTGTCATCACATTAGACAAGTAGGATTTGGGTAAACGTCTTCGTTTTAATTTGCATCTCTATGATCCCTTTTACAGATATGAACAAGCCTATCTGACCAGCCTTGTTGGGCTGAGGCCTGAAAAATATTTCTGGCTTGGCCTCTCTGATATGCAGGATCAAGGCACTTTCAGCTGGGCCAATGGTGAAGCTGTCTCTTTCACACACTGGGATGCGGGAATGCCTGGTAGGTGCTGTGATGGGAGATGGTGGGTGCTCTGAAATTGTGGTCCCTATTTGGGTTTGCTTGGTCAATGTCCTCTGAATTTTATGTTTTAAACTTTTGGTATATTCTACAAGCCCTGTCAGTTTTCAAATCCTGTATTTTAGTTTCAAAGGGAAACGTTTGAACTGCAATTTTATATTAGGACATCTGGTATATTTATCCATAAGATTAACTTTTTCCCCATCTTCACAGGGAGATAACAGGAGTTACAAACAGGTCCTGAGACTATTTCATACTTGTCCCTCTATTGAAAAAGTTAGCCTGGGAGAAGAGTTTAAAACAGAGCAACTGTAATATGGATTTTAAGTTAGAATTACAAACTCAAAGTATCAAAAATTACTGTGCCACTATTATTTTTTATGCGTGATACTAAGAAAACTGCATTCATGGGCTCATACTGTACAGAAGCACAGAAAACAAAATTTCATAATGCCATGAGGAAATCTGCTCTCCCTGAGATATACTATGCTCCTCATAGTGATCATTTGTCTGAAAATTTTATTGAAAACCTCCAGTGAGGTTATAAAATACAAAATAAAAATAATAAAAAAATTACAAAAGACAAAGACTAGTAAAACCTTAGCAAATGCCATAAGAAGAAAGCTTGCCAGGGAGTCTGTGGTGCCAGCAGATGATCAGAGTATGAAGAAAGCACTCAGAGGTCATGTTAAGGAATCTTCCTTAACATCCAGGTGCCACTCTGGAGTCACACTCACACCACATGAGCTGGGACCAAGGTCCCTTCCCAGCTACACCCCCCACACTCACACAGTCAGACAAGGTTTCCTTACCAGCTTGAACCCAGGTTTCCCCAGATTTTTTGATCCCTAAAATAATTCAATCATGGTGCAATAATAAAACAGCAGCTTGAGCTGGGTGCCTCCAAGGAGGGTCCATGAACAAAGGAAACTCTGGGGTTTTTTACCCTTACAGTCTACATGCACTAAGACTAGGTCCTTGGCTCTGTCTGTGTCTTTGGGTGTCCTCTCACCTGGCTGAGCCACTGGTGCCTGTGCCCTTTGCTATGCAAAGTATCAGTGCCAGTTCACAGCCCTCTGCCTTGGCTCCCACCACCCACAGCTCAATCTCTAGCTGGCACTGCAGCTTGCAAACCAAACTACCTGCAGCAAATGCACTCCTCAACAGTCAGGCTGGAACAGTAAAGAAAAATCTGTTTCCTTGCATCTGTGTTCACTGAGAAGAAAATGGACTTTTGTGCTGGAAAGCTTTGTGAGGGTATCTATTGTGGAAGAATCTATTTCAAGAGTAAATATCAAGAAAATAGACTATGAAGTAAATTGATGGCATGAAGTCAGGACTAAGCATGGCTGCAAAAGTATCCAGGAGCTGTTAAGGTTACATGAAGTGAACTCTTCTCTTTAAAGTGTAACTTCCTCCTAAAGCTGCCTTGACATCTAAGCTTTTCAAAAAGACAAATTGGGTGCCAACATTTAAAATGGTTCCAGGGAGATAGGGGAAATATAGATGAATGAGTCATTACTAAATTAGCTGAATCTCTAATAAAGAAGATATAGTGGGAAAGATATATAAAATCACTTCTGGAAAGGGAGGTTATGCTTATAGATCTCCCAGAGCTCCCCACAGAAGGCAAAAGCATATGAATGAGGGAATTCTATTAAGTGTGGTCTATCTCAATTACTGAAAGACTTTCAGCTAACCTGACCTAACACAGAAAAGCTCTTACACGAATAAAAGTATTGATCAAAAGCCACTGAATGGAAGGTGAATTTTTTATTAGGGGGGGCTATTTTTTACTGGGGAACTGTGTCCCATAATGACCTGTGCCAGAGCCCATGCTGTTCAATATATTTGCAGACTATTTGGAAAAGGTGAAATAGTGAGATGACAAAATTTGCTGATGGTAGTAAATTATTTCTGGTAGCAAAGATGTGCCTGTGAGAAAACTCAGGATGGTATCAGGAGAATAAGTGACTGAGCATGATCAGTAAAACAGCAGGTGAACTTTGATGCAGGTAAAGGATGTTCTTAGGAAAAACCATGTCTTGAATTGGCATAAAATGGTGGATTTATAGCTGATAATTTCATTTCTGTTCTTGGCATGATGGTAAACAGGTCCATTAAAACATCGGGTCTGTGCCAAACAAAAAAAATCCCAAAATGTTAAAAATACTTAGAAAATTAAGAAAGAGCACAAATAATCCATTGAATAAGCCCATTTTGTGCATTTGACTGCATCTTGTGGGATGTAGGCAGCTCTGTTTCCTCTGAGAGAACCATCTAAAATTACAGCAAACATCATGGGATAAGTTTTGGGCTGAAACTGTCTGGGTTTGCACACCCGCCCTCATATGCACCAGTGGGGTCGTTTCCATCTATGTGAAAAAACACTATTGACCAAGGTAATGCTGTCTCATGTAAAACAGGCTTAACATAAATAGGAATGAGATTCTCACTTGAAAACATAAGATTTCACTTTAAGAAACTCTCACCCTACTTTCTACCCAAAAAATTAATTATGCAGGACATTCAAAAACAAAGGAAAAATAAAGTAAGATTCTAATTGGATCATGACCTCCTCAAACAGAAAATACTACTCTGCCTGTATGAAAAACACCTAAAATATAAATTTGCTGTTCAAATGTTATTGCAGGGCAAAAAGTGAGTGATTTAAAAAAAGAATTAAATAATTCACACTTTATAAAATATCCAGCATGGTTTTTTTGGTTTTTTTTCTCATAAGGAAATAAACCAGGATGTGTAGCCATGAGAACTGGGACTGCAGCTGGATTATGGGATGTTCTTGACTGTGAGATAAAGCAAAAATATATTTGCAAGCAGTGGGCAAAGGGTGCAACAGTTCCACCTATTCCAACTACTGCTCTGGTCCCTGCATGTCCTGAAGGTTGGGTATCAAACCGCCATAGAAGTTCCTGTTTTAAAGTAAGTGCCTAAATAGTTAAAAGAAGCAGCTTGGTCTGGGGTAAGAAAATAAACAAGAAAAAAAGAAAAAGGAACTGACATCTTCGTTTTGCAATATCTGAGATTGGAATAGAGCAAAGAACAAAACCCCAAAAATTCTTCTCAGGAAATTATCCATGAGAGGGGATAAACTAAGGAAGAAAGATGAGGTTGAAGGGAGGGAAGGGAAGGGAGGGGGGAAGGGCACAGGAAAGAAAATGAGAAAGTTTGTACTCCAGGGGTTGAATGAACTGGAGCAGGAAATGGAAGAAGAGGAACATAAACATCAAGGCCCCAGAAAAACATAAAGAAAAGAGAAAAAAAGAAAAACCAGAAACAACTTCATGTTGAAATATTAAAAGGAAAATGTCAAAATTCTGTATTAAACAGCAGAAGCAGCAAAGCTGGTTTGTTGGTGCTGCTCTTTATGTCTGTTGTGCAAAGATGTGGTATTTGTCTGAGATGTGTGAGAGTTCAGGGAACAAATAGGGAAACAGTGAAGTATAGTCTCCAGCAGCACAATTCCTAAGGGTGGGCCTTGCTAAAATACGCATATTACCCCACAAAATAAAGGATAAAAAATCACATTCTTTAATTATTGTAACATGTATATAATATGTTTTAAGATAATTTCTCCATAGTGTTTTTGCAGATCAAAAATTAGAAAGAAATCATGGTTTGAAGCTCTAGATTTTTGCAGACAAATAGGAGGGGATCTGGTCGCCATTAACACTAAGGAGGAGATACCATTAGTAAACCAAGCAATGAGGTTGGTATTTGATGTGTGTTTATCTTACCAGATTTAAAAGACTTTTCATATGAACTATTATGAATGATCTTACATGATTTCTGAAAAGCGTGGATTCCTCAAAAGTGAAAAGACCTGTGATAGTTCGAAATTTATCTATTCAGTAGAGCAGCAACAACTGTTTTTAACATTTTCATGGAAAAAAAAGAGTGACGTGTGTTGAGAAAAATTTTAAAAAACCTCCACCAGTACCATGATTACTAGATACAATTTAGAAACACATGAGATTAGCGGTATTTCTACAAGGGTAGAAAACATGATCAATGTATCTACTGTTGAAGTAGATATGTATCTACCCTGCAGTGGTCAGTGCTGAAACCACTTTTTGAATCTGTGAAGGTTTTCCCTAAGTAAATAGTACATTAGGGAAATACATGATCAATACTACTAATAAGCCTGATAACTAAGCTATTGACACTGAACCACAGAAATATTACACATTTCTATGAAGAACATATGTATGCACTTCACCGAAGGTAATAGGGAAATTTGCAACTTCACTGCTTTTACAATGTGCTCTAGAAAGTTCAACAATGTATTTCTGGATGTTTTTTGTGTTGATGTTTACACACTGCTCTGTCCTGCAATTTCTTTTAGTGACACTCACTGTATGTTTGAAACATTTTGGCTTGGAATATTTTCCTTGAATCCAGATGAAGGATTTTCCTGGAGTGATGGCTCTCCAGTGAGTATTTTAATTTTTCATCATATTTGTTTGCTTAAGATACTTTGGCATTTGTACATATACTGTCTGGCTTTTTACAGTTATCCTCATCAAGAAAACATGGATCCTGCAAACTAATCTGTGATCCATCTGCTAATCTGTATTGTCATGATTAATATCATAGCTAAACTTTTGAATGCATGGAAATTCTCTGTATCTCATCAGAATCTGTAGCTTTTTGTGTAATTTATTTTCTCTTCCAATAAGATAATATTTACACCTAATGTCAAAACATAAAATTCATTATACTGCATCACGTATCCTGTCTCAGTAGCCATAAACTTCTTAAGAGCTAATCAAACAGCAAGCATGTTTCCCAGTATACTCCTGCATCCCCCAGTAAGTGTGGTCATAAAATTTTAATTTATTTATTTCCTTGAATTTATCCAGTCATCTCTTGAGCCCATGCAAATATCTACAACTGTGAAAAACATTTCTGTGGGATCTACTTTTATTACCCTCCATTTACTACTACTCCCTATTCTTTCATATTTTTTTTAACACAAGAAAGGACCTCTTCCCTTATCTTATTCACATAACTTTCCATAAAAGTTTCAGAAGGTGTCATTACCAAGAATTCTTGACAATAATAAGTAGGTTGTACCACATGGGTCTCCCTTTCCATTTGGATGTCAGTTTCATCAGAGGTAACTCCTCTAGATTTGCAGGACATGACTTCCCTCCCAACAGTCACACTCCCATCCTCATTAACCACAGGGAAGGGAAGAAGGGAATGAGGAATTGATGCATGATATGGTCGCTGCCACCAGACAGATGTCAGACAATGTAATTTTGAACCAGGTCAGACATGGAGTGAAAAGTAGCCTGTCTGCACATGATTAGCATGAGTGATATGTGGGTAAAATTCATAGCTAGGTGAAGTTCATTAGAAACAGTCCATTCGCCTGTTTCTCTTCTGTCTGTGTCTATGGCTTAGGGCACAAACAAGAGGAAAAGCCCCCTGTGGCAAGACAGCCATGTCTGAACACTGACATCATTGCCCCACTCTAAAATCCTTACACCTATTGCTTTCCCTGCATTTCCAACTCTTTTTAGCTAAAACCAGGATTTCTGAGACAAAAGCAATTAATTTATGTTTTCTAATGGAAAGTACAGCTACTGAAACAGATAAAAAGGGTAACAAAGATGATTTCTTCTATAGGTTAGGTACACAAACTGGGATGATAGTCCAAGGAATTCAGGACAACGCAAGTTTTGTGGCTCACTCAATGGTGCAAGACTTTCTGGACTGTGGTCTCTTTCAGTCTGTCAAGAACAGCATAACTGGGTTTGCCAAATAAAACAAGGTAGATTTCTTCTTCTCTTTTCGCAAGAAAATTTAAAAACTTTAATAAGTAGTTGCTTTCTAAGTTAAGTTGCTGGAGAAAGAGACAAAATTTTGAAGAACTACTTTTTCCAAATGGAGGTCAAGAGTACTGAGAAACTTATTATAGGCTGAGATTTTTCAATTATGGATGATAAGAATAAATAGATTTATTTGACATAAATTAGGGTGTATAAATAATCCATATATTTTCAAGATTACAAAATTTTTTAATACTAAGAATCTTTTGCTTTTATTTTTGTAATGTTGGAGGTAAGGATTTGTAAGGGTGTGTATTTTATTTCTTACAATACTGGTTTTTATGTTAACACAGGCGAAGCCAAAAATCAGGTATTACGTCTTTGTCAGATTTGTTGGCACTTCAAGTTTTCCTGTAGAATTATTCAGGATTCAACTGCTTTTGAAAAAGCAATGATTCACAGCAGTGCCATTTCTTTTTCTATCCCAACCAGAAATAACTCAGTCAGTATAGGTGTATATATACATACACACATACATAGAGTTGTATTTCCATTTGCTTACGAATATTACTCAGAGAGTTTTTTAATAGAGCTAAAATAAATCTAGTGGAAATTTTCTCCCTTTTGATGAACATACCCCCAGGTGAATTATGGAATGTCTACTGATGGATCAGTAAAGGAGCTGCATGCCAAAGTTTAAAGTGTTTCAGATAAATCTACTGTGACTTACTGGCTGGAAGAGCAATTTTCCCTTGCCTTGCTCTGTGCAGGAATGTGATTCAGCTAAAGCTATGGCTTTTGCTGATGTGAAGCACTGCTTATGATACAAAGTTAAAGTAGATGACCTTGCATATTGAACCATGTGAAGCTGAACTGTGTGGCTAAGCCCACTTTCTAGTCAATAGCCAAAGGGATGGAGAATCCTGCTCTGCTCCTCACTCTTCTTGCAGTCAGTCACAAGCTACATCATAAAGCACTCTACAGAGATGCATCATGCCTCCTATTTTCTTCTTTTGCAGGAGCCTCATTAAAACCTATACCAATTGACACATATGGTAGGTCTTTGAATACATTCTTATTATTCATAATTTTTTCCTAAAATTGTTATTCTAAAATAAGCTTTTGTGTTCTACACATACAGAATTTAAGGCTACCTTATTTATCTTCCAGAATATAAAACCACTGCGGATGGATGGGTCATATATAAAGATAAACTCTACTATTTCAGCGATGAACAGGTCTCCATGGAAAAAGCCCAAGAGATTTGCAGGAAGAATTCTGCAGACCTAGCTGTTGTTAATAGTAACAGTGAGAGAAGGTTCCTAAAGAGAGTATTAAAAGAAAATGTAAGAATCATTGTAAATAGACAGCCTAAAGTAGAAATGATTTTGACAATCTGCTTGCAAAACTTGAGTTGTCTCAGAAGGAGACCCATCAGCATTTTCACTAATGAAATATCCCCCAATGCGCCCTTTGATCCCATGGGATTGAGCCTCTCCTGCTCCGTGCCAGCTGTGCTGATGGAGTTGACGGGAGGGGCAATGTGGGGAGGTACCAACTCTCTTGGGAAGCAGCTGGTCTTTAAGGGAGATTGAAAAGGAGTACCAGTTTCTGACTCTAAATCTGCTTCTTTTCTACTCCATCCCAAGGGCCTTCAGCGCTGCAGGACGGCTCTGATGTCCCAGATAAAAACCTGACTTCTGTGCCTGGGCATATAAATACATTGCTGGGCTTAACTGCAAGCAGGTGCTTTACTGCTGTGGACTTTAGTGGCTGCTCTGTGAACCTAATCAATGGTGTATCAATTTCTGCTTGTTTCAAAGACTTATATTTTAAATTAAAATTATGTCTTTCTGCCTTAGGAGAGCTTTGGGAGTAGGCCAGCAGGATACTTCATTGGTCTAAGAGTGAGCCTTGATAAAACGTTCAGGTAAGTTAAGATGATCAGTGCAGCTCTTAACATGTAGAAACAAATTCAATACTTTATGTAGCTGGAGGTACTGAATATGTTCTCTTCAAGGTCTGAAGGCTGTTCCACATACCGTGTACAGAGCAGAATGTGATAGTCCTAGAATATTCTAAAGTCCAATAGTTTTCCCCAAAAATAAATAGTAAAAGAATATGTTTTCCTTGAGTAAGCACTTAGCCAAATAAAGGCTTGGCAGATCTACTCTCCATACACACTTTCTCAAGTTTCTTTCAGAGATTTGCCCCATAAATTGGAGTGATGCTCCACCATGCTGAATTTTATACCTATAAACATAAACACACACACTTAAAACATGCCCTGTCTCACAGGGTTTGTCTTTCTAATGCTTTTTATCTATATAAAATACCTTCAGAGGGGTTCTCCAGAATTAGGAAGACACAGGTAATAAGTACAAAAGGCAGTCTCTGCAAACTCCTATTCCAGGAGAAAAGTCAGCAGAAATTCACAGTACAGAAACATTAACAAGTATTCTGAAAAGACCAACGCACAAATCAACTCAAAACTAAACTAAGAGATACTGAAGAGCGTGATACACTGCTTACCTTCCTACCTGCTAGTTAGGACGTGTCTGGGAGGTGAAAAAAGGTGCTTCTGAGGTTGATCTGGAAAAGGTTAGAGGAGATTTGAATTTAACCTTTCTATTTTAATGCCACTGTTAAATGCATGTAAATCATTTACCTTGAGAAGGACAGAAGAGGAGTGGGGAGAGACAAGTTGATAATGACTGAGTCAGGAGATGATTCTAACCTCCTCATTTAGGAGAAAAATTAGGGACATAGAGCATTCCATGGGTCCAGTGAGAATCTCCTTTATTTAGATCAGTTGTATCAGCAGCAGCAAGAGATAGAGAGTGGTGATTTTTTTTCCCACTTCAGGTTTACTGACCTAAATTCTGAAATACTGATTAAAATGTGGAGACAACCTCTTCTTCCTTCAATAGCAATATATGAAAGTAAAAAGCATGTATACATGGACAGGAAAATTTCAGTTTTGGTACTTCAGGAAGGATGGTTTTAAAGCTGACAGAATGTCCTCTAGTTTAGACAAAAATAGACCACCTTTCATAGAGCAGGGTAAAATCCACAGAAAAGTACTTTCATTCTTGTTTTCATCTGTGAAAACATCAGGAATGCTCAGAGAAGCATAATATTAACTAGAAATACAATAGTTATTGTAATAAGATAAAATTTTAATATTCTCTGTATTATGTATTATGACTAACTGATTTTGATTTCTCTTATTAATTGTCGTCAAACCAATCCTGGCCATTAACCAAAAAATATGCTTGGTATTTTCTTTTTCTATTTTGCAACCAGAAATATTTTACAGAAAATTCTTCAAATTAGAATAATCAAGTAAAGAATGGAAAATCTCAGACAGTCCCTCCTGTTATTGCCAGTTCTCATTAATTCTCACAGACATTCTTAATTGTGAGGTGTTCATTAAGACTATCATGTCACAACTGAAGGTATTAATTAATAACTACTTATATATCTCTTCTTTAAGCTGGATGGATGGAACTCCAGTAACCTATGTGGCCTGGGCTCCTAATGAACCAAACTTTGCAAATAATGAGGAAAATTGTGTGGTAATGCTGTCAGAGCATGGTAAGTAGCAATGTAAAACTATTAGATTTTATTTGTCTCTGCTCGGATTGTAACCAATGCTGTCAAACTGCTGCTGCCAACTGTCACACAATCTTTGGTAGCTGTTTTCTGCAGTTTCTTTCCAATGACAAACCTATGCAATGCTGTAACTCTTCCCAGTCATGGGACCACCAGCCATGGAAGAGCCTGTGTCCTTGGAATGGGGAGATTTCAGTACCATGTGTAATTTTAAAAGCAGATGTTTTTTTCTGGATTTCTAAGATTGATATTGCACCTTTTTACAGGGCTTTTCACTACTTCTTTCAGTAAAAAGTTGAATGGTCTGTCTTCTCTCCCATGAACTTAAGAAAACATTTATAGCAGCTACAGGAAATGGGATTTGAAGGCACAAGTCAATGAGGAAAGAAAAAAATACATCTAATGTCCTAAGACATGTTTACAAGTACACTGAAATGCAAATTTCTTGCAAATCCTAGAGCTCTATTTCCTCTTGGTTCTATTTCTGTAACTTAACTGAGGCTAATGGGAATTTAGTATATATGTACTGATCTCTCAATTTACGTTTTACAAAGAATTCATGCAGTATGTTTGAACACTGTATTGTGTCATTAGATTGATCTAGTATTTCCTATCTCATCCATTTCTGATCCATTTTCTTTCAAATTTGCTTACTGGTGTGTTTCCCCTGCTGCCTGCAATTTGATGGTGCCAGAGCTCAAAAAAGCCATAATCAGGTTTGTTTTAAACCAAAACACAGACGCTGTGGAGAGAGCCCTGAACGAGGAGCAAATGGGTCAGGGAGCTCAAATTAACTACAAGGGGCTACAGTGGTGTTACTATCGGAGTTTATTTGAAGGTGCCGTGGTTATTTTGCCTTCAGATCAAGCTGCAGCCTGAAATACAAAACAGAAAAAATTGTGTTCATTAAAAAAAAAAGTGATAAATTATTATTACAAATACTATAAAATCTCAACTTGTTTATTTTTTTTTAATTATTTTTAGGCTTGTGGAATGATGTAAACTGTGGTTCTGCCAATAAATTTGTATGTGAAAAACATAACAGTTCTGTTCATTCAACATTTGCTTCTCCATTGCCTCCCAGAGGATGCCCAGAAAGTTGGATGTTTTTTAACAACAAGGTATGTCAACAAATATCCTCAGTAAATTGTGTTAAGCAGAAGAACTGAAAACAAAATCCTGAAAACCTCACTTTTTTTTCGAATATGAAGTAAATCTGGACAGTAATTACTTAGTCAAAATTTGCAGGCTGCATGGCTGAGCTTTTTTTGAGCGGACTATAGGCATTTAACTTTGCAGAGAAATACAATAAAAGTAGATGTGTGCTGAATACATTTCAGAGAGCATAGTTTGTGCAGGCTTAAAATACACTTACTGTTTAAGAAAACCTCTCCTCCTCTCTTCATGTATATTATTTTGTTTAGAAATGCAAATTTTTAATGGTCAATCTTGTAAAAAAGGTGGGAAGATTTAGAAAGAATATATTTGAGCAATTACTTTGGCTTGTACGGGCTTCACAAAGCTTTGAGTTCAGAAAGATGATGCCAAACTACAATTGTTTTGAGTACAGCTTTGCATTCAGACACAGTCTGGAAATCCTCATTGCTGTAACAGAAGAGTTTGTACCAATCTGGAGTTGAAGCTCCATCCCCCAAAGGTTATTTTGTCTACTTTATGTACACTGCACTGTTACTGTATCCTCAGAATGTTAGGTCAGTGTGCCAAAGGATATTTCATACCTTTGGCAGGATGAGCAGTTGTAATCACAGTCATTGGAAGCAAGACAAAGCACACTGGAGATTATTCCCAGCAGATGTGTCACCCAAAGCCACATTTTCTTGGTTTCAAAGGATGCCTCGATTATTGCAGGAAGAAGGCAGATGAAAATGTGAACAGTGATTATGTACTTAACCTCATTCCATTCAGTTTATTTGATACCAGACTCCTGGATTACACCTTGTACAATGAGGGGGGATAAGTGTATGCCTGGGTAGACATACACACTTTCTACTCTTGAGCTCTGTCACTTATTCTAGCCCTGATTTCTTTTTCTGCAGAAAAGTATATCTTAGAGATAATTGGTATTATTCACATACAGTAGTTCCAGTCTTTCCTAGTTTGAAAAAAGTGTTTGATTTGTTTCCAGTGTTTCAAAGTATTTGCTTCCAATGTAGCAAGAAATCTCACGTGGCATTCTGCATGAGATGTTTGTTTCAAATTGGGAGGAAACCTGGCTTCTATACCAAATGAAGAAGTGCAAGGTATGTATATGGGCTCTACTGAAAGAAAAAAAATCTTAATCTCACATTAAAGAAACTGCTATACTCTCCAATATAGAATATGTGATTAACTGATGAAAACTGCTTATTAGCCAGGTCAGTCCATGGTTTATTTTAACTCAAGTGCAAGGCAATAACTAAAATTATTACACATAAGAAATAAATTTTGTTTCTAGTTCTTTCAGTTGCTTTGTTTTCATGAAACTTCCAGTCTGCTTTGAGTGTGGCTGCACAGATCTCTCACACTGACAGAAATCTGTATTTTCTGTCTCTCTCACTGGCAATAGGATTTGCTAAAACTCTGTGTGTGCGTACACAGTGGGTAAGGGATGCTCATTTAAACATCTAGTTATCAGCAGATGGGCTCTGTAGTGGAGAATGTTATCCTTTTATTGTGGCCCCCACTCTTTTTCACTTTTTCCCTCTTTTGGGCAAGTCATGTCATGATGAGCTTTCCTTAATGAGAAATCTTTGCTTCCCTCCAGCTTTTCTCTTCTATCACTTGAAGTATGCCACAACTAATGTTTGGATTGGGATGAATGATATAAACCAAGAGTCCACATTTCTTTGGACAGATGGAAGCACTGTTTCCTACACCAACTGGGTTCATGGTGCACCAGAAAAGAAACAAAGCTACTTTGACTTTTATGAGTATGAAACATTGACAGATGATGCTCTGGAGGTACAGGAAATTTAAGTAACCTGTGTATCTTGGGCAGCTAGATGATCTTCCTGAAAGAAAAGTTACAGCAGCAATAATAGGATCCTGAAACAAGTCCTTTTGTAAGCAGAATGGTGTTTAGCAAATTATCTGATAATGATTCCAAATATACCCAAATGTTTGGCAAAGGTTCTGTAGAAGAAGGATTTTGTGCCTTCCATCTGAACTATTGCAAAAGACCAGTTCTGTAAAAGAAGCTTGGAGAAGCTTATATCGGTTCCTTCCCAAACTGCAATAATGCAAATATTAAAGTTGCAACACCAAACAGAGAGAGGGCATGATAAACCAAAACTAAGGCTCTTGATGCAACAGTAATTTGTTTGTGTATATGTCCCACTCCAGGCTAATGTGTTCCACACTGCTTCACTTATTTCTGATGGTACAAATTGGTACCACCAATGAAATTACTATTTCTCTGCTGAAACTCAATCTCTTTTCCAAAGGTGGTAATTTCTGAGGAAATTATTGGCAGTTAGTCACCCAAGATTTTTAACATCTACCATCACTTAACTTGCTGATGACTATAACTTCTTTGAATCAGCATAAAGGAGAATCTTGGATGAAGTGCTGAAAGACTGTCATGGCCAGTCTTGAAATCAGGGAAGTCATGAAGGAAATATTGGAGCAATCAAACACAAGGAAGTAAACAGAAAATGTTTTGTTGCTACGGGCATCTGATAATGATAACTTGATAATGACTATAAAAAACCCAGCAAAGAGTGTCTGCTTTCTGCAAGAGAGTCTTGCAGAAAGACTAGGGCAGACCAGTGCTTTTAATAATAGTTCTTATATTGTTTTTCTCATTGATGAAAATGTTTTGAAGCAGATCTACATAACTGTAAATCGGAACTGAGAAGATTAATTATAGGTACTTCAGTAATTTCTACAGTCATTAAAGGGTTCTCAATAAAGCTGGTAAAATTGGTTTTAATTGACTTCTTTCAGACCTTAACTGGCACCAGTGGAAACCTGGTTCAAATTTACGGGGTTACTAATAAATACCAGGTCAAGCTGCTTGGCAGAAACCTAGGAAATTTGAACTAATTGCACAGGTGTTCAACGAGCTCCTCTCCTCTCTGCCATCAGGCCTGCACTAGCAGTACAGGAGCTTCAGCTCACCACCTCCTCACTGCCTTTTGTAATGGCTGTGCCTCTTCTCTCCTTCAGACAGACTGTGTCTTCATCATGAAGTCAGATGGGAAGTGGAGAGATGATAGCTGTGACAACAAAAGAGGCTACGTGTGCCAGATGAATTCACGTGAGCTCTGTTCAACCCAGACTCCTAAAGAGAAAGAGTATCTTGGCTAGATAAGCTGAATATATAAACTGAAATTATTTCTTCCTGCTTTGAGTCTCATTCTGAGTCTCTCAGGCTTTCAGAGCTCCCTCAGTGTTAAGCCAGTGCTATGCTTAAAGTATAATTTGTTTCACAGAAATTGCTGAAGAGGAAGGAACCACTATCTTAAATGGGGTTTCATACCTAATCATAATAATACTCAAGAATAATAAATGAAAATGAATTTCTTCCCAGCAAAGTAGGAGGAGTTTAGGCATCCTGTTTAAGTGCAGTATCAATCATGTTCTTGCAGTGATCTTCCCATTCTCCTGGATGTCTCTGAGCAGAGCATTTAATCCACTCACAGTATTTTTACTGAATGCCATGATGTCAATCAGAATGTACAGCTTCTTGGATGTGTTCCTATTGTAGAAGAATATTGTTATTTTTTACACCAAAATAAGTGATAAATAATGACTCTTCTCCTGTAGAATTATAATTATACAAATCCCAGCTGCCCAACCACATAACAGGAGTAGAGAAGGCAAAGCACAGATAACAAAACCATTTTGCCTCAGCTTTATTAAAGTAAAAATTATTCCCTGACCCCTCACTTCAGTCAGGGCCTGCAGCCTGTTCTCTCTCAGCACAGCTAACTTGCTTGTAAGAAGACCCCTCCCTGCAAAGCAAACATACAGTTTTGTGGAGGCATTTTTAATTTGCTTTATCCCAGTTCCAGTTCTTCTGAATACATTTACAATCTCAAGGATGGAAATATACAGTGCCTGACTCAAACATGCAGGCAGCATTCTGGCAGCCCTTACTAACAGGTCAACAGCTTGGAGTCAACAGCAAGTGGTGATCAATTAACATCAGGTATCAAAGTCTCAGGTTGAGACTACAGATTACAACAGTTAATGCCTTAAATGACTTGTCCTAAGTCCTATCCACCACATTTACCTGAAATAAATGTATACTCAGATATTTGGATTTAGTAAAATAATTTATAGCACAGAATCTGAAATATCCAATTTAAGCGTCTTAGTCTGGACCAGTCATTTCTATAGCAAGTATACTCTATTTCAGGACATCCAGGATTTCACTCAGCTTTTATATTAGCATACTTGCTCCATGTTTTGAAAGTTATTTTTGGTGGGTTTTTTTGGGTTTGGGGTTTTGGGCAGTTTTATTTGGTTTTTTTGTGTTTTTGTTTGGTTTGGTTTTGGTTTTTGTTGTTTTGTTTTGTTCATGAGCTTAGAAAAAAATTTTGACTTATTGACTAGGACCTTTTTGACCAATCTTTTATAGCTTCCATACCAGAGATGAGCAATATGTTGTAAATTCATGCATTCAGTTTTTCCTCCACAGTGCCTTCACAGCCTGAAGTACCATCCACAAATCCAGCCTCTGGCTTTACTCATTATGGTGGCAGTAGCTATTCAATCATTTCATCTGAAATGCAATGGAAAGAGGCCAGAAAAAATTGTCAAGACAAATCTGCAGAACTTGCCAGCATTGCAGATGCCTATATCCATTCATTCTTGTGGATCCAGATGCTGACATATGGAAAACCAGTATGGATTGGTCTTAATGGCAATCTGGTAAGTGCTGGATAGACAGGAGGTGCAGGTGCCCAGGGAGCTCTCCTGTTTCAGCAGTCCTCTGGATGGCCAGTTTATAACAGCAGAACAACTCTTTTCTGTATGGCTTCACTGTGTAAATGCACAAAAATCTAGGGGTCCTAGATTCAGTTGAGGATTTTCATCCACCAAATGGAGTGAAGAATAACAGAAAAGGTTATGCAAGAAGGAAAAGATGAAAGCAGGAAGTACTGGAAACAGTAAAAGAAGTCAAGCTGCAGGCTGAGAGTCACAAGCCAGAAAGTACAGCTGTCATGAAGTGACTGTTGGCCATCTGAAAGCCAAATGCCCTGCTGTACTGGGGGATACTTAGAGCTATTATTATATTAATAGAAGTTACTATGAGCATTAGGGAGATATTTCAAGATTTAAGCTGTTTAATGCTTAATGTCAAGTAATCTTTATGCACAAATAGCTCCCAATTTTAATTTAAATAAAGCAGAGCAGGGGGGACAAATTCTCTGTAATTGCTCCTCTTGATATGGGATTTACTAAATGACCTAAGATGGCCTCATCTGACTTTCTCCTCACCATGTTGTAGAAGTTTGTTACTTCAGAAAAACCCTCCGAAAAGCAATGCAGTGTTGAACACTGTTCATGTGTGACTCTTGTGTTAACTCAAATTGCCCAGTGACACTGCTTAGAACAGGCTTAAAAACATGGCTTTTTTTCTGAAGAAATCAAATAGGCATATGATTATATTTACTTTATATTTATGTGACAGAACTTTTTATGTAAAAAAAAATTTAAAAATCTATTAGCAGAATTTCTTTGTTTTCAGACTGGTGGCTATTACAAATGGACCAACAACTGGAAAACCAGATACACAAAATGGGCAGCAGGGGAACCAAAGGAGAACAGTGCTTGTGTTTACCTCGATCTTGATGGTACTTGGAAAACAGCATCTTGTAATGAAAGCTACTTTTCAGTTTGCATGATATCAGATGGTAAGCAAAGGCATGTAACAATTTCAAAGATGCATTCCTAATTCTATGAGTCTGCCTAATCCCAGAGACTTTGCTCTAGCTTGGGCTACCCCTGCAGAGGCCTATGCTTGAGGGTAGCACCTACCTCCCTGCACAAGGTGGATGTTTGCTATTGGATGATGTATGAATTTAGGCACAGGAAAGGCTCTTCTGCAAATCCATCTGGCTGCACTGCTTCCATGGTAAAACTGTTTCCATGCGATGAAGCTCTATCTTCAAGGTATCTCTTACTCTTTACAAGACACGCCCATAAATCACATGAGTCTGTGTGTAATATAAGTCGGTGCTGGGATTGTGCACTGACTGTATGGACGTCAACTGAGGAGTGTCACTGAGCCAAAAATACAGGCAAGAGTTTCACTTCCATCCACTATTGCTAGAGCTACAACTGTAAGAGCTTTGGAAATATAAATGATACTTTAACTCTTTGCAGATACATGCAGAGGCATGTTTGCATCTAGATTTTGTAGAATCGTGCTATTTTCCCTCCTGTATGTTTTAAGGCTGCAAACATTTGGTCTGCTTATGCAGTGCAAGAACCACAGATCCATCGAAGTGAATTGGAGCTGCGCCCACAATCAGAAACAGAGTCTAATTTGGCAGAGGCATGCTCCATTGATGGCTTTTTTTTCTAAAAAGTGACAACATGAAGAGACCGGGCAGCCAGACAACATGAGACTGTGGAATTAATGATTCATTAGCCTACAACAGCTTTCTGTGTTGTGATAATGCAGATTTGAGATTTGTACCAACCCTCAGGATTTGCTTTCCTCACAGTACTTCAAGGCAGTTAGTTAGATGTTGCAGGATGCAATTTGATTCCTTGTCCTAAGAAATGTGATTTGAGAAATAAGATGTTTCACGCTTTTGACTGCTTAGCTTTCCCTGCTCTCTGGGTTGGGGGAATGTGGGAATAATGTCCAGATAGATAAAGCTGGGTGAGAGAAATCCCACACTATTTATACACATAACATAGAATCATAGATAACTCATAATGCAATACCAATTTCATACCATATGGCTTCTTTAGAGATAGCTCCTACTGACCCTGCTGAGCTGCCTGGAGACTGTCCTGAAGCAGATGAACTCCAAGCTTGGATCCCTTACCACGATCACTGCTACTACTTTGAAGCATCAGCTGGGAGAACCTGGGCGCTGGCCTCCCTTGAGTGTGCTCACTTAGGTGAGAGCCTTCATTATCAACTAACAAGATTTGTGCCAAGGTTTATACAAAACTCACATAAAAATGTAAAAATACTGATTTTTTAAAAATTTAGAAATATTTTTCTACCTAATAAGCTGTTCTAAGGCTGGCACAATGAAAATAAGCTGACAAGAGTGACTTTGTGCAGTGTTCTGTCCTCTCAGTTCTGCAGCTTCCCTGTGTATGGAGTTGCCCATCAGCTCTTGGCTTCTGGGATACTGTCCTGGGGGCAGTAGTGGGGGGCCACAGCCTCTAAGTACTTCCAGGTCACTGTCTTCTGCAACCAGCAATGGAGAGACCAACAGAGCAGCATTAATACTGCCAGAAGCTCTTCTTTGTACAGACTAGAAAGAGGAGGTCGTTACAATTGTTCCTCCTGTAGGTTATGGTTATTTGCTCATTAATGCCTTTCAGGAGCTACCTTGGTTTCAGTAGAAAGCATGGATGAATCTCACTTTCTGACCCATAAAATTCAACCACTTGGAAATAAAGTAGGAGGCTTTTGGATAGGACTTTACCAAAATGTGGAAGGTATGTCTTACTTTCAAATTTTAATGGAAAAATTCTTTGCTAATATGAGAAAATTGAGGATTACTGTACTTTTACAAAAAAACATGGGTTCCTGCTGAGAAGTGGCTTACCATAGATTTTTAAAGTAAATTGGTGAGCTAAGGAGTACATTTTAATTTTTTTTCTTACTCTGCGAGTTGCTCTGTAGGCCAGTGGTTGTGGCTAGATAATGCTGTCCTGGACTTTGTTAACTGGGAGGAGAAAGAGTTCAGTGTGGAGCGTCAGTGTGTTGAAATAACTGCACCATCTGGTTATTGGGACAAAAGCTATTGCTATTCTGAAAAAGGATTTATCTGCAAAAAACCCAAAGGTAAGTCCTCAGTGTGCCAGTCCTTAGTGACAGGGCAGATCTGTTCGCTAGTAACTCTTACATCCCTTCACCACAGGTCTGGAAGTAATTTCTGGCAGTTTTGTTTGGCATATCCCACTTCTCTAACCATTTGTAGTTCAGCCTGCTTTTGTAGACTGAAAACTCTTCACATCGCTGTCTACAGTCACATGGAAATACAGTAACATCCTGTATAGCCTAGGTTGAGAATGAAACTTCCAGAAACTTTTGAATACCTAACACAGGCATTGATACGGCACCTGTCAAACACTTGTGCAAGGGTATGACTATTCCAAGAACTAATTATTGTGATAGTTATTATACCCTTGCAAGGAGGAATCAATGTGAATAATCAATCTTCCTCTTCCAGCTTGTTATTCTCAAAAATTATATGACTTCCCAACATCTCAAACTGGCTTCATATTGACCCTGATTCAGCAACCTATAAGTCAGTAATGCCTCAGGGATTCTAAAAGATCACCTGTATTGCAATAATAATATGAAGAACACTTCCCTTCTAAATGAAAACCTCAAGTCACTAGAGAAGCTGTCTTACCAGCATTTCTGGAAAATTTCACGCAATACTGTAAATACCAGACTAATGCTTCAGAGGTAAAACACTACATGAAGTATTTCCAAGTGGAGATACAAAGGAAATTGTCTGAAAGAAAGCACTATCATTTCATTCTTCTAACTTAGATATTAAAAATCAATCTTATCTAAAAAAATGGTAGGTAGTCATCGTTAAACCTTTGCACTTTCTGCTGTAGTAGCTGTGAGATCAGATTTAATTTTCCAGCTTTTGCATTGTGCGTTGTTCCCAGTAAATCATGGGGAGCATCTCTGTCCTATGTTGAAAACCTCAAAAAAGTAAAGGCTGTCTGCATAGCTAGTTTTAAGATTCTATTATTTGAATGACAAGTTAAAATAACTTGATTTCAATGCTAAAGGCATCTCAAGACATGATAGGTGGTGAAAAAATAACTGAAAATTTGGAGTTAGCATTTACTCATTTTCCAAGTAGTCTTTAATTAGAAAATAGCCCTGAAGTGCAACCAAGAAACAGTCATCTCCCATGCACGGTTAATTTCTGTGCTGAAATCAGCACACACCCACAGCAGTAAATCAGTTAATCCCTATTAAAGATTTATTAAAAACATCCAAATTACATTCCATCCTACATAGTACTGAAATAGTAAGGAATCTCTAAAGTCCATCCATTGAATCATAAGGTGCTCCCATATGTAATTATTTCCTGCCTTAGTAGGGGTTTCTATTGATTTGTACCTATTCATTTTGCATTCTGTTTGCTTTCACTTTATATCTTGCCTTCATAAATTCTGCTCTGGGTATCAAGGGTGTTTGCAAGCTGTGACATAAAAGAGCCAAGAGGGGAAATATTTTCGTGATAATTTAGAAATCTTTAATTCTATGTGTATAATTCTTCATTTCTGAGTGCTAAATTTTTTTTTTGCACTTCTTCAACAACAACAAAATTTTGTAAAGGTCTTTCATTTTTCTCTGTCTCTATCCTACACAGAGGAGAATAGGAAGATTACCCATGTGATTCAGTAGGCATTTTCTTAGGAAGACGTTTAGGAATCAAAAATTTTGTAACAGCTAGACATGCAGATCTTCCCAAAATAGGCCATGTAAAACTAATCTCCAGAGTGGTACATCATGTTCTTAATAAATTAAAATTAATATTTCAGGAAAAATGTGAAAAGGTATTTTGAATGAACACAGAAAAGAGTCAGTATTTTAATGTTGTAAATATAAAAACAATATAAAATTTCAGAAGTGGATAAGGTTAAGTAGGAAAATAAAAGCTTAGCAATGTATTTTTTACCTCAATTTGTTGCCTTTTATAGCAGACATATATGTTACTAATGCAACGGTAAAACTTCAGGGGGTTTTGTTCCTGTACTATTTTTGCAAAACAGTCAAATGTATGGATTCTAATGAAGTGTCATATCATTTCTCTCTGATATTCACTGAAGTTGAGCAGAATGGGAGCCATATAAAGCAAAAAGGTAAGAACTTTCACAAGAAACTTGGGAGAAATCTAAATAGAGGACGAACTTAAAATGAGTTTTCCCAAACCACTCTCTTTTAGACAAGTCCTGCTGAGGGTTGCACGGTTATCAATCACTGGGGGTAACCCCAAGGTGCCTTCCCCATGCACAAGAGCACTCCCGTGTTCTTGGCCAACAGGACTGCTGCAGGGCTAACCCTGAGCTGACCAGCTCAGCACTGACCAGAGTTGAGAAGAACTTTGAGAACAGCTACAGAGTGCTTCAACTAGGCTGTTGGAAACTATGTAGATGGATATGAAAGTTTCTTCCAAAGATATTATTGTAAATAATGTAAAATAAAAATATTGTAAAACCAATTTCCAATAATTAGCATCCCATAGGCATCTAAAGCATACTTTTTCATTAAATTCTTACAAGCATCCACCACGTGCGTTGTATGTCACTGTAATCCAGATCCACTAAAACCATGTTAGCTTCAGGAACAGAGACCTGACTACTGCTTAGCAAAAATTCAGGGCTCAGTTTACAGCCTTCAAGTTCAGGCAGGAGAGAACATCTTCCTCATGTTTTTATGTTGTATGTGGAAATAAAAACTACTACGGTTTCTCACAGTTATATGGATTCATTTCAGGCAAGGAAAAGAATGAAGAGACTCATCCACCTGTTCATGTCTCTGTTTGGCCACTCATTTTCTTGGCTGTGTTAACTGTTTTTGGAGCTGGCATGGCAGCCTATTTCTACAGAAGAAAAAGACAAAACCAGCTCTCAACAGATTCTGGCAATGAAACACTATTAAAATGATGTGGTGACTGAAGAGTTGGTGAGAATGGGTCCTGTGGCATGTTACTTGGAGCAGCAAGTTACTTGCTGAAATTAAAGCATGTATCTGTTAAAAGTCCCTAGTGAGATCTTAAATGAGATCTAGTGTAAACTTAAATAGCTTTCATCTTTTTGCACCAGCTGATTTTTTTTTAATCATACATATTTTACAAAATTAGAATTATGGTTTGATGTTATAATTTTGTAATGGTTAAGATGTTCTCAAGTGCTTTAGCAAGGACAGTAGTGCAAAACACTTGTCAAAAACAATTACGTGTACTGAAAAAGGACTATAAAAGTCAACTAGTGAGAAGGAATGTCCAATAAAGCATGAATGCCATTTAGAACTGCATTGCTGTGACTTTGCGGACACTAAAAAACCTCAAAAATTAGAACCTGTCTAACTCTGTTGCAAAATTGAGCTCATTTCACCCCACAAACTTCACTGCATCAGACCAGCACTTTCATTGCTCCTTATGGCTATATCCTATCACACTTATAAAACTGCTTCATGTTCTTATCAGAAAACTTTGGGATAGAAAACATTGTCATGTTCATTTTCTGCCATGGAAAACACAGTTCATGTCAGTAAAGAATATTAAGACGAGGTGTAAGTTGTAATAATTTTTCAATTCAATACTGTGATTGTTAACTGTTAACACTGTTAACTGTGTTAACTCACTTACATGAGTTAAAATATTCTTACCCTTACATTCTTCCTTCTTTTTGTTAATGCTTTGAAATAAAAAAAAGGTTTTCTATTAGTATAATTTTCAGCTTTATCATTCCCTGTGAATCCAGTGAGGGGGAAGGGGAAGGGGGTGCTCCTGCCAGCACAAGAACTCTTTTGTCAATAACAAGGAGGGCTTCTCTCCTCACCACTTTGAATTCAGCTTGAATAAGCACCAACTTCCCATTTTTAAATGCAGGAAAAAGGAACTGAAAACTAAGGAATGCAGCAGATGGTTCTGTACTAGAAATCTGTAAGAAACTAAGCTTTAGATGTCAGAAAAACAGTAGAAAGCACTACAAAATAGCTTTTAAGTGATCTGTAAATACAGTTAAGATACTAAACACTTTATGAGACATAGTGCTTAGCAGATATCCCCAGGAACCAACCTGCCTCCCCCAGCTGCACTGAGTCTATTGAGCAAGCTGGAAAGTTGGAAAAATAAAAGAAAAAACCCAATTAATGACGTTTCCTTCCTAGGCACTGAACAACAGTTTTCTTGCTGTAAATACAAGCAAGAGTGTAGGACACTGCTGAGAACAAGTTATTGCACAAGGTGCTATGCAGCACACAGGATACTGACCCCAAAAGGTTTGCAACCAGCATGAAGCTGGTTGGTCATGTGAAAGGGCTCTGAAGCACTCAATTCCTCTTTCAGCCTATGCCAGTGTCTGCACTAATCTTTCCCCATCACTGTAGCCCTGGAAGAATCCTCAGAAGCATCCATTTACAGGAGAGGGGGAAAAAAGCCCAGTTTGAACCAGATCCAGGCTGCCACTTTGTGAGGCAAATGAGAGAACTGGGCAGGAACTGTGTCCTCCAGGTATTTTCCCTTGGGATTTCCTACGTCAGAGTGATTTAATTTTGTTATTTTAGTTGTATCTGAAATACGTTTTCACTCAGGAAACTCAGCTTCTATTTGTGCCTCACCACATTGGTGCCTGTAGCACCATTCAGCTCTATGACTTAGAGCTATTCTTGCAAGCCTTGCTCAAACTAAGCCCTCCCTTCATGTGACCTGCAAATAGAATAGTTACTATTAAACAATTCTTTCAATTCCTACTTTTGCTGTAATCCAGATGTTTTTCTTCAGAAAATGTTTTTCTCTCTTACTATTTTCTACAGCCAAGTCAACAAGTTTGCCTGGTTCTTGCAATAATTTTCCACAACACTTTTAAAAATAAAAGCAATGATAGTTGCTCCTCCTATGACATCTACTGTTCAGCTTCTATATATATCTCACTACTAGCTATTTCACTTCTTGATTTTTTCAATTTTGCTATCACAACTTCTTTTAATTTCACTGATGTAAATAAACAGAAGGAACAGCAGGACTGTTGCCACTATGGCTTTGCAGCATATTTTTACAAGAGTTCCATGCAAATACAAGTCTTCAGATGAGCACTTTGATAACACATTTAAAGGAGCTTTTCCAATTTAGCTTGTGTTTGGCTTTGTCCTGAAACAGCCTCATTAGGAATTTCTCAGATAGATAAACACATCCTTTTGCTTGATTAAAGTATTCCAGGCAAAAGTTTCCTTTCTGTTACAGGGAAGCTTACCACTAGCCTACAGTGTTGAACATCTTCACTTTTTTCAGATTTTGACAAGCAATTATGAACAGCCCAGCCCCAAACTGGGATCAAATAAACCAATGTGACAATGCTAAATTTGCCTCAAAGTGAGCAAGAACTCATAATGCACCAAAACCTGCACATCCTGTAAAGTTTGCTCTCTTTCTTCTAGATACACAGTGCTGTGACATTGTTGCAATGTATTGGAAGTGCTGGGATTTTTCCTCCCTTTGTTTCTGAGATGTAAGGGTTAAAACTGAGGGTTTTAGTTGATGATATGTCACTGCAGGTTTCTTGTCCCCAGTTCTCAAGTTGCTCTTCCAGGTCTGTCCTGTGTAGCACCCCAATAACTAACCTGTATTAATACTAGCAATGTCACAGGAGAAGACAAAAGTTACACCTCTAGTTACAAGGAGGGAGACTTCAGTTTTGGAAGGGACTTGCTTTTCAAAGAGAGTAGTGTTTACAGTGTGCACTCCAGTTATTTCAAAATACCATGTGACAGGACATTTCCTTATTTAGAGTACAGAGCTTTATCCCTCAACCCGTTGACACAGAGAAGGACCCATTACTATCCAGAGAGAGAAGGATTTTTATATATTGCCAATCTTCTAGTCCAACTTTTCATAGAAGAATGAGGAACAAGTTACATTTGCAATGAGCTTCTCCAGGTTTCTAGTTTTCCTTTCCCTCGTGCAATGTTCACTACAGTCATCAGGTAAGTTTCCTGTTGGTTTTGTATTAAACTAGGTATGAAAATGCTTTACCTTGGGCAGCTTTACAGTTTTAATGCATAGACTGATCATTTTGTATTTTTTATCAGATTTGATACATGATCTAAAGAGTATGTTAGGTACACTGACAGTTCTTGAGTCACAGAATAAAAGAGGGGATGTGTAGGGATGTTGGGAAAATGGAGGTAATAAGAGCAGGATCTTTAAACTGGAATTGCTTTCCGTGGAAATATTATATCAGATGGCACTGTGTGGGAGGGAAATGAAAGACGAGAAAGCATGGACCTCTTTCCTTTTACCCTCCTCTTCACACCCATGGTGCAGTGATCAGTCAAGGGATTTACATGTTTTCATGATAGCTGTGCAAGTTTCTCTTTCTGCCCCACGACATGAGGTATGAGAACAAAGAACTGGCTCCTCCCCTCCAGCCTCACCAAATTAGAAGAACAGTTCCAATCTGAAGATTTATATCAGTCATTGGGTATAGCTATAGAGAGAAATGCTAAGGCAGTAATGTGTGGAGAACTAAGTGGAGGAACGAGTTTGCATGAATGTGAGATTGAGAGCCTATATCAGAAATTTCAGGATAAAAGAACATTCCCATTATACTTTGATAGTTTAAAAACATGGAAAATTGCTAACCTTAAAAGAATCTAAGTTCAGGATGAATCTGCAAGATCACTCCAGGCCAAGAAATGTGCAACTGAAACCTAAAATTTGTACTGTGTAAATATCCTCGTGACAGCCTGGTCTGTATTCTCTCTGGTCAGCTAGCCTTTTTGTTTCAACAGTTAAGGAATAGATGTGGTGAAAAGTGGTAATGGATAAAGTGATCAAGCAAATAAAGCAAACCTATTTAGCTGTGAACAATGCAGTGAACTCACTGTGTTTCAGTTCTACTTGTAGCTTTTCTCTCTTCAGGAACCACAATGTATCACTAACCGTTCATCACAGAATTTGACTTGCCTACAGTGTATATATATCAAATTCTAACCACAGTATTTAAACTTCTCATTTTACTAAAAAATTTTATTTAAAATCTCTAGCTACACCAGGGAGGAAATTATAATAAAAATTAATTTTAAAAGATTGAGTTCTCAATTTAGATAAACAAATATATGATAGACGGATCCATTACTAGAAAGTGAGATTTATGATTTTTATTATTATTTTCATGTCCTCTTAACATTTTTTTCCCCCTAGTTACTTTTACATTACGAGGAAATGCCAATGGACAGCCTTGTGTATTCCCTTTCAAATACAAAGATAAGCAGTACAATGAGTGCACAGATGCTGGCAGGTCAGATGGCTGGCTCTGGTGTGCGACAACTGCAGATTTTGATGCCGATAAACTATGGATTTTGCCCACTAACAAGTAAGTCCTGCATTTTATTTATTAACTTGTTATGAAATCCTGTTGAGCAAACCATCTCTTGAGCTACCAGGTTCTTTACGAGCTACCAGCTGCACACTTGCATGACTGACCTTGTTAGAGCAGCCCAAATGAAAATCACCTGACTGAACATTGTCCCAATGGCTGAGAGCTCTCTCTGTATAGAATGGAGAGCAAGAGGTGCCATCAGGTTCCTGGTTCAGCCCAGACATGTTCTGACCCAACTGCTGGAGGTGACTGTTTCTCTTTGTGAACCAGAGGGGTGAAGATGCTCTTTCATACCTCATTTTATGGGATTTAAGTGCATGGCATGAACAGCATGAATTTAGACATCTCTCTTATTATTTAGACTTTCACCCTCTTTTCAAAAAATTCCTATTTCTCTTCATTCTTTGGGCGTTCCCTACAGTCAATCCTCACCTAAACTTCTATTTTCTAGTTTTTTCCCTTTAATTTTCTATCTTATTCTAGTTTCCTATGGCCAGCCTACACAAAAAATGCTGCTGCAAAAATTATTCTACTCTCCCACCTTTGTGGTATCTTCTGCACTGAACTTATGTTTGGATCCCTCCACTTCAGGAGGCAAACATTGGTATCACCAGTGGCCTTCCCAATAACACAGCAGTTTCACTAGGTTTTCTGAGTTGCTCTGCAAAAACAGCAGCTGAGCTATATATTGGTGCTACACAGACTTCTTTTATTGTTTCTCAAGCTGTCAAGGGCCAGGTTCTGCCATTTTTGGAAAAATTGTTTCTCTTGACAGTGACCTAAGAGGGAGTTCCTGTCCATCAGGCATGAAGAGCCTCCAGGGTCATAGTTCACCTACACACTTGCTTTACACTGGAATCTCTTCTTTTCAATCAATAGATATGTCTGGTTTACCTAGAATTGCATTTTTAGTATGAGAAAATTCAAAAGCAAGTATTGGGAAACAATTAAATCCTTTCTAAAATCACAGACATTTAAAATAATGTTTATAAAAAAAATTACATATTTTTGTAAATTGATGCCCAGATTGATTTTATTTTTCTCTGATTCTGACAGCTAATAGGGTGCATCTTCAGAGAACTTGCATTATTACACACTTTATTTTGTTACAGTTGGTGTATGTGAGTCCACTAGAACAGTGCTCTATGTCACTTCTTCCAGATGACACAGAAAGGTTTTGGACAAAAGATGTTTCAACCGGCATTCGCTATCAGATAAACTCAGAATCAGCTCTAACATGGCACCAAGCAAGGAAAAGCTGTCAGCAGCAAAATGCAGAACTACTAAGCATTACAGAGTCTCAGGAGCAAGCATATATCAGAGGTAAAAGGATAGAGAAGAAGACCTTAAAATATGCTGTGATGAAGTTGGCTGCCTTGTCATCTGCCTCAGCAAAGAAAGAAGGCAGGGCTGCTGGAGTGGTTCAGCAGCCACCAAAAGGGGGATGGTCTGAACTGCCTTTCCACTACCTGGGGTTTTTTATGAATGATTGGCCACAGACCTCTTTGGGAGTGAAATGTCCCCATGACAGCATTGTGCTCCAGATGGGAGCTCCTGCAGCTCCTGCAGTCTGTCCCAGGGGGTGGGTTTCCTCTGCTCACCTCTGTGCAAGGGCACTCACTCCTGACCAGGGCTATGGGCTGGTCCTCAAATTTACCTTTTTCCACCGTGTTTCAAGGATTATTAATCTTTTCAGGAGAACACATGATGATGGTTAGATTGGCCCCAATATGGACACATTTGCACAGATAAATTACAAATAACTCCAGTGAATTTCAGGTACAGATGGTATCTGTTTCATTATGAATAGTGTAAAGGAGGTTTAGAAAGAACTCACATAGAAAAAGAGCTGGAAAAAACTTATTGACACATTATCCTTTTGCTTTACTCCATGAAAGCTGTTACAGAAAACTTTTGGCAAAATTACTCAATGAAAAACAGGGTTTTTTTAGATCTCTTATGTTCTAATGAAAGTAAGTGAGAAAAAATAAACTCTTATTTATGTAAGTGAAGTAAGATGTTAATTTGCCCTACTAAGATCTTTGCTAAATCAATACAGATTCATTTAAAAATTTTACTCTTTGTAATCAGTGCATCTCAGTAATGGAGAAAGTACTAGTTTGGGGTTGGTTTAAACTAAGAAATATGAATTTCTTACTTTACGCTTAATTTCTTTTAGATGATCTTACTATGAATAAGAGAGAGACAACTGAGGGTTTGGTTTTTTTGTTTCTAATTCAGAGCTAATTAAAAATTTTGGTTTTGCCTTCTGGATTGGACTGAATGCTTTGAATTTCAACAGTGGATGGCAATGGGCTGGGGGCAGCCCTTTCAGATATTTAAACTGGGCTCCAGGTAAGAGCTGTATCTATTTTGTAATCTTTGAATGAATTCTGATAAGACACCAACTAACAAAAACTGCACTAGCTAATTTTATTTCAGGAAAGCCCATTCTGATTTACAACAGCTGAAGATCTAGATCCCTGTTTTAAGACTAACACTTTCAAATTACAAAGTTCACAGGGGATATCAGATACCCCATATTATTCTATTTTCTTATCTAAACAGAGAGCTTGTTTATGAAAACAGAGTGTTATTTGGAGTGATACATAACCCTACACATCAAAGATCAGAATTTTCCATAACATGTTGTCCACGAGTGTGAATATAAGTAAAATCTTCCAAAAGTAGCAAAATATTTAGCAAATAATAGCACTATGTTTTTTGGAGAAGTTCTAAATGCTATTGAGAAGCTTAGAGAACCAGCTTATAATTCCTCAACAGTGTGTGCAAAATTGCACCGGGCCACTCGAGGAAGAGAGATGGGGTAGGTTTGTGGTGTTTCTCATACATAGAGAGCTCTTCTCTTTGCTGCTTGGGGGTTTTTTTTGGTTCTGTGTTTGCTTTTTGCCATGAGTATTCCAAGCTTTCTCCTGATTTGGAAAAGTTACAAGGTGTCAAAGGAATAATTAAACTCACCTCTAAGTTTTCAAAAATTCTGTATCAGGAAATTTTCATTGCTGCTTACAGAGGTTTGTACACACTGCAACAGAAAAGAAAAAAGCTATTTCATAGGAAAGTAGAACTGTGAAACTTTTGAAATATACTGGAAGGATAATATAATTTGAAACTCAATATTCTAAAGTTTGGAAGTTTTTGACACAAGATAAAAGTCCAGTTTCAGCTGTTCTTCCTGTGAGAACCAGGATGTCAGGAAAAGAATTAGGTATTTCCCAGTACTATCCTGATAATAAAGTCAATGGAGGGTAATTATATCTCTCTCAGTGCATTGACTAAAGGTAGCTCCTATAAATTACAAGGCAGTTATCCTGTAGGGGAGGGCTTCTTCCCATTAATCATTCAAGGAATCAAAAATCAGATGTTTCCACTGGTAATAGGATGTTTATGTTAATATTTTTTAGTAATTTCTTGCTGTGAAATTCTATTTTCTCTCTTACTTAAAGGAAGTCCTTTCCTACTCCCCGGGAAAATCTGTGGAGTGTTGAATCCCAGAAAGAATGCTAAATGGGAAAACCAAGCATGCAACCAGAGACTAGGCTACATTTGTAAAAAGATAATCATCAGTTCAAAACCTGACATTATGCCCAAAGGTAGGTTAGTCAAATAAAAAGAAAGGTTTTTATCTGACTTCTAGACAGAGGAACTTGTATGCAACATTATTTTTCAACCAAGATGTTAGAAACCTTTGAAAAATACAACTATACATGACACACAAACTTTTATATCCTGCCCTTTTCCTCCCTTTGTGTATTAAACATTCATATTATTTTGTTCCATCACTCTATCATTCAATCTTGGAAGACAGATAGTAGCTGCTCTGTCATGGTAACCAGTGCCAAAAGACATACTTGCATAAATGAGGTAGAAATATTCACATTTTCTCCAAATGAATAATTGCAGTTAGTTGTATATTCATGAAAAAAAATCCTCCTCTGATGTCCGCAGTTTGCAATGCATTGGCTTCATATGAGCAGAGCAGGAGCAGCAACAACACTGAAACAGACCTTGTTGCATCCGTGGGCCATCCCAACACACCAGCATGGCTCTGAACATGCCCCATGCAATAGAAATCCACTGGAGACTGTCACACGGGAATATTGTAAAAGCTACTTTTAAAGAATGAGTCAAAATAAAGGAAGTAGAGAAATAATTTCAGAGAATCTTTATTTCATTATTAGCCTTAAAAATAAATGCAGGTTTCTATTTTTAAAGCAAGATTAAGGTACATTTTTAAGAATTCAAGTTATAAAAAAGCTACTGAGAAAATATACAAAGTCTCCACTAATTTGCAAGGTTTACTGACCTGCAGTTATCAAAGAATTGCTTCATGCTTTTCCATACCTGAAAAATGTTTGTTTGCAAGAAACCATAGACCAGCAAGCAGAGCCCAATGTGAGCCACCACTGGCAGCACAAGATCAAGTGGCTGTGGGGAATAAAGAGAGGAGAGGCTGATGTCAGCTTTGGTCCCTCTTTCCTCACAGATCATTTTTTCAAATTGCATTTCTGACAAATTGTGGTTAAAGTGGTTGTCTGTTTAAGAATACTTCATTCTATTTACATATTTAGCGTACATATTGTGCCTTAATGATATTTGCTTTTAATTTGAATGTGTTTTGCATTGCCAATTACAGCTTTATGTTTATTCATATTGTCCCATTTTTGTAAAGAGTACTCAAGAGACCTCATCCTAGTGTCCTTTATTTTCCTCTTGCTCTGAAAAATTGTGTTCTGAATTTAGGGGAATTGAGGCCTGTTCAGTGCACAGATGGCTGGTGGCCATACGCAGGTCACTGCTACAGCATTCACCGGGACCCCAAAACATGGGAAGATGCTATGTCCTCATGTAAAAAGCAAGATGGAGATTTGGCAAGCGTTCACAACATTGCTGAATACAGCTTTCTGGTGTCACAGCTTGATTACAGTGAGTATATATGTAGGCCTGTATTGTGTTTGCTCCATTGGTGACATAAAAGCTGAATTTCAAATTAAATATTAATGCTTTCTCTGACATATCACAAGTGAAAGACTGAATCCAGCTTACCACACTATTTTACGTTGTTGCTGTTACATAAATACAGAACAATACCTATGTTTATCAAGAAATAATGCACATTGTGAAACATTATAAAGGAGGAGAAGAAAACAAAGATATTGTATTCTTTCCAGAGACACATAAAGATGTCTAATGATTGCACTTTTGGCACCTATATTCTATGTTCAAGGCTTTAGAACTGAGCTACAAATCTAGAAAATAAACTTCTCGCCGAGGTTCAAACCTCTTGCTGATGCTAATCTCTTGCTATGTATAGAATATATATAGCTGCTAAGAAAACAATCTTTTCACTTCTGATACTCCTTGGATCTGTGGTAACTGGTCCTGACACTTGTTGCAGATGCTGGCCTTGGTGAACACACCTGATGGGCCAACACCAGTCCTCTAATGTACTGGAAGGCGTCTCCATGCCTTGGACTCAGTATGATCTCCTGAGAGGTGGGACACTCACAGCCACTCAACGTCTTCATGCTCAGGACCATTTTGTTGTTCTGAATCACAGGAAGTTTGCAAAAATCTTCTGCCAGCTGTAAAGAGCCTTATGTTCATTAAAATAAGCATTTCTGAGTGGAATCTGATGTTTTTTCCACAGCACATCTCTTGTAGAGATCTGAGAGGAAACAGCATTTTTATAAAAGAGTGAAGACCACCTCTTGTGTACCACATGCCAAATTTATCAGTCCCTGCTTGTTCTGCATGTAGAAACGTTCACTGCACAGTGGACAGTAACTAAATCTATTTCTTGTCATGCTTCAGAGCCAACAGAAGAGCTGTGGCTGGGTCTGAATGACGTGAAGGCTCACTTCTACTTCGAGTGGAGTGATGGGACTCCTGTGACATTCACCAAATGGCACCGCAGGCATCCCACCTACACAAACGGTCTGGAGGACTGTGTCGCTATGAAGGGGCAGGTATAACATGCACTCATTTTACAGCAATGCAAATTAATAACTGCATCAACCCAAAATCACTTACTTGTGTGCTTATTAAGGTATCATTCATTATATTATCTTGAAATAGTTTTGCTCCAAAATTTGGTATAAATCACAAGAGAAGTTCAGAGGTCAGGAGACATCAGAAAGGGAGGAAGCATTTTTCTAGTTACTCCCTTCTGAAATTCCTTGTCTGGTGAAAAGTTTGATCCATAAATTTTGCATTAAATTCTTTCCCTTGGTTTCAGCAAAGTTTAAGCTCTGGGAGAGAAATGGGGATGAATTAGTTAATACCCTGTGTGGGTACCAGAGGTGCTATTTGCACACCTCATATTCCAATCAGATAGACAATTATGTCCCTCTGAGGGGACTCATGTCACTGAGACATGGCATCAAGGTGCAGACAACTGGCACTAGGGCATGTTTCTTCACCTGCCATCTGCCTGCCAAAAAACTAACGTAAAATTCTATAGTATTTCTGACTGCTTGACTCACAAACCTTATTTTCTAACAAGATGTGATTGTTTGATACATTTACCTGCATGTGCATGCACACGCATATACGGACAAAATGTGTCACGAATTTTGAAAGAAACAAATTGAAAATGATGGTATGAAATACATGCTGTTACTGAGAGAACTTTTAAGTCATAGAATAATGTTAATGTTTGCCAGTATTAGGCACTAAACCAGATTTTATGGGGGGGAGAGGGGGTGTGGGAAAGGGAAAACTCTTTTTTTTTAAAGTAGTCAATCATATTCATATTCTTTGATGGATAAAATAGTTAGATTTACTGCAACCCTATCAGATGTGCATTATTTCAGTTAATTCAGCTTTTTTCAAGAAGTGCAGTGAAATAATCCTGCTCCAAAAGCAGATCCATTAGCCCCAAATGAGATGGATCTTTACAAACCCTTTCATTTAAAAGTTATGGCAGGAAGTAATGATAAGACTTCAAAATGTTATTTTCCTTCTTTCATTTCAAAACAGCATTACAGATGTTTCTAATTTTTAAAGTAAATCTCCAGTTTGCCTTGTGAAGAAAGAGAAAAAACACTAGTTATGCTTATGAGTGCCCTTTTTTGACATTTGTTTCTTCTCCCTGCTATTCTAGGATGGATACTGGGCAAATGATGTTTGCGATAAGCAACTTGGTTACATCTGTAAAAAGAAGCCTTCATCACAGTCCACTGAAAAAGAGACAATTGAGGACCCAGGCTGCCAGAAAGTAACTGCTCTCTCATAAATAATAATCTTCAAAAAAATGTAGAGGAATTAATTTACTAGTTCTTGCTTCTTTTGGATACTGTCTTTGTGTCTTATAGAAAATCTACTGTTGAGGAAACCTGGTCTCTTCCTGCTAGCAATTTACTAATATATGTGCATTTTTCATTTTTATCTGAAAATTCTCAAGAAAGTTGAGGTTCATTTACATGGACGTGAATACTGCCTTGCCCTTCATTCCCAGATGAACCACCCTGTAATTTGGAAAACCATTGTATTTGTATTGGTCAGCAGAAATCTCTGTAAAAGCAGGAAAAGTGGGGTTGTTTTACTGGTATTCCACCTTTCCACTCTCCCTGAAAACAAGCATTGTCTGGATTCCTCTTGGCTCAGAAAATGTCCTCACCCCTTCTGCTTGGGAGTGACAGGGGCAGCTTTGGGGGGCTGTGCTTGTTTGTGAATTCATTTCCATATTGCAATATTTTGGTATTTCATTATGTCTGATTGTGCAGCTCTGGACAGCAGGAGCTGCAGGTCCTCCTGAATGAATCACAGGCTCCTTATAGACTCAGTTTGCATAATCCCATCCCTACAGAGCACTGGAAAGCTACAGCAAATAGCACAGTCACAACCTTCTTTGAAAAGTCATGTATGCATAAAAGAGATGAAAACTAAGATCTTAATGTCACCTCTTAAACAAAAAGGCCTCCTGTGGGAGTGAACAGCATCAAAAAATAGCTTTTATTTATTAACAGATCAGCCCAGTCTCATCTTAGTTTTAAACTCAGCTGCAACAAATTGAGCATTGAACATTTATAAACAGAAGAGCAGAGAAATTTCTACCTTGAAGTCTCTTTCTATTGCACATTAAAATCTTATGTTCGTCACAGGGTTGGAAAAGATATGGTTTTCACTGTTACTTGGTGGGTTCTGCACTTTTGACATTCTCAGAAGCAAATAAGACATGTGAACAGAGCAGAGCTCATCTAGCTACCGTGGAAAGCAGGTGGGAAAATTACTTTTTAAAAAATCAATGCTTTTAATAGAGCAACTTGCAAAACTTTTCTGTTTTTTGAACCTGTCAAAGTGTTTTATCAGTGCTTTTCAAAAATTTTATCGTAGAAAAGCATGCAAAGTTTATCCATGCAGAAAAAAACCTAAACCAAAACAAATGCCTCAATGTTTTAGGGCTATCTACTCAATCCATTCTAGCAATTTTCAGATTTGAGGGGTTCTTGAATGAAACACTTGTCTCTTATCTTTCAATTCATAATTAAAGCAACTTCTGGTTTTGGTGGGGTTTTGGGGTTTTTATTTGATTGTTGGTTGGTAGATTGGTTGGTTGGTTAGGTGGGTGGGTGGGTGAGGTTTTTTTGGTTTGGTTTGGTTTGGTTTTGTTTTGTATTGTTGGGGTTTTTTTTCTGTTGGAAAGTAGATACTACTATTTTCATCTACTTATTCACAGGTGGTCTCTCATTATGATAGGAAAGCTTCACATTTTCCTAAACTACCTTCTAAGCCAAATTCTGAAAAAATATAGGAAATCTTTCCCAGAACCTGCCCTCTCCCACCGCCAGAATGTATCATCTCTCATCTACCTACATCCCTGTCAGGCTTCAGAGGCTTCATGGCCCCTGAGGAACATGACTGCCTTCAGAGGTGATGGTAGCAAAGCTGACAGCTTGGTCTTGTCTTGGTGGTCTGCTTGGGGCACCTCAAAGATTTGGAAAGGGAGTGAAAAAAGTAGAATAAGACTAGAAGCCCATGTGAGCAGCAATTTGTGACTTTTCAGTTGCCTTCAGCTGAAAGGAAAAAGTTGTCCCTCATGACTGCAGTTTAAAGACTACCAGGGGTTTGCCTGAACTTCACTGAGGAACTGTTGTTTTGGGGTCATGTTTACATGCCTCTGTTTGTATCACTTAGATTAATATTGCACGGTAACAGGCTGTGAATGAACACTGTTTCCCACTGCAGAAACGAGCAAACCTTTCTGATTAGTCTGACGGGGCTGAGGTCTGAAAAATATTTCTGGATTGGTCTCTCAGACACAGAACAACAAGGGAGTTTCAGGTGGACTGATGGAGAAACTCCTCATTTCACACACTGGAACACAGCAATGCCAGGTAAGCTCTGCATGGGCTCAACCCCTGTGACAGGAGTGCAGCTGTGACTCACGGGTTTGTGCTTTCACTCCCCTGGTTAGAAATTAGGGTGGGCACTATGTTTTGTGCCTGTAGCTGCAGGTGGCCAGCACCATCAGACCTGTGTCTGACACCAGTGCAACCAGCACTGCCACAGCTGAGCTGCAGGTGCTGGTTTAAGTCAGCCTCCTGCCAAGGTGTACAGAGACAGGTTTTGAAGGCAATACTCTGCAGGAGTTAACAAAGTCCATGGGCTCATTTTTTTCACCATTTTTAACACCAGTAAACAACAACTCATCAGATTTAGAAAAATTATTCTGGACAGGGTTTTGACCCACCATGTGAATATGTGAGAAATAAGCAGTGAACCTGCAGCTGTCTGGCATTTCAGCAATCCATATTAGCAGCTACCTGTGAGCTCTTGCCTTCACACAGCTAGTTATGCCTTAAAACAAACCTGTTGTATTTGACATCACCCTTCTTGAAATTGAGTTACCAGAATACTGAGAACTCCAAAGTACTTGTCAGGTCATCTATTAGATATGTAAATATAATCAAGAGCCACTCTCCCTGTGATTTCCCTGGGATGGTAAGATAAGGAAGATTTGTTTTCTGAAGCTGCAAATCTCTGGTTTTGGCAAAGCTGTGTCTGTGAGGTTCATTGGCCCATATCTGGCCTCTGACAGGTGGTATTAAAAATAGTTTTATATCCAGGATGTTTTTTAATCTGCATAATCTGCACCTTCCTTTTCATAATCTTCTATGAATAGAAACAAAGGTCTGATTCCTTAGACAGCAATTAAGGCTTTGGTTTTACTCATTTCTTTTCCACATCACAAAGGGAGAGAGCAAGGCTGTGTTGTCATGGGAACTGGAATTGCAGCTGGATTATGGGATGTTGTTAGCTGTGAGAAGACATCAAACTATCTTTGCAAACAGCGGGCAGCAGGAGTGCCACCTCCTGCTTCTCCAGGACAGGTCCCTGTGGCCACCTGTGCTGAAGGCTGGGACAGAGCCTCCCAGGCAGACTCCTGCCTCAAAGTAAGTGTGTGTCCACCTTCAGTGGGAGTCTCAGCATGGGGCAGCCCAGGGGTCACCATGATGCTGGGACATTATTTGGGAATGATCTTTTCTTGGGTATTAAAGGGCAAGAAAACATAGGGGAAAAATCCACCAAATATAACAAAAGTCAACAAGGGAAAATGATGAACACAAAGTGCTAGAAATACGCTTTCTTTTACCTAAATTCCAGGTGAGAACCTCACGTAATTTATTTGCTTCCAGGAGTTTGGCACTTCAGAAAAAACATAGTATTGCATCTCAAGAGCTGGAAGTGTCATTTGCATAGGACAGTGTTTCAGAGAGAAAACGTGCCCCTCTGACAACCTTTTCTCACACAGCATGTGATACTCATAGTGATACTTTTGGATCTGCATTTAGTTGGCAAGTCTTCAGCAAGTAATGCTTTTGAGCATTCTCTTGATTTAGCTAAAAATGCCTTAAAAAGCTCTCCTTTTTGCAAAGGAAAAAAGGAAAGAAAAGGCAAAATAGACCAAGTAAATAAATATGCAGCATTGTTCTTCCATGTCTTTATGTAAGTATGCTCTCACTTTCTTTCTGAGGCTCTGCCTGTTGGGAGACCAGAGATGATTTTAGTCCTGTATTTACAAGGGTCTGAGCTTCTATGTCATGTGTAATTATCATTATATTGGTTCTGCAATTTACCAAATTATTGATTATCATTTCCATATAACGTTAAGCATTTAGTCCTGTTAAACAAATCCTTAGTCCAAGAATATATGTTCCTCATGACAGAAAGTGTATTTTTTGTGTGCATGCTTGCACCTCAATACAAAAACCTCTTCCTCATCTAGGGTCCATGCTTTGTCAAACAATTTTCTGCATCCATACTATCTTTTCTAGTCCAACACAGACTTACCCTTCCCCTTCCTTTTCTCAAAAATCTCCTGCTTTCTACTGTGAAACACCTTGGTTGAGTTTTTCCATCTTTTTTTGAACCTTTCAGTGGTCAAAATTCTAATTAAGTTATAGATTAGTTTTTTCTCCTCTGTGCATTCTGATACCTTTTATTTTCCTCAGATGCCTATACTACTTTTGCCTTATTTTAAAATAGATGATGCTAAGGAAAACATATTTACACTTAACATTTCTAATGTTCAATATTAAAGGCTTGGACAGGTGTCATGTTGTCTCTGTCAAGAGTAAAGGGGTGCTAAAGTGAGGCTGAATTTAATTACATATGTTTTATAAGCTTTGAAAATTTACTAATTTATTTTTACTTTTTGTTCTCAACAGTTTTTTGTGAGAGAGGGAAACCAAAAGAAGTCTTGGTTTGAGGCTGAAGAATTCTGTAGAGAAATGGGTGGAAATCTGGTCACAATCAATACAAGAGAAGATCAAGTTTTATTATGGCAATTAGCTTCGTGAGTACTTGAACAAGAATTCTTTTTCATGTTCCTGCTATGTTAAATAAAAATTACTTAAAACATATCTGGAGCTAAACAAGTAAGTGAATAAAAACAACCAAATTTTGAATTATGTTGGAAATTTTTCTTCTGGAAATAACATACTGTAACATTGCTTAAAAAACCCCCAAACTTTAGTATTTCAAAGAGGCTTTAATATTTTTGAAATTTTCATCACAGGTTTTAGCAAGGCTGTTCTCTAGATCTGCTCAATTTCTTACATGTTAGTCCCTCTCCCAAAAGGGAGAAAATAAAATACTCAGCTCTAACTGGCATTTTGTAACTGTGTGCAATTCTTACTTTAACCAACTCATTCAAAAATTCCCTTGAGTTACTGTGTAACGTAAACCAAAATTCAAGGACTTAGAGTGGAATTTTTCTGACTATAAACTGAAGACTCCTGAAATCAAAGAATAATTCATCGTAATTAACCTTTGGGAGCACTTTAGATGGCTATGTCTTGCTCATGATGTATAAGCTGTAACATTATTTTCCCCTCAAATTAGACCTATATTCTGTTTGTATTTCATAATGTCAAGACATGTCAACGACACATAATATACAGCTATTTAACCAAAACTGTTTCCCATATTGCAGAATTGAGGTTTACTTTCTCAAACAGAGTTAAAACTTTCATATTAAGAAGTTTTTGTGATCTTACCCTTCTTAATTTAAATTTTTTTTTAGTACTGTGAGCAGCTGAATGTGGTTTTACTAGCCTGTTAAGTCTCTTGCTTTAGAGTATAAAATTTTTGTGGAAGGAAATCTTTGTGTTATGCAGTGAATTAAATAGGACTCTTTCATTTGGTCCATAGGCATGAAAAGGTAAATATCATGAACTATTATATAAACTTCTTAGGAAGGGCTAAGAAGCAAATGAAAGCAGTTGAAAATAAACTTTTTCTATTTTTTATTAGTTAAATAAACATCTATTTATGATTTATTTTTGCTAAAGCCTCTGTCTTTGAACTCATACTACAACCTCGAGCTGTGCTGCATCCACAGGGATGGGAGCTTGAGCTGGCTCTGGGCCACATCACTTTAACTTATTTTTAAATATGGGAAGTCTTAGCCCAACACAGAGCAGTATTAAACCCCCTTACAGAGTGCAGGGAGTGAGCTTCGCTTTGGGCCACAGGTCCCAATTCAGGTGTGACAGAAAGCAGCATGTTTCTATGCTTTTCAGGATTTATATCCTGGCCTCTCTTTCTACACTCATATATCTCTCTTGTACAAATTATTTTAGGGATAAAGGACTGAACACTCAGGCCTTCTGGATCGGTTTGTTTCTCTTAAATCCTGATGAAGGATTTGCCTGGATCGATGGCTCCCCTGTGAGTATTTATTTGCTGGATATTAATTGACCTTCTGTCTTTCAGAATATATATATTTCTTATTTTTTATGCCTTTTTTCCAATCTCTTTAAACTGCAGAGAGAAACAATGGTCTCTACACGATTCAATGTGAATCAAGCAGAAGCCATTTTATTGATAAACTACTGTCCCCAATATACAGTTCTTGCTTTTCCCACACACGATCGTGAATAATTATTATTGGTTAAGGCCTATTTGCATATGCAACTTTATGCTTTATGATTGGCTCGTGTATGTGTGTCACATCGTCCCTCATGTATGTCACAACTGACCTTCAGTTTGCATTTTCTTATCCTTTTCCTCCTTTGCTTGTTCCTCATTCACATCCTCCCCAATGCTGCTTGTTCCTTTCTCACAACCTTCCCATGGACTTTTTCCCCTGTGTACATGTTCAAGTCCTTCTGTCTTTCGTGCTCTGGATTTTCTATTTTATGGCTGGTTCACGATGTGTCCATTTTCTAGTAAAAATATGGTTTCCCCATTAAACCTTCCTCAGGTGCATGGCAGCCCTTTATCCAGTAGCTGAATAGCTGCAGTGCACTGTCTTAGCACAGCATTGCCTCTGTTTCATCCCTGGTACCATGTCATACCCCACCTTTGGCAGTCTGTGCTCCTACACAGAGCACCCCAAAACGGGCACTGCTGTATGGCAGTACAGGGAAGCCCAGCCAACAATTTTCACAAAACAAGATAAATGTGACTCCCTCTGCCCATCAGTTTTTCTTTCATCAAATACAAGGTTTTCTATACTATGTAGTCTCTGCACCTTCTTCAGGGAGTGGTGGGGAAGTAACCTGACCAGCATGACTTTCACAGCCCTCTCTGGTCTGTTTGAACTCCTACTGATCTGGTAAAAAAGGTACTTGAGACAATGAGACACTGAAGTTGTGTCACCATGGCAATCTCAATTACTTTTATTCCGGTTGAATCACTCAGTAATTTATATGTATTTCCAACACAGGTAATTTATGAGAACTGGGATGAAAATGAACCCAACAACCATGGTGAACTTGAGCATTGTGTTATGCTTAATAGATCACCCCAAATGCGCTGGAACGACTTGCGGTGTGAACATTTACTTAATTGGATTTGTGAAACAAAAAAAGGTATTATTACTTCCCCATTTAATTGGAGCAATAAACCCAAGTTTAAAAAGCAAATTTTATGGATTTAAACAAATTGAACGTAAGAAAGATACTGGGAATTGTTCATTTTAAAACCAGTTGCAGTGAAGGCAACACATAAGCCAAGAAGAATGAATTGAGATATTTCTCTTGTCCTTGGATGCAGGATGTTAGTGTCCCTACTACTTCATCTCTAGTTTTATCTCTTTCTGCCATGGGTTGAATAAATTTGCAAAGCAAAGGTACTTATCCCCTCTCCTTTCATCTCCTCCCTCTATTTCTGTCTGCTTCAGGCTTACCCAGGATAGCCGTAGATGTCGGACAAGAGAGTTCTTCCTACAAAAGGGACAAGAGCTTGGCTTCCCACTGTGAGACAAGTAATGGGAACCAAGAGAGGGATCAGTTGCTATAGGAACCAGCAATTCTGAAAACCTAATATAATCAAAAGTGGAGGCTGGCGTAACCTTGGTGAACTCCTGCATCCACCAGCTTTGCCTGGGAAGCAGGGTCCCAATGCCAAGACTCCTACACTTGGTGCCAGGCCCACAAAATGGACCTGACAGATGTTGGGGTGCCCACCAGCAGGAGATGAAAATGGGGTCTGCTTGGGCTGCAGACCTCAAGTGAGAGCTGATAGTGAAAGAACTTGTTTTGCATACTCAGTCCTACTTCTACATCCCTGCTTCCTGGTTGTAAACAGTTTGTATGCATCTCCATGGAGAAGGAGATTTTTAAAACCTTCTTGAAATGAGAAGAAAGTTGGATGCACACTGGGAACTACTAGGGTGCACAATAGGGAGGGGAAGGGATAAGCAGTTATATAAAAACACTGAGTGTATCTAATATTTGATGACTCTGCCAACAAAACCCTTGAAGGGTGAATGAGGCACCATGGTAACATTGAAAAATTGCTTAACCAGAAAGGAAGAATCACTTTTGGTAGATTAGTCACACAAACACAGCGTCCAAGCTCTGATTTCTGCACACCAGCTCGAAGCAGCACATCCTGTGCAGCCCTTTTGGGCACACTGAGCATGCTGCTTTGGACAGATGTGGCTCTCTGCTCTTGGTGAGATTACTCAGAAGTTCAGAAAGCACAACACAAAGACTCTGATCAGCTTATCTTGATCCTAGATGAACTTTCAAAAGCAAGAAAAATTCAAGAAATTGATCTTGTGAATCTAGATTTTGTGATGATCAATGTGAGAGAAGACATGCTCAGAAGTGAATTACCTTATGTTCACTTAAGACACACATTTACAAAAAATATTCCAGCTGTTCGAAAACAATGAATGTTACATTTATGTTAGCATTGAACAATAAAATCAAAATGACCAGAAGTATATAAATTAATGATGAAGATATTGAAATAATTTTAGTTCTATTGTTCTCTCAATAATTAAGAAGAAAGCGTTTAAAAGACCCCAAAATAATTTGACTTGATTTTTCTTTTTTTTTTTTTTTTGCTTATTTCTCATCAAATTATTTCTGTCATTTCTATAACACTGTGTTTCTTGCCATGAAACCACAGTAGAAATGGAGCAAGCAACAGAGTTAGTAGTCCAGAAGTACAAAATAACAGGCATTCCTATGAAAGCAGAACTTCCTTTGAGAGGCTATAGCTGGCTCTGGGAATAGCAACAGCTAATTTGCTTCCTCCTGGTCCAGCCTGTAACCAGAAACTTGGGGTCAATATCTATTGGCTCTCCATGACTCTTAAAAACAGACTGTCCTAGTAGACATCAAGTCATCAGGAAAGCAAGAATTCATTGAGGCACTGGAAGTTATGCCTGATATTAACAATAAAACAGCATTAAGTTTTCAGTACTTGTGGGTAGTCTACTAGTATGCAGGCAAGATTTATAATTTACTATATTGGATTATGTTATTTGGCTCTAGTCCCAAGAATTTTAAAAAGATTAATCATAGCATGTCAAGTGAAAATACTAAAATAATTTTTCAAAGTAATATTTGTTTAACCTACTACAAGTTTACTGTGAATCCTGGATTTTTTGATACAGTTCTTTTGGAGATACTGTAAAGTACATATTTTTCATTAGCTAAATGTTTCTAAATTATATACATAATTTAATATGGCAGTACATGCTCTAAATTATTGAAAATGCATTAGCTAATTCATAGTTTGCTTGATGGGTTTGGTTTTTCCCTCTATTTTACAAAGCACGTGAAACTACATAAAGCAAATCTCTCTGAAATTTTTTATTTTATTTAGGATGTTGCTTACTACAATCTTTTATTTTACAGGTACACTGGTAAAGCCTGAAGCAAACTACAGACTTGGTAGGTTTCTTTTCTCTTTCACAAAGATTACTGTACAGTTTTCAGACTTTGTACAGACCAGATAGGAAAATATTATATATGATTCTTTATCTTTCAGACTATCAACTCACCAGTGATAGATGGATTATATATGAAAATAAGCAGTACTATTTCAGCAAAGAACATGTCCATATGGCAGAAGCACGGAGAATTTGTCAGAAGAACTTTGCAGATCTTGTTGTCATTGAGAAAGAAAGCAAAAGACGATTTCTATGGCAATATGTAAGCAGAAAGCCTATTAATTATAGTTGCATTTTGAAGCAGACCAGATGATAAAATAAAGGGAACATACTAAATATTTAGCAAGGCTGGAGTCCTGAGCTATTTTCCTACATTACTTATTTATAGAGCAATAGATTTGTTCAGGACCTGTAAAAAAAGGCATTGTTTTTAATAGGTAGAGGAAAATGGCATGCAAATATTAGAGGTGCAGAGAAGGATAGTTCTGGCCCGGTTTGCTCATCTCTTCTAATTTATGCAGTGTTCAGCACAGTGACAATTGCTTTCCTGTACAGAGGGCTCTTCACTCCAGGATGTTCCACATATACCTGTTGCTTGCTTGAAACCTGAGTCTGAACCTACAGTTTCCTTATATGAGGCTCAAATTCTGGAAAAAAAAGGGGAAAAAAATCACAGGCATGGTTAATTGGCTTTCAGATTTTTGCTTGACATTGAGGAACGGTTTATTGCTTAACTATTAATTACTTTTATTTTAGATGTACACAAAACACAGAGGAAAATCATATTTCATTGGCTTAGTTGTCAGCTTTGATCAGAGATTCAGGTGAGTAAAGGAAAATGTAATGGACAACAAATGATGGTAATTTCATCTCACTCTAGGGAGCACTTCTGTGTGCACTTTCGTCTTACAAGTTAAATGAAACTTGATGAGCAACTGACTTCTGGATAGTTTTCAGGAGCTGTCTCACATCAGAAGTGTTACATTCTTCTATATTTAAGCAGAGAAATGCATTTTCCTTCCAAATTTGGGAGAGAAAACCCAATAAAAATTAATGGCTAAGATGCAGCTCACTTTATGTCTTACACTGAGAACTGCAACCCTGCATAAATAGTGAAAGGAAACAGCTAATTTTAGGATATTATTTACCTGATCCACTTTTGACATCAACCTAAGGGTGAGATTTACTCTGACCAGATCTCCAATGGCTACAGAAAAGGGCCAGGAGGTTTTGATAAAATGTATGTGAAAGCGTTAAATCAAATTAACCCCAAGTGGTTCAAGTTATGTGAGCTGGAAGCAAGAAGCATAAGCAGTGTCTCACCCAACAGCTTTCTGAAATTTCTGTCAGGAAACTTGTTTTAACAATCTGTTTATAGAAGACTTTCAGGAGGACATCTTTCTGGGATTTAAAGGATGTCCATACACTGCCTGGAATATGGTAGTACTAAACAGATGAGAGCAGCAGTAATGCTGTGGCTGTGTCCTCTGCAGGATATGTAGAGCCTTTGCCCTCTGGTCACTGCTAATACCTTGTGCAGCCCTCTGCCCAAACAGACCTTGTGACTGGCTGATTGCTGAGATGTCTGTCTGGCAGACACTGTCCCCTTGTTTCTTCCAGATGGCTGGATGACACCCCAGTGAATTATGTTGCCTGGGCTCCAAATGAACCCAATTTTGCAAATAATGATGAAAACTGTGTGATAATGTCAGAGGATTTTGGTGAGTAAAATAGCAACAAGAAATATTTGGGTAAAATTTAGCATCAAAATCCAAAATGTTTGGTACAGACTTAAATTTGAAGCTACCCCACAAAGAGGTAGTTCAATAATACTGACATTTTTTCTTAACATGCTCAAGTTTGAAACAGTGCTATCACTTTTAGGAAAGAAGCATATTGTAAAGGAAGGAGGAGTGTATTTAGGTAAATGTGTTTCATTTGTGCTTTATGAATGCCATCTGGGCCTGGCTGCTCCAGTGGTTGTACAAGTTTTCCTGTATTCTGTAATATTTTCAGTGATTTTATGTGTTCCACTTCTTTACAGGCTTTTGGAAAGACATAAGTTGTGCTGTGAAAAATGCCTTTATCTGTGAAAGGCACAATTCAACTTACTCAGGATTTGCTCCTACTGTACTTCCACCTCTGGGAGGATGTCCTGAAACCTGGCTTTTGTTTAACAATAAGGTACAGTAATAAATCTCAGCCATATTTAGCAGATTTGCTATAGGTGAAGAAAACAACTATCCTTTTATCTCATTAAATAAATTCCTCTATACACCAGTTTACTAAGTGGTATCCTAGTTAGCAGTGCAGTGAATTTTCAGGTTGGCAAATTTGTAACTAAATCTCAAAAGAAGGTGATTTTTATGTTTGAAGTTATAATTTTTATAAATGTCTCTGTGCCTTTAGCCATAGTTACTTTCCCAGTTTCTAGATATTCCTGCTTATTTTAGGCATACTTAGAAATCCTGATACATTATCCTTATCTGTAAGTGTAACCCTGTTTCTCTGAGTAAGACAGATGAAAAAACGAAAGGTCACACTTTTCATAAGTAATCAGCTATCACAGCAACTCATCTTAAGCTGAGTAACACGAACAGCAATAGATGTCAAATCAAATATAAAAGAAAACCAAGCATTGCTTTCTGCTAAGTTAAGCAAAAAAACCTGGACATATGAATTTTTAAAAAACCCCAACAAACAGACTAACAGAGGAAAACCACAAATCAATTCCACAATGCAAAGTTTTTATGCATTCAAAGGGCATGAAGAGAGAGGAGCCATGTCTTCTGTCCCACAGAAGATACACAACCACACAAAAAATATTTTACACTGGTATTTAGGAAAAACCTCTATACAAAAGGGCACTTGTTCCCGATGCTGTTCCACTCATGTGAGTTCTCATATGAGCTCTCCATCTGTGGTATTTAATTGAAAAAACTTGACCTGAGAGATTATTACCTGCTTCAAATTAGGTTCACAATCAGGAGACAGTTCCAGTCCCCCAAAAATTCTACTTTTCAGTAATTTAATTCCTCAAAAGCTTTGGCAGTTGTCAGCTCTTTCCCAGCAGTGACTCCACAGGTTTTTAAGTACTGTGCACGTATCTCTGGGGTTGGCTGGGTCTCCTTCTTTCAGGCTGACAGTTTTGTGTTTCATCAGATCCCTCATCTGCAGCTCTTTGCATGCAGGGACTAGCACGGAATTAATCCAGATCAATGGTTTTAATATTCTTTGCCACCTGAAAGTCTGTCTAATTCTTTACTCTCTCCACAGTGTTATAAAATATTTGGATCCAGAGAAGATGAGAAACTAACTTGGCACTCAGCAAGAAGTGTTTGTAGAGAATTAGGGGGAAATTTGGCCTCTATACACAGTGATCAAGTGCAAGGTATGACATCTGAGCCTTACAGCACTATGTATGAAACCACACGTCACCATCTAAGGATGAGGGTGAACCGACCCCCAGATCTAAATTGCATCATCTATGAGGGAAGACCAGGAGATGTTTGATCCAGAGGGAAGGCTGGAGTGAGATATTATGAGACTTCCCAAGTTTTGGCAAACATCTTATGTGGAAGGAACAGAATATTCTGTTCCCCATGGCCTTGGAAGATGGGATAAATTGTAATAGTTTATAGTCATGAAATGCTCACAGATATTCAAGCTAGACATTAAACAAACATCCACCAGAAATTACATATCTGCAGGTGATTCTCCCTTGGGAAAGACAATACTTTTGAAGTCACTTTTGGCCCTGATTTCTATAATATTTCCATGCAGCCTAAATAATTTAAATCAAAAATGTTTTCCTTTTTTCCCTCTTTTTTTTCCCTGAAATCAAACTGCTTCAGTTTGATTACCCATTGTAATTTTTCTCTTTTACCATTAGCTCATAGCCAAACAATACTGAAGTTGGTATTTCCAATATATTTAGAAGATGATTGGATGTTTTATTTGTAATTTGATTTACATTGAATTTGAAGAGACGAAAATCCTCAGGTATTTTTGTTTTATTTTTTTAATCTATTTTCTATTAGCCTTCCTCACCTTCCACCTAAACGATGTTGCCAGTGGAACATGGATTGGGCTGAATGATATTAACAGTGAGGATACATATCTATGGACAGATGGAAGCGTTTTTGACTATTCAAAGTGGGCACGAGGATTCCCATTCAGAGATAAATTCACAAGGGTTGACTGGAAGTATATTACAATACAGGTAAAGAGAAATAAATCAGAAAATGCATAACATAAATAACATACTCAAGGTTCGAGTACCCAGCCTAACTTCTGTCTCAGATAAGATCTTATTTTCAATTGCTTAAAGCAGAAGGCAACTGAATATTTCAAAGATCAAATTTTTAAAGCTGTACTCAGGAATTAATAGACCTGTTCAGAGTCTAGGCTTAATCTCATTCCTTTGTCAAAGTCTAGAACTGCAGAAAAGGAATGCTTTACTATCTTTACCACTAGAAATAATTACACTTTTTATAATTATTATATTTTACTGAAAATATTCAGTGTTATTAGTTGTGATTTTTATTCTGGTTTATAGTTTTTCCTTGCATGATGAGAATCCAAATGAAACTTCAACAAATTCAGTACAGATTACCATTAACTACATAGTAAAAATAACTTCAATGCATTCCAAGGAATTTTAATAAACTGACAGAAGTCCTTGCAGCAATCTGCCAATGAAAGTACATTTGCTTAAGATATATAATATAATGCATTTAATTTCCAACAAGAAATACATGAAAAGAAGAGCCAGAAAATTAGAAAAGAAAGCTATTAGCTTTTTGTCCTCATACCTATTTCTGTTATTTCGCTTGGAATTTTGCACTTTATCAGCAAAAATTTTATTTTTTATTTTTGCGCTAGACTGATTGTATTGAAATGACAAAAAGATCTGTAGATGATGCAGGATTATGGCAAAATACTGACTGCCAGCATAAAAAAAGCTATATTTGCCAGATGGACAGTGGTAAGTTTTATTTTTCACTTTTTTTTGTTGAAAACATTTACTGAAAAATCCAACCATTTAAGTCCTCAGTTGTAAGTGCACAGCTGTGGCTATAGCAGGCAGGGTGAGAGAAGCAGGGCTACTTTCCTGGCTCAGGAAAGTAGACAAAAAGGCATTCTGGGATAAAGGACTATAGAAAATATTTTGCTTTACGACTTCTCCCCATCAGCACACCTGCCACCACTCAGAAAAGCCAACATTGCCTACCCTGCAGACATCCACACTTAATCAGATGCTTGCACATGGCATGTAGACACTTTGAAGACAGGATTCACCATCTTCATCATAAGAAAAGTGCCCAAACCAGGTTCCTAGAAGGGCTATGCCTTCAAAATGCCTGTTTTCTCTATTAACAGAAAAGTTTAGTCATCTGTGCTTTACCCAATTATCGTAGATCTAGGAGCCTGAATCCAGTTATTTTGCAAATACAAAACAAAAAGACAGATCCCTCAGTGGCCTCCAACTGGGGGTTAACTGAGGCCAATTAAACTGATTAGTTTGCTCATCAGTCTCTAGAAAGGCCTTCCTAACACAAGAACAGCAATACTCAGAAGAGAAAAAGTTCCAGTTTTCTTCACGAAGCCTTAGGGTGGGAGACACATCCGGAGCAGAGCTACACTGCAGAGTCTGCAGGAACAAAAACAGGGAAGTGCTGAGCAGCAAGTTAAAATAGAGGAAGAAGCCACAGCTGGGTCAGATGATTCACAGCTCTGTCCCATGCAAGGGCAGAAAGCTGCATGAGGGTGACACTAGCAAAAAAAATTGCCAGGGCATCCTCAACAGTGACTGAACACAAAGCCAGTTTATGTCTTTTCTTCTGTCCCCATCACTAATTCTAGGCCTTTGCCTTCTACTTCTGCATATATAATTTAAGGTACAAATAAAGTTTCCTTTTTCACTTCATTCTACAAGGGAAAGATGTAGCAGCAGGGCCACAAACTTTGCTTAGAAAAAAATTATTTTGAGACTGAAGCAGTATGGAGATAGTCCTGTGCTCATGCCTGGGAAGAAGTTCACCTGCACTGAGGTGGGGGGACATGGAGAGCTCTGGGGGAGGATCATGGTGAAACCAGTATTCACATCATTTCATCTGGTCAGTGTATGTTTATAGGTACACACAGCTCATTCTCTGCCTCTCTCTAATCCCTGTATGTGTTTTTACACCATAGTTTAAAATAATTCCAAATTGCCATTAAAATAACTCTCTTTGGTTTTGTGTGAGAAATGCTGTTACTTGATGCTTGTGCTGGCACACCATATTCATCTGTTACTCAAAAGCAATATTGCTATCCAGTACCTAGTAATTTTTCACTGTTTTCTCCTCTTCCTCTCAAATTTGTACCTCTTTCCTACAGAGCCTGAACTGTTTCATCCCACAAGTGGTCCAGATTCTGATTTTGTCCATTATGGTAACAGCAGCTATTTAATCATTCCTTATAAAATGGATTGGGAAGAAGCAAGAAAAGCATGCAAGGAGAAATCTTCAGAGCTTGCCAGCATTTTTGATTATTACAGTAATATATTCTTGCTGCTGCGGGCAGTGCAATATGAAGAGCCCTTATGGATTGGGCTCAACAGCAATGTGGTAAGATTAATAAATTAATATTTTGTAAAGTTAAATGTTGTTATTATTAGCAGAAGAATTGTAGCATGAACAGATTTAGAAACCTAGGACTGGTGGACAGTCTCACATCTTTTGACTTCATCTATCTTAAATCATTAAACTCCATTTTAGGCAATGGAGAAGGATGAGAACCTTTGGCGGTGCTGGACTCTCTTTACTAGTTCTGTGGGAATCTTGGACACCTAGGTAAAAACATCTGGTAAACTTTCAGATGGCCATTTTTAGGTCAGGTGACCCCTACTCAAAGGATCCAAGATGGTCAGTAGGGCTAGTGCCTCTTGATCATTGGCAGCTGTAGCTTTTCCATTACATTTTGGTTCAGAAGGGTTTATAGGCCAAACCACACACCTTTGAGCATACACTCTTTGTTACACCTGCTAGGTCCCAAAGATTAAAATCAGTAAAAGTTATACTGTACCAGAAGTAGTGAATACTGAAATCAAGTTCCACCACTTTGTAAGGGAACACCTGAGTGAGAATCAGTCTTGTTAGCTCTGTGACTGAGTGACAAATTGAGCTTCAGCTTCCCTAGTGAATATGCAGTTGCTAAATGCACTTAACTATCATGTTTCTATTGCATTGTTCTTTGATCTGACTAAAACCTCTTGATAATAACAAAGCTTTTGCATCTGTCATAATCATCTTAACCATTCATTGTTTTTACTAGTTGTCATTCCACTCTAATATATAACATAGCAAAACATGTCTGAAATTCAGTATACCTAGGGATACTTGTAATAAATATTGTGTAAAAATAGCATTTCCAGTTACATGATGCAGCAACACTCTGATAAAGCCCCTCAGAAGGCTACATTGTCTGAAACAATGAATTTGTTGCTGAACAATACGTATTTCCACTATTCTAACAGTATGTGTCCCCCCACCAGACCAAATGCTCACATAAGTGATGGGTAGTCACCAACCTTAAAATAAATCCTTCCACTTGCACAAGTCCACAGGGCATCTCTGCCCAAACCAAAATAATAGTGTTAAGTCCACTTGATATCAAAGTTGGTTGTTTTTACAGTCACAGAAGTATGATTTACAAAGCAGCTAAAATTCCATTTTGACCAAGTTTGAATCACCAGACATTCCCCTGGTACTCATAAATGAGCCATCCGTGACTTTGCAGAGTGAAGCTTTGTGGTTCCACCTGTTCCCCAGGAAGTGACTGATCTTGCCCTGATGATGCCAAGCTCAGTATGACCTTGTGTACCTGGCGCCTCTCTTGACACAGCTATACACTGGAGTGAGACCACATCTTATCCCCCTCTTCTTATTGGCAGCAATATATTGTCTGTGTCTGTGTGCTTTTCCTTGTAATTCTTCTGATTCTTCCTGGAAAAGAAAAAAGGGGAGGAGGGAAGACTAAACAAAGACTCAAGAAGTCCTGCTCAGCGTATTTCTCATTTTCTTCTTAAAAAGTAATAATTTTCTCAGGTATCTCATAGTGATAGCTGCAGTTTACTCCTAAATGTTTCTCCTCAAAACTGCTGGAGCTTAGAGTCCTTGTTTGGTTGCCACCTCTGAGACCCATTTCCACCCAAGCTTTCCACAGGTTTCATGTTCCTATGGTCTTGCTGCTCTTAATGGAGATCTGACTCCTCTGGGATGGGAATTCCACCTCACAACGTTGCCCAGCAAGGGACTGAGTCCCCAGGGAGCATTATTTAGCCTTCTAAACACTTCCATGGGCTGTTCCAGCATGCGAGCCATACTGCTGTGTCTTGTTTATATGTCGCTGAGTCCTGATTCAACCAGTATTTTAACAGTACTACCACAGTACAAACTGAGCTGCCTGTATCACTTTGAAAATGTGCTTCTGTATAACTGCATTTATCTGAAACAGCAAATGAGAGTGTAGAACTGTTATGTTGAATGTCTGTTTCAATTTTAGAATTATGGATATTATAGATGGACCGATAAAAAGAAAATAAGTTTTTCTAAGTGGGACTATGGAGAACCAAGACAGAAAAAGCCTGTGTCTATCTAGCACTCTCTGGGAGCTGGAAAACAGCACCTTGTAATGAAAAACATCTTCCTGTCTGCAAAGAATCTGAGGGTAAGCAATGGCAATGACTTTTGGTTTTATGGCAGGAACCTTGCTTTATGTGCTTTGACTGAATTGCAAATGTCTAAGTATATATTGAGGAATAAGCCTGAGTATGTAATGTCAATACCTTTATTTTGCATTCAGATGTTTTACTTTGATGGAGTTGACATTCACCAGCCAAGATCCTTCCATTTTAGTGGGCTGGAGTGATAGCTGCCATGGGAGCAGGCAGACAGATCACAGAGATTGTGGGAACATTAGACATTTCACATTGAGTCTAGAGTGTAAAACTGGTTCTGCTGATGGGGGTTTTATGCGAAGGTCTGTAATTGATGAAATCCACTGAGTATAAAACAGATTTTTTTTCTTTGACATATACACATCATTCCTACACTGGTTGTTACTTCATTACTATTAGATTCCAAAATGTGGATAAAGGAGAAAGAGTTTTATCATATAAAAAAGGGTCTGTTACTGGCCCAAACAAAAATTCATACTCCATAGGGTTTCTGTGGGTAGCACTGAGAAATACTACACAGTAAAAGTTGCAGGCAAACCTCAAGATGGGACCGAGCTTTTTTGCTTTCTCATTTGTGTTAGAATAACATCTGTTAGCTCTAGTGACACACACCTAATGAAAATACAGAGTTTATTTGGGGGGTTGAGGGGGTTTTTTGTTTGTTTGTTTTTGGTTTGGTTTGGTTTGGTTTGGGGTTGTGTCGGGTTGGGTTTTTGTGTTTTTTTTGGTTGGTTGGTTGTTTTTTAATTTCTTTTCTAGGCCATGCTCTGAATTTCATAGCTATTAATTTGCAACTTTTGTTTTAAAAACACATGTACTAATTGACAATGTCGCCGTTTCTTTCCATAATGTCATTGTTTGTAGGAAAATGAGGGGTTACCACATAAATATTCAATAAGCCTCAGATTATTCCATGCTTTGTCAGATATAAAGATATTCAGAAATTTTATGTAAGGATTGTTATCTTGAGGAAAATATTAAATAGGAAATTTCTACAGTAAACTAGGGTTTATATGATATTTCATTTAAAATAAAACTTATTTGAACTTCTTGAGAGTTTGGGAGTTTTCTAGGAGGCTTTTTTTCTGCTTTTTAATGCTTCTTTTATTTATATAAATTTGTTGGTTATAACAAAATAAACTAGAACAAAAATCCTTGAACACTCAAATATCCTTGAGACAGTACAAGTTTGATTTAGTTAGTAACACAGAAGAGCACAGGTTCACACTGAGTCATCCTCTTGTGGCTGGCCAGTCCTGATCCTCACTGTCACCCCTGACTTTGACACTGATAATTCTAGCACTGTGTGCCAAAGAATACTTAAAGTACTTTAAAGAAAAGGTGGTTTTAATACTTGATTTCATATATGAAGAACTGTAATCCTTACTGAATGAAAGCATCTATAATATCTCATTTCTTCTAGATGTCCTTCCTTCTGATCCCCCGCAGGATACTGGAACATGTCCTGAATCTGATCACATATCTTGGATTCCTTTCCGAAGCCACTGCTATAACTTCAATGCCAATGAAATGAGCTGGGCTCAGTCTGTGACTCAATGCATTCAATCAGGTAATTATTATTTTTACCCAAATATAGGACTATTTAAAAAAATCTTGGAAAGTAATAATGCAAAATCTACAAATATGAAAAATAAGGAATAAATGTCTCATTTATTTTTATTGTTATGTGTTTTTTGATTATGTTGAATTCAAGGTGATCAGATTTCCTAGTTTTATTTTTCCAGCTGTGCTTGATTCTTGTTATTTCTTCATTCACAAAATTTCTCCTTTTAGTAACATCTTAAATTTTATGCGATTTTTAAAAACCCCACTTGTTTCTGGCCTTATTCCTTCTTTTCCATATCTCTCCCCACACAATATGAAGTAAATATCGCAACAACCATCACTCATTTTTAATGCGGGTTGTGTCATCCGAAAGGGGTTGCATGTGCTGCCTGGTAGCCCTTGCTCTATCAGTAAGGCTCCCTGGCAGACTGAAGAGCCCAGGGATGGAAAATGCTTCCCTCCCTGTCTTTGGACACATCTGTTCCTGACCAAGATAGGAGCAGCACTTTGGCACTCTTTCACCTTTGCTGCTGAGTCATTGGCTGTCTCATGCATGTCTCAGGAGGCCAGGAAATAGAAAAGAAAGGAATCCTTTGTTTCATATCTTTTTAGATCCTCTTAGCCCTCTTACTCTACCACCATTGCCAGAAAAATTAATACATCAGTTTGAATTGCAAATTTGTTTGTTACACAATAATATTTCATGCTATATGTTATTCTGTCAAACCATGAAGAACAAATAATTAATCACTCATAATTCCTATGAAAAATAACATCCAATCACTTGAAAATACAGTGCACTTTGTCTGGTGTTTAAGAGTCATCATCTTCACTGTGCTTTTGTGTCTTTCACTTTAGATGACCTTTCTCATTGTCCGGGCTGTTCCCCTACAGCTGTACACTACCTTGTTGTCTCTATTTAAATTCTTGTTTACTCCCTACCAGCAGGAGAGGTTTTTTTATTAAACTTAACCTATCTCAAAAGCTGTAACTATGTTGGGTATATCTCCAATGTTCTTCCATTGTTTTTTTTATAGGTGCTGTGTTGACTTCCATAGAAGATGTGGTTGAATCAAACTTTTTAATAGAACATGCAGACTTATACACAAGCAAGACAAGCGGCTTTTGGATAGGAATATACAGAAATGTAAATGGTAACTGTTCTAAGTTCTATAAATAACCATAAACAGACTTTATTAAATGGACAAAAAATTAATAAAATAAATAGGTTTTAAGCAGCCAATTGAAGTATAGTAGAAGTTCAGACCTCAGTCCTCTCTGAGGTTCTCTCGTATTCCTGGTCTCTGAGAAAGCTTTTCCTGTTGGGAACAAGTCCTGGCTGGCTCTCATCTTCTCATGGCTGGGGAACACTCATGTGGGACCTGTGAGAGTCCAGCCAGAGCCCACAGCATCAAGCTCCTCTGTGACTCTGTATGGAAAAAATTAGGCTGCTTGCTAAAGCATGCAGAAGAAAACATGCATCTGGAAGAAAACACTGTTACCAGACTAAAAGCAGTCAGAAAGTGTTTGATTTTAGACTATTTTGATCCCATTGAAACATTCTTTTTTTGTTAGGGTCTATGAAAAAAAGTTTTCATTTTTAACTAAGCATATGTTTAAGCATTATAGTAAAAGCTGCTTGATTTTCATTGAGTGCTGCTGAAATAATAATTTAGAAACTTTTTATCAGAAGTCTGAATTAAGCTTTTTTCAGTTTGAAACTTTAATATCCTAGAGAAAAATAGGGAGAAATATAAATGACTGATAAATCTGCAATCATAATTTGGGAAAGCAATTATATTGTTTTTGAGACAAGAATCAAATGAGATAAAATGTAACAAAAACAACAACAGGTGGAATTTTTGAAGAAAGTAATATTGCCTTATTAGGCTGAACAAAATAATATTATGTTAATATTCACTAAGGTGAAAACTTTTCCTGTGGATCTATTAGTATTGATACTAACTTTTGCAACATCAGGGCAGCTGCTTTGGCAAGATAACAGTGCCTTAGACTTTGTCAACTGGGGTGAGGGGCAGCCCTCGTGGGATGAGCTGGCTTTCTGCGTGGAGTTGTCTGCGGCCACCGGCAACTGGAGTGTCCAGCCTTGCTCTTCCCAAAAGGGTTTTATTTGTAAGAAACCAAAGAGTAAGTGACTTCTTTAATATTTGCTCTTTCCATTTATGGTTTTATTTCAGTAGTGATAGCACAATATGATCATTACAAAGGACTGATACAAATGTTTCAATGTTCAGACAAAAATAATACAATTTTTTTTGTTGTTTGCCCTGTTTATGATTTCTTGCTTTATAACCTCAGATTTTCTTACATTCTGTGAGGACTATTCAATTAATAAGTAAAAATCATAAATAATTCCTGAAAAAAATTTAAACTCCTTTGTTGTTTTGTTCCCCTCCAACATAAACCCATTTTTTTTCTACTAACATTCCTATTTTCTTTCTATGGAACAAGAGTGGCATCAATAATTTGCTATTCTTTGTCTTGCTGTAGTATGATACATGCTGTTCCAGCAAGAGATGGATGAAGCAGTTCTATTTAAATAGAAACGGAAGTGCGATCCAGAGAGCACATAGTGACCTTTGAAAAGAGTAGAAGTGTTTTGGTTAGCTTTTTTTTTTCCTTTTTTTTTAATATTTTGTTTCTGTATAACTGAGCACCATCTGCTTTAGTCAGGAAGTAGAAACATCAGAATATTGTGAGCCAAACAACCATGTGGTATTTTGGAGTTTAACTGTTAATTCTGCAAAAACGTCCAATTTCCTGCCCTATTTCACAACCCCAAGGTTCAGGATGTTTCTGAGGTTCAGTCCTTTCCCCACCAAAGCAAACCTGCAGTTGGTGGGGAAAGCAGCAGTCACACCAGTGTTGAGGGCATGATCTCAAAAGGAAAATTCTGCTTTTAGGACAATGCCTAGTTTTCCTTGCAGGCGGCAGACACTGCTGAATGACAGTTCTTTGTTACCAAACATGTCAGAAAGCAGAAACTCTCTATCACCACACAGTTTATTTGACGGGTTTGACTCTGAGCGGCCCTGATGCGCAATGCCAAAGTACAGAGGATATTCCCTGACACCGGGTTCTCCAGAGGAACGGCGTTCCAGCACAACCAGATATTTATTCCACTACAGCCAGCTCCGCGTCCTTTCAAGGGACAAATTTAACAGCTGCTTTTCCTTCGTGCTCGCAATCACACCTGAGCTCAACGCACTGCTCTGGTTCTGCTGCAGCAGCCCGGCTCCTGCTGCATCCCACGCTCCCAGATTCATCCTGGCCGTGTCCGTCACCCAGCAGCTCCCAGCAGCTCCCAGCAGCTCCCACCCAGCCGCCGGGAAAAGCCTTGCGGATGGCGCCCTCTGTGCACAGCCGGGAAACGCTGCACAAGAAAGCCTGAGCCTCTACGTGTAATTACACATGCAAATGAATTATGGTAAATTAAGACCTGCTGGGTCTCAAAAGAATTGTGTGCGATACAGGAAAGCTCAAATATCCTCAGCAGTCGATCAAGTTGTTCCCAGTCTCCACGAGAAACAGACGTGGTGAAAAGGGCAAGGTTAATTAATCAGGGGAGAGGAGAGAGTCCACTTACAACAGTCAGAAACTACCAGTGCTTGGAGATATTCTGGTTATTACAAAAGAAGCAAGAAGGGGGCTTTAATATGCAAAACACTGCAGTTTTATTGAAGGGAATATGGGGTTAAAAATCTTTCGCACCTTTTCAGCTCTCTTAATTTAGCAGATGTGTTTTCAGAAGTGAAGATGATATGCAGGTTACCAGACCTTTTGCTAACAAGCAACTGTCAGGAAGAAAATGTGACCTTTTTAGATTTTGTCTTAACATTTGTCTTTATCTTTGACAGCTATTCTTAAAGCAGCTGCAAACGTGGAAGGTAAGATTTTTTTTCACCTTCCAAACAATTTCAGATATGTGCTTGAATTTAATATTATTTATTTCGGGTCTTTTTTTTGGTTTGGTTTTTTTTGTTTGTTTTGTTTTTTAAATATGAGCTTAATTTACTTACTTACCAGTGAATTCTTTCCCAGCCTAATTTATCATTATCTGCAAGACACTTAGGGAACCCCAAGATAATAAAATGCTTTGGTAAATTGGTCACCGCCTCTCTGATCCTCCTTTTGCATGGTAAGATCTATGAGGAAGACTGACACAGAGATATTATAACAGATTTTCCCCCGAGTAATTAAGAGAGATATTATAGTTTTCAATATTATTATATTTATTTGTTGCTACAGTTCATTCATTTCTATTTGCTTTTTATTTATTTATAGATGCCAAAAAGGACAAAGCCAGTGGTCACCTGAATATGTGGATACTACTTACTCTGGTCTTCATCATTTTATTAGGGATGGGCTTCATGGTTTATTTTTTATTCAAGATGAAAATTGGAAGTGGAACTGAAAGAGAGCTGAGGTGGGGCAGCAGACAGCTGGAATACAGCCATGCCCTGACTGCAGGGGACAATGGAAGTGATACTACCAACAACAGAGAAAAAAATGAACACAGTGTTGTCTGATGGGATAACACAGCCAAACTAAATGGTTAAGCTGAAAAAAAATATAGCTGAACTAAAGGAAACCTTAGTCTTTATTAGGTGCATGTAACTTTTACTGTGAAGTTACGTTGGCAGTTATTCCTTCGGTAAAGATTGAGAACTATTGCTGTATGCTCTGCAATAAATACTCTCAGGTGTTTATTGACTTTGTACTGTACAAAATGGCTAATGAGGTGAGCATGGAAAATAACTGGTGGGAATTTAGATTTAAAAGATATGGGTTACTTATTTAGGAATTTGTGACAGTGTCACATACAGAGTCAAGACTAAAACTGAGCACTCTTTGCAGAGCACTCAGCCCTAATGCTTGCACTTTGAGAGTATCTCACCATACTGTACTGAAGCATCCACACTGTTACTCAAGTGGTGTTTGGAATAAACAGAGATTTACATGAATTGTTCTTCCCCATTGCTGCCCTTGTTTTACACCCTTTACATAAATATCTTCCTTGCTATAGTATTATAAGTGAAATGCAAATACTTGTCCTTCGTTCATGGCTTCAACTTGGATTTTGCAAAACAAATAAATCTTTGCACACAGTCTTATTCTATGACTTTGAATGTTTTTTATCAATTATCAACATGAGACTATATCAATAAACAATCTATATATTGCATAATAACACTTCAGTGTTTAATTAGCATGTGGAGGTGATATATAGTTTGTTGATCTAATGTGTCTTCTTCCTTAAAAGAGAGGCTGACAGGAGGAGATGCAGAAACATGAACAAGGCATATGACTAAAAAAGCCATAAATAAACTATAAAGTAGTCACCAATCCATTCCTGGTTTTATTCCACTTGATCACTCATTTTGGGATACCTTTGCTTACTGTCCTCCACCTCTCTGATAAATGGACTGATAGCTGGGTGCTGTGTCCATGCTACAGGCCCGTAAAACCACGGGGCACACAGCAGTGCCTTGCTAGTGAAATGTTTTAGAGGTTTACTGAGATGTTTAAGTTTCCTATGAGTTCTCTGTTGTCTCTGACATACTGAAGAAATAAAGATCTCAAGGGTCTCTGGGAACAACAAACCTTTAGAAAGTGCATAAGAACGGCAGAGGAGATGTCACACCACATTGGATTGACACGATGTAGATATGGCAATTAAACAAAACGTATTGCAGAGGATAAGGAATAAACGGCATTTTGTACTCAAACTACTTTTAATGACAGCCCTCTTAATCTTACAACTTCTTTTTCCCCCTTCATGTAAGTTACAAAAAATACACATATTTTTCTTTTTTTGTGAATACTGAACTGGATTCAGTGCTATTTGATGGCTAATGATAAAGGCAAAGCAAATTAAAAGAATAAACAGATTAAAAAATCCAACATAATAACATTATTTTAAATTACACAGATTTTAGATTTTAGATTACACAGCTCCAAAGACTGTATTGTGCAAATGAATTTCTTCTATCTTATGAAGTGATGCTTTGCTCTTGCAGAAAATACGGTGAGATTTGTCTTCATAATTAAGCTAAGAAAAATGAGACAAAATTTGAAGGGTAATTTCAGCTGAATTTCTTTCCTCCCTTTTTCTCAAAATAACAAAGGGATTGTGCATCATAGCTGTAGTTAATTTCCACTTAATAAATGAATGAAGCTCACTTGTAAAATTTGAAACTATTACTCTTCCCTTGTCTCATTTACACTTGGTACAAAGAAAGAATAAAGTAGTAAAATTCATTTGCACTTAATGGATGAAATAATTTTGAAAGGCAGTTTTTTTGCCAAAATCAGAAAGATTTGTAAAGATTTGGCTAATTTGCGTTGGTTCTTCTAAGATAAATTCACATGAAATAACAGCACAGTAGTTCTACTAGCTGATACACTGGATAGATAAAAGGCAAGTATATACATAATACCCAGTTTATCAAGTCACCAAGTAAAATTAAATTGTCCTGTGTGGGTTAATTTTTCACACTGAAATAGCCAGCATTGCTCACTGCAGTAAATGAAATCAATATATCTTTTGCAACAGTGAAGACCTATATGGCTAAGAAATTTGCATATATTTTTCTCTGAGTTTCCCAGGTATATATGCATGACATTTAAGGTACATTCGTTTAAAGTGCACTCCCTGCTTCTTTGTCTTTGAGGGTCAGAATGTTACAATTCCAGCACAGAACCAAGAAAGTTAAAAATAATTCAGTGGAATGATCTTGGAATGTTCAAACTTCGCCACTTGCATTTGAATGGATGGAAACTTCACTTTCAGATGCAAAGTTTGAATTTTGTAATTACTTATAGATTTCAAAATACCACATGTGACAGGATATTTCCTTATTTAGAGCCCAGTTTTCTCTTTCAACTAAAAATCTCCAAAACTGAGAAGGAGCCGGTGCGAACTGATTCTTTAAGGACCTCTACTGCAGCAATTATTTCATCTCTTCGCTTTGTGAATAAGAAGACAGAATGAAATACTTGACCTTTTCTACAGTTTTAGTTTTCCTCTCATTTGTTCATACTGCTTTTCAGACATTCGGTGAGTCTATTTTTTCCTATCCCCTGCAAAAGTGGATGTGAAAGTGGGCATCTTTGTTGTCTTGTTGGTTTCTCAGGATCTTTAAGATTTTTACACAGCTTTACAACTCTGCATTTCATATTTGTCCTAATGGGAATGGTTCACAGAAGTTTCCAAAAGGCAGATACAGACATGTTGATTTACTTTTAAAGAGAGGGTAATATCCAAAATGGGGTAAAGCTGGGAATCAGAAGGAGAGAGTCACATATGTGAATAAAGATTGCCTTTTGGGTACAACTTGTTTATTGGTTATGTTTGCTACTGTAAAGTAGATGGACTTCACAGTGTGCTCCATAGTCCTTGTCTGTATATGTGACTGACTCACAAAAAATGAAAAGGATGAAGGAATTAAATAGGGTGGTGTATGTGTTTCTCCTAGCCTTAGCATGAGATTGTGTGGGGTGAGATGGAACTTGTGGATTGATGTAAGATGTGGCTTCTCACTGTGGCTGAGAAGATGCCAGTGAAAAAAACATATTAGAAATATATGATAGTGAAGAACAGCTGTGGAATAACCACCACAGCTGTTAGGGTAAGGATGAGAGGGACAGTTAAGGCTCTGAAGTTGACCAAACACAGATCACAACTCCCTTTTGAAGTAAGTATGATGATAATGTTCAAAGATATGTTTTCTTTATCCTTCAGTTCATTAGATTTGTGGAGTGGGGTATATATCGCAGCTTCCAAAAGCAAACACTGTTCCATGTGAGCTGTGACAGCACTACCCTGTGCAAAAAGAGGGTCTCCCTCCTGCTCTGTGAGGTGGGAACCCAATCCAAAAGCAGAAACCTCACAGTTTCCAGCAAGAACTCCTATCATTAGAACCAAAAATTCTACGAGGGACAATAGCTGGTACTTAGGGGACTACACGAAGCATTTATTTACTGAGCAGTAAGAAATAAAAGATTTAATAATATTTAAAACTTTTTGCCTAAATGGACAAGGAAAGAACAAACTAAGTCTCAGCTTCAAATTTAGATTTGCAGAAGTGAAACTTCTATATATTACGGAGCTGGTCAAAGTAATACGGGGACTTTCTGGAAGAGCTCAAGAGCTATTCTTTCCATCATAACCCCCCAGAATTTTTCCCATTCACTACCCAACATTGGCTTGACCTAACATCCCACTTGTCCTAGAGACTTTAGTGTTTGGAGGGGTATCTCACTGCCTCTTATGAGTAATTCTCTCAGATGGATATGGCAGCGATGCTGCATCTCTGTTTCCAGGTGTGAATTTGAGGCACAGAGGGCCGAAGGACAAAATCTTGCCCTCCTGTTCTGCAGGTCCTCGAATACTCCTTGTAGTCCAAATTTCAACCCCTCATGACCCAAAGCCAGTGAGAGCTGTATGCTACCTGACATTTTGAAGAGCATGCAGCTGTGTGCCCAGGCAGACTTGCTTTGTGCGTCACAGCACATCTGCAGTTCTGGACAGCCCTTCCCAGCAGAGCCTACTTATCTCAGTGAATCACTATATTAGGCTACCTATAACCCTTTGGGAGTGTTAACTATGATGTGAGGCATTTACAATGCACAGGCATGCAGGCCCACACCTATAGAATCTATATGCTCCTCGGTGTTGGTTCTTGTGAGAATGTTTGTGATTTATTGTGTGAATTATGTTGACTTCTTGTGATAGATATACTGATGAAAGGATACTGGATCAAGGCAAGATAACAAGCCACCATTATATGGTTTTCACTTCCAAAAAAATCCCCAAAACATAACAGAACATGTCAATTCCAAAAGGAGCAAGAGTCACAGAAGGCTCACTCACTAACTGTATTAAGCACAAATGCGACCCCACGGAGAAGTATGTAACAGGAGCTAAATCTATAATGCATAATAGTGATGGCCAACTTCCAAATTTTCAGTAAAGGTCTCTTCATCTTGAATGAAATGTACATTTCAGGAGAAGATGAAATTCCATTATTATGATCACATTTTTGAAGCTGAGCTGATGCAGTTTATGTGTTCTTATTCCTCCATGTTGTGTTTACATGTATTTACTGAGCTGTACTTACATTTCCTTCCCAGAATGAATTGTCTTGAAAATACCATTTGATCCTTGTAAATATTTGCAGCCTCTTGACATGAATCAGATCAGCATAGAATAAACAGCACATCTTTCTCCTCACAAGTTCCCCTTCACCATGTGCTCACCCTAACCTCCTATTCTGAATGTTTTGTTTTACAGACAAGGATATATTCTTAATATACAATGAGGATACTAAGTTCTGTTTAACTGCTCAGAGTTCTGAGGTAGTCACAACAGCCACTTGCAAGAAAAACAGTGATTTACAAAAATTCAGGTGGGTCTCTGATCATCAGCTAATGAGCATGGCATTTGCACAATGCTTGGGAGTGCCCTCCAAGAGAAACCAGGCTAAAATTTCTCTGTACCCATGCAACAAGAAAAGTGAATTCCAGAAATGGGAATGCAAAAATGCGGCCTTGGCAATTCAAGGGGAAGATTTGTATCTCAGTGCTGACAAAAGAAAAGAAAATATTGCACTGAAAACAGGATCAGAGGCAATGGATAAATGGAAGATCTATGAAACCATGGATGATTTGTGTTCTCAAGGCCATGAAGGTAAAGTTTAAACGTTAATATTGAAGGTTTATTGAATCCACTTGTTTCTCATCAGAGATAGGGTCTTTTGATTTCTGCTCCCCTTAATCTGATATCAGCTGTTCCCCCTGAGGCAATAGCTGACTAGAGAATGATTAGTTCACATATTCAGGCCTGTATCCCTCCATCCTGGAGAAACACAGCTGTTTGGGTTCAGACAGAATGCAGTTTGTGCAAAAAATTTGCATATTTTTTGTTCTTTACTTTTAGAACAAATGTAGATGTAGGTTATTTTTAATTGTTAGTGTTAATCACTCTTCTGGGTGGTGCGTAGCAATAACACAATGGGCAGAAACTGAAGCACAGGAAGTTCCGCTTGAATATGAGGAAGAACTTCCTTTGCCAAGCAGCCAAACAGATTGTCCAGAGAGGTTGTGGAGTTTCCCTCCCTGGAGATATTCAATAATGGTCTGGACACAGTCCTGTGCCACATGCTCTGGGATGGCCCTGCTTGAGCTGGGAGGTTGGACCTGATGACCCATTGTGGTCCCTACAAACCTGAACCGTTCTGTGATTCTGTGACTCTGTAATCAGAGCACTTTCTTTAACTGCATAGTGAGATTGTATTAGTATTACTGGATGAAAGGGAAAAATCTCTAAGTTTAATACATCAGTATTAAATGTAAGGAAATAATTCCATGCATAATACCTTCAGTTGCTCTGTGAGATTTCAGATGCCAAAAATTCTCACAACATTTAACAATTTAATCAATGGTTTCCTTTTAATGAATGATAGGAAGTTAAGCCACATGATAAAAAGATAGCACTATTTTTAGAAAATTATATTTAAATATATGAGATAAAAATCACTACAGTCCTTTCATAGTAGGCTACAGCATGAAACTGCTCAAGTTCCAGCTGGTACAGGTAATGATGTACCCCAGAAACAAACAGTAAATTGCAATACCTACCAAGAACTTCCATGAAAGACATTGCTGATTATAGCAGCTCCCCAGTCACTCTTGTGTAACACTTGTAATGCTCTCTCCAGGCAGTCTTATGGAGAGTACAGACACATATATTCACACAGCTATATTAAAATTTCTCTTTTGCCCCCTCAGATCTGTTTACATTGTTAGGAAATTCCAACGGAGCTCCGTGTGCCTTCCCCTTCCTGTTGAGTGGTAGGTTGTATGCTGAGTGCACGGCTGCTGGCAGGTCTGATGGCCTATTCTGGTGTGCAACGACGCCCGACTTTGACATGGACCATTTGTATGGGTTCTGTCCAGCTGCTGGTAAGTCCCACATGCATAAACCCTATAACACAACACTGTTACGTAAATATATCTGTATTGAGATGCTGTTAATAATACGGAAGGGAAAAACCTTGAAATGACCTAATTTTACTCAGAAATGTCTCTTTCACTCAATAACATTCCTGACAGAAGTAACAAATCTGTTTGCTAATAGCTTACAGTCAGGCTGAAAGTTGTCTGGGTGTGTCCCAGTTAAGACTCAGGAAAGAAAACAGTGTGCTTTAAATATGACTGTTTTCAGCATAGAATCACCTGAAAATTGAGATGTTATTCACAGTCTAATACCCACTGATATTTTTGATAGCAGTAGTCTAACCTGTTCTACCCAAGCAAAGCCCTGTTCTGTATAACAAGATTGGTCTAAAGTTCATGGGAAAATGTAGTTTGTTTTCTGAAAGATATGAAATTAAAAGATTGGCTCAAAGGTTTTACTGAAATATTAGCATCATCAGCATTTCCCTTTTAATATTTCAGACTACATTACAAAAGAATGTTATCTCAACAGATAAAAGTATGGTCATTGGAGTGCAGGATCAAGAGCACCAAAATACATGTTAATAAAGACATTAAAAATGCTGCCTCAAACCTAATTTTTCAGTACAATACCACAGAATCAGAATCACAATTTGTCATTTTGATAGGAGCATTGCACTGGTAAACCAGGTTCAACTCACTCTCAACCACCAATGACCACCATCATTCTGACTGATTTGGTGAAAATTATTCTCTGGTGCAATATTGCAAGCAGTAACTTGAAAAATCCCATGACATCCTCATTATATAAACTAGAAAATATGAAGTGTTTGGCATGATAAAATTCTTGGGACATTATCACTAATACTTGAGTCTACAGTAAAAAAGAATGTTAAAAATCTCTGAATCAGCAACAAAGAAACAATAAGAAATAGAAAACATTTTCTCTAACAAACCATTCAAGAAATTTAGCATTTTTTTCTCAACAAAAGAGAAATTTAGGGCAAGTTGTAATCACAGCTTATTTTAGTACTTGCCCAGGGACCAGTTCTGCTAACAGTGAGCTGTCAGAAGACAATTTCAACATTCCAGTTATCTAAAACACATGCAGACTACAAATACAACCTCAATTCCCTCACATGCTCCTCACAGGGCCCTTCACCAGCTCTCTTGCCCTCCTCTGGATGTGCTCCAGCACATCAAGATCTTTATTGTAGTGAGGCTCAACACTGAACTAGTATTTGAGGTGTGGCCTCACCAGTGCTGTGTGCAAAGGGACGATCACTGCCCTGGTCCTGCTGGCCACTGTTGCTGATACAGGCCAAGATGCCATTGGCCTTCTTGGCCACCTGGGCACTCACTGGCTCGTGTTTGGCTGGTTATCAACCAGCACCCCCAAGTCCATTTTCACTGGACAGCTTTCCAGCTGCTCTTCCCCAAGCCTATAAATGTGATTATTGATGGCATAATTTGACAAGATTTCTTTACTGGAAATGTTTGTATTTCGGTTGTGTTTCAGCCAAGAATAATCTCGGCATAGCCTATGGGCTGCTGAACAGGTTCTCAGGGTAGACAATGATCAAGATACAGTTTTGATTTACTGACTTCTTTACAATATTTTTTTTCTCCTGGAGATTATAAAATTTGAAGGGGAAAGTGCAAATAAAGAATGTAAGGCTCTTCACTGCTAATGTCAATGAAAAACCCTATTTTCTTTACAAAGAGCAAGATAAATTGCGGGTCTGAGCCTTATTTGCTCCAAAATGTTATTTCTCAATTAAGCTTGCAGTTAAATTTTGCCATAACATTTTGTGTAAAATGTTTATTACAAACTCAGGTACTAAATCTCCTTTTTCTCACACAGACAGTTACAGATTTTGGAGTACAGATCCTTTGACAGGAACCTACTACCAGATAAACCACCAGTCAGCTCTCACATGGCACCAAGCAAGGAAGAGCTGTCAGCAACAGAATGCAGAATTATTAAGTGTCGTGGAGATACATGAACAAATATATCTAAGAGGTGAGCTAATAAGCAAGATTCAGTTAAAACTGTTTCAAAAGGTTTTTTTGAGTGATTACAAAAGTTTCAATGCTTTAATCACATTATAATGAACAGCTGATGTAAAAAAATGTACAAATATAAAATATATGTCCTAATAGAAGTACATATATTATGTATGTATATATAGGTATATATTATATTTGTATATATATATGTACTAATAATATATGTACTGAAACTACAGTATATTAAGCTTTTTATAGGTGGAACTTCTGTAAGTTGTGGAATTACCATTTTAAAGTATTTATATTATTATTATTATTATTTTATCCAAAAATGTAAGAATTTCCAGCTAATTAGGCAAAAATTGGCTCAAGCTCAGAAAACACCAGAAAGGTCCCAGAAAGGGATCTTAAAACAAGAAACAACATTTTAGGAGGCAGCCTATATATATAATATATAATATGACTATTACATTATATGACATGTTCTATAATTTTGTGTTCATAAATCAGTATTCTTCACGTACATCTAATGAAACAGTAATTTTGAAACACGATATTTTTTATGCATTTTTACATATTTTATATGGTAATTTTATACAGACTTTATAGGTTTATGAACACTGTGGAACAAGGTCCTATATCAATTGAACCACACACAAGAAAACTTGTAACATCATTAATAATAGCAATTCAGTCTTTCAGTTTTGAAAGCTTATTGTTTACATATAACTGTAGAATAGCATTAAGTTCAGATAAAATAATATGTAAAATAATCTTTTTCAATTCACTACTCTTTATCTACAGAAAAATCCCTCTGAGTTTGTTACCAGTTAACATGAACTCTGTACTGAACTTACACACCACCAGGCAGACTTTTATTATCTTCTTCTAAACTTTGGAAATGCAGAAGTTTTCCTAGCAAATCTCATTAGAATTCAATTCTTTTGGTTAACTAGATTTGATTGACAGCAAGAGATCCTCTCTCTGGATTGGGCTTAACAGTCTGAATCTCAACAGCGGCTGGCAGTGGAGCGGTGGCTTTCCCTTCAGATACTTTAACTGGGCACCAGGTAGTAATCTTTTTAAACAATTTTTGGAATTAATATTTCCCACCAATATGATGAATGTGTAATAAATGCAGTCCTGTAGTATTCCATACGAACATGAGGAAAGGGAGCTGAATGCCTTACGAGACAAGTAAAACAAAAAAATCTGAGAATGATGATTTTCTTCACTGGATATAACTCATGGAATTTCAAGCAGAAGAGCTAAATAACCTCATCTCCTATCAGAGGCAGATAAAGTAAAAAGCACTAGTTGAGCTGTAGCATACTGGGAATGCATTCAATTCAGTGAAATCCTCTGTCTCTACAACTCTCACAGGGTTATCAGACCCTGCATCCTGCAAGGACTCAGCTGTCAGTGAGCACTGCTCTTGCAAAGCCTTCCTCTTCACGTCTTATGCTTTTTTGTTCTTCTTCTCTCATTCAAGAGGCTGTAAATAGAGTTTATGGTGTTGACAGTTTATCTTTGAAAGTCACTTAATGATTGCCATGGCAACAGTAGGTTGCGGCAAATTCTGAATAAATGCAAGCATAGTCCATCTTTTGGCCTTCCCAAGTCTCAGAGGTGGCACCTGCTTTTATCTGGCACAAAGGAAGAAGGGAAAGCCCAGAGCTGCTGAGTTTGGTAGAAGATTTTCTACCTTCTGCCGAGCTGGTCAAATTCCTCGAGATTTGCAGGCCTGAGGAATTGGCTCTCAGGTCATGCAGCCCACAACCCCAGAGCTCCTGTATCCCCACACAATGGTTATGATCATGAGGTAATCTACACATTTCCAGTTCACAGCAGAATTGTTTTAAGTTGTACATTTTGTGGGGGGAGGGAAAAAAATGTAATTTATCATTTGGGGCCTCTCTGAGAAGAAAACACTGACCATTCCCCAGGGATAGTGGTCCTGGAGAAACTCCTGGAGTGTTGGTTGAAGAGGCAGGCAGAGGAGAGACACTCAACAATTGTAAGGGAATGTCAGGAGGTTCTGCTTGCAGCAAGGAGAAAACCTGCATTCACTTTCCAAAGGACATGCAGAAAGGACCACTATTCTGTAATCAAATGTGGCAGAATATGTGAAGTATGCAACAAGCTTCAAAAGAAATATTTCGATGGGTACTTCTAAATTACATTTCCTTATCTCTGGTAGAAAAATAATGTAGGAGTGAAATCATGAGCCCATAATTTACACATGAAAAGGCTATAAGTAAATTGCTCTTTTAGCTGCTGACATAAACCCTGTGCTAAATAAAAATAATTTGGTTTTTTATCCCATGAAGGAAGCCCTGAGCCTGAGTCTGAAAAACTCTGTGGGGTACTAAATCCCAGAAGAGATGCTAAATGGGAAAACCAGCCATGTGAGCTGAAACTTGGCTATATCTGTAAAAAGGAAAACTCCACAAAGGATCCTTTAATTCTTCCATCTGGTATGTCAAGCAAAAAAAAAAACCTTTTGATAAGGTCATAATTTATGTCGCTAAAGTTAAATTTAATGGCTATTTAAAATAAAAAGAAAAAGCAAACATTGAAATTTGTTTTTCTGCTATGAGGACTGGTACAGAACAAAGCATACTGTTATTTCTTTTGCACAATATAATTAAATACTGAAAATGTTCCTGGAGCCCAGTAACCACACAAGCATTTTTTACTCTATGTTATTATCCACAATTCCAGAGGCACTGGGTTAAGCCAGACACTATCACGAAAGTATCATGGACATGAAAATAGAGTTAGAGATGCTTCACCCTTCCTGCAGTGCATTCTAATGGAAACACTGAGGTTTGTCACAGAAGGCTTGGAAAAATGGCACCAGTAGGCTTCTTGATGTAGCAACTTCTTGATGGGGTTGCCTGTAACCTAGAAAGTTGGCAAAAAAGAACAACTTCCTTCAGGCCACTTTTCTACTGTACTTCTTTCTGGTTTATTTAATGAGAGTTGGCATGGAAAGCCGTGTGTGCAGAGAATTACTTGTGCTACAGTAATAATGCCTTTATGAAAGATAAAAAACATAATTGGGTGGGGTATATTGTGAGGAAATACTACATACCAAATTCCTAAATATTCCTCTGGCCAGTGAATACTTCACACTAGTGAAGCCCAGTAACAACTGTCTCCAGTCTTTTCCTCTTTTGTTTAAATGCAGTATGGTTTCTATAGAAGTACAGAGAGCAACAACATACAGACTAAAATACATGTGTGAGGAATGAAGTACTGCTTATTTGTTACCACTTAATTTTCATTCTAATTAGTTAATTAACTGATTTTAAATGCAATTGCAGTTATTCTAGACTTCAGTTTGCACCATATAAAAACTTGAAATATCTATTGATTTTGAGGGGATGTAGAGCCTGTTAAATGCCCAGAAGAATGGTTGTCCTATGGAGGTCACTGTTTCATGGTTCATAGAGACCCCAAAGTATGGAGAGAAGCCCTCATTTCCTGCAATGAGAGCAAAGGCAACCTGGCCAGCATCCACAACCCTGAGGAGCATGGCTTCATCCTGTCTCAGCTTGGCTACAGTGAGTACTTCTCACAGGACAGTGTTTGGTACAGATAGAGAACTATACTGTTAGAAATCTTACAGGATTAAAATAAAATAATTCTCACTTGTTTGTTATGAGTATTTATAGGGAAGGCCACAGATACATAGGTTAGAAAAAACCCAAATGCCAAAAACCCACAAAAGGAATCATTATTCTCTCTTCTTTTTCATTTGAATTCTTTTCATTTTGATTTTCATTTGTTTTTCACTGCATGAAATCACTTGAAGGAAATAACAGCTCTAGTTACTGCAGCATTTGAGTGGATTATCTGCATCAGACACCTTGTAGCGGTAGATACAGTAATGGACTTTGCTGATAAAGCTGAGGAATCTCATTTCCTGCTGATATCTCATTTTTAACTTCTTTAAAGAAGAATGTGAATTACATTTTAAAATAAACTTCTTCATCTTTTAATACAGATGAATTTGCATTGCAACATTGCAATTTCAGCTCATCTCCATAAAATCTTGCTCCTATGGACTGTTTCAACTTGGGTAATAACACAGATGAATTTCTGTCCTTAGAAGCTGTGGATGAGCTGTGGATTGGCCTGAACGACCTCAAAACTCAAATGTACTTTGAGTGGAGTGATGGGACTCCTGTGACATATACCAAGTGGTTGCCTGGAGAACCAACCCATGAAGTCACTGGCCAGGAAGATTGTGTCATTATGGCAGGAAAGGTGAACCATTCCACATGAATCCCAGCGTGGCACTGTACTATTTGAGTTATGGCTGTATTTCTAGGGAGATTTTTAGTGCAACTCAGCACAGTTGCTAAGTTGCATAGAATCAAAGAATGTTATCTTTATTCACTCACACATATGGTTGTTCTAAATTAAATTTAAAATGAAATTACGTACAACTAGTAAATGTTCATATCTGATTGCGAGTGTACATTATGTGCCAAGCAAACCGTAACAATCTGGCTGTGCCACTTAGCTTAACATAACCTCACCTCCAAGCTCAAATACTTGGAATCCATTAAAAAGTACAGATCTTCACATTGAAACAGTACTTTCAAAAGAATGATGATGTTTCTGTAGGAAACAGGTTCTGCCTCACTGTTTTTCACCTCTTCCCAAACTGAAACTAGGATGGATACTGGGCAGACAGTGCCTGTGACAGGAAGTTAGGCTACATCTGCAGAAGAGACCCACTGCAAGGAGTCTCTGGGACAGCAAAGACTGATCCTGCCTGCCCGAAGGTAAGAAGAAAGCATAACCAAGAATCTGGTTAGCAAAATTTAACAGGCTCCACTTGACGTTGAAACTATTTTTTTCCCTTTCCTAAAAACTGTTATTCTACAAATTCAGGCTGATAATTTTCACTACATTCCCATATAAGGAATAACAAGAAGTCAGGCCTATTACCTCTCAGAACTGTCTGTGAAAGGGGCTAAAACCATTCCTGTGGTTGTCTGCATATTTGTTATATTGTTCTGCAGCCATCTGTGGTTATCGAACACGTAGTAGGGACTGGTAACAATTTCTGGGCTATGTGCCATGATGCAAGATGATGACAAATCTCACTATTGAAGCCAAATCAAAACAATAAAATCCTTTTTATGAGTGAATTTGTTTTGAGCAAGTTATTGTATCCTACCACTTTTTTTCCTTCTTTTTTCCCCTCTTTTTACTTTCCTATTTATTACTATTCTGTATTTAGTAACCTTTCCCACAAGCCCATATGGGGAACAGAGCTGAGACTCATTGTGCTTGATGGAGCTAAGCAGCAGCCAAACACTGAACACAGAGTTTATTTACCTTTCTTGGGTGCAGCAACCAAATCTTGAGTTGCCATAAAAGGGAAAAGTGACTTGGAATTCAGCTGTAATTTTGAGGATTTTGTTCTTTAGTGGTCTCTATGTTACCTCTTCAGTCAGACTTTTTAGGTGACCTGATGAATTAAATCAATTAATTAGTCTATTTACTGTTCCTTTAGCCTCAAAACATCAGGAAACTTGAGTCAGCATCTCTACTACAACAGACTACTCTTTTTGGTTCTAAGCAAAGAAGTATTTTATTCACCTGATTCTGAATGCACTCTCCATTCTGTGTCTCTCTCTTTTACCAGTAAAAATTTATCCATTATTATCAAAAAAGTGACTCATAGGCACTTGAAGAGATTGAGACAAAGGACACAGACCCTGCTGGATGCTAATAAAGCAGCAAACAAAGCCAGTTTAGTACAGAAATCACCAGCATTTATAGTTCTCTAACTTCTGGACAAATTCCCCTACTTAGACTTCCTTTGCCTCTGTTCCCACAGCAACACTATCAAGTCCTTGCAGGCACCCCCTTGTGCCAGCAGTGACCTCGTCTGCATCTTCTTTGCCAAAGTGGTCAGGTCGTGGCGTCCTCTTCGTTCTATCTTTGCTTCTTGTTCTTGCCTTGAGTTTTATCTGTCCCACAGTTTCTGCTGAACCAGGGCTAGAAAATCTGCACAGCTATCAGCTTCCTTTGCTGTCTGGTTCCTGACAACTCCCCCTCTCTTTTTAACAATTATTATTTGTTTTATTGATTTCTTAATTAATATCTGAGTACATTGAATTAAGTAGGGTAACCATATTACTATAATTAATAATACTCTTTGTACAAATATTCTTATTTTGATTAAATTTTTAATCTATTTAGTGATTTTCTAGTTTTTAAAAAGACTGTTAAACTAATTCATTTTATCTACTATTTTTAATTTGTTTACATTATTTTGTAGAGGTTTAATACTCGCATGAATTGATTGTGAGTGATTAGAAAGATTTATACAGTACATTTTATCAAAATCTTTGCATTTATGTCTGTGTGTTAAAAGTAAAAAATTAATAGCTGTTCTATTTTGTAATGTAGTATGTCTAATTGAATTAACATCAGTTAGTAATCCTCTTACAGTAAGCAAAGTAATATTAGTTTGTCGAGTTAACTACTAGTAGTTTAGTTTATTTAACAATTTCAATTTTTTTTGGTTGTTACTTTTGGAGTAAAAAAGGAGGTAGTCTAACACTGATGCAGTGAATAAAAGTCGAGGTTATTATCATAATTTGGGGTAATTGTATGAATACTGTGCTTTTTTGTCTGTGGTAATCTGTGTTGTAAAATTATGGACGTGTTGGGTGTCAACAGCAAGAGTCGTTTTAAACTACAGAGGTTTCTTTTTATATGTGATGGGAGAGCAGTTCAAATTCTATTTCTACAAATAAAAAACAGTCTTCTTGGTAATAATAATGGAGTATTAGTGGAGCAAGAGATATATTTGGATGTGCATTTGTGCTAGGCACTTTTGTTTTTAAATGTGGGTTGAGTTGGAGAAACATTTTACGCTTTGGATCAGTTGTTCCCAGAATAATTAAATTTAACACAAAGGTTTATTTTTGCAGACCTCAAAAGTTCTACTTCTTGAGGTTCAAGGGTTGTGTGATTAAATCTTCTTTCTGCACTGAATGTTTGCTAAACTGAATTTCCATTAGTATACTGGAATTCAAATTAATACATAATCACATGAGGTTCTATTAAAAAAAGGTTGTTTCATGAGTGTTCACTGAATTTCAAGTACTAGAACATATTTTCTTTTTAATTGCAAGTATATTTCATGTGTTCTTGACAGGGTTGGGAAAGGTATGGTTTTTACTGCTACCTGGTTGGACATACCTCTGTAACATTTTCAGAAGCAAAGAAAACCTGTGAAAGGAGCAGTGGTTATTTAACAAGTATAGGAGACAGGTAGGAAAAGAGTTTAAAAACTGTATATCTGATGCAATAATATTGGAATTTTAAAAAATAGTTGAGAACTTTTTGACAAAAAAAAGAAAACAAAAAAAACCCCAGAATATCCTTTTTGTGAAGAAAAAAAAATAGAATAAACACAGTATGGCTTTTCTAACTAAACGTAATTTACACATCAATGTTTCCTGTACTTTACTTTGAAAGAACAGACAACAGCAACTTCTGCTCAGTAAGGAGCAGTTTTTCAGTATAGCACAGCTTCATCCCCTATTGCAGCTACTGCATCTGGGACCCAGTTAAACAACATATTTCCCAAAAGAGGAAACCTAATGGAGAATCTATTCATTCTAGCTGAGGGAAATTTGGGATGCTGAGGAGTGGAAGATGAAAGGAAAGCTAAGCTCAATCCCATCTGACTCCTTTCATTTCAGATATGAGCAAGCCTATTTGACCAGCCTCATTGGTCTGAGCTCTGAGAAGTATTTTTGGATTGGTCTCTCAGACATGGAAGAGCAAGGGAGTTTCAAGTGGGTGACTGGTGAAGGTGTTCTGTACACAAACTGGAATGCAGCAATGCCTGGTACTCTACTGATGCCGAATGTTTTTTCCTTTTTCCTTTTATATATTCTCCGTATTCTTTACACATATATTTGTAGCCCATTATTGTATTAGTAGCTAGTCCCAGTACTTTTCCCTACCTTTTCCTTAGCTAGAAAGACAAGACATATTCCAGAGCTCCAAGCCCAGGGGGGTACAAGGCCCCAACCTTGATTCTTCCTGGGAACCAAGGCCGAAAAACAACGCTTCAAGACACGTTTTCATAAACAAAGTTTAGTTTCCATCTGAGGGAGAGGATTTAGAAAGGATTGAACCAGGGGAAATTGCCTTACCTCTTATGTCTCTAATTGGTGATTTTTGTCAAATACACTAATTTGCCAAACTTATAAAGCTGTATTCACCCCATGTGGGGGTGGGCGTTTTGTGGACATTTTCCACATCTGCCCCTGGAGGCCTCCAGTAAAGACCAACTTTTATATTACCTCCTATACTAATATTATCTTGGAAGTGTGTTGATTCATTTCTAGGGTCTTTAAGGCATCATTACCACTGGACTAAATCTATGCTACTAAGGAACTCTCTGTGTTCCCTAATTCTAACTGTTTTCCAACTTTGATAAATCCATGATGACACGTAGGAACATTTCTGACTTTGAAGCTGAAGAGTCTTTGATACTTGGCACCAGTGGGGCTGCAAATTAAATCCTGGGTTCAGTTTTGGGTGCTTCACTACAAGAAAAACATGGAGATGCAGCAGCATGTCCAGAGAAGGTCAACAAAACTGGTGAAGGGTTTGGGTCTAATGAGGAGTGGCTGAGAGAGATGGAGGTGTTTAACCTGGAGGAAAGGAGGCTCAGAGGAAACTTTATCACTCTACAACTGCCTGAAAGGAGGTTGTAGTGAGGTGGAGATCAGTTTCTTCTCCCAAGCAACAAGAAATAGGGGAAGAGGAAAGGGCCTCAAGGTGCATCAGGAGAGCTTTAGATTGGATACTTGGAAAGATTTCTTCACAGAAAGGGTGTTCAGGCCTTGGAATAGGCTGCCCAGGGAAGTGGTTGGGTCACCATCCCTGGAGGTATTTACAAGATGTGAAGATTTGTAGACGTGGCATTGATGGTTTAATGGTGAGCCTGCGGTGCTGTGTTAATGCTTGGACTCTATGATCTTACAGATCTTTTCCAACCTAAATTATTCTATGACTCTATGATGCCATTAAAATATTTCTTTTCTGACTCCTCATTGTTTACAAGAGCAAAATCAAACTGAAGGGAAAGGATGAAATCCCTTCCAGCCTCGGCACTGAGCTGCCAAAGCCTTGCCGTGAGTGGCAGAGGAAAGAGGCAGGCAAGCAGTTGTTCATGCACTCAAAGAGAAGGACTCAGCTTACTGGTTTCCTCTTTTCATGAAGCTCCTCCTCTGAGTGGACACTACACTTATATATTTCAAATAGTCTTTTGTAAATTAATTACATGAGCTCTAAAAATGTCAAGGGAGCCTCTTTAAAAAACATTTCAACTTTTTTTGTATCTCACAAAGGGAAGAAAGCCGGTTGTGTTGCCCTTAGGACTGGAAATGCAGCTGGACTATGGGATGTTCAGAACTGTGAAGTAAAGGCAAAATTTCTCTGCAAAAAATTAGCTGAAAAAGTCACTGTTCCTGTCGCTTCTGAAACCATTTCTGATTCCAAATGTCCCTTGGGCTGGGATACAAGCAATAGCACTAATTCATGCTTCAGAGTAAGTACTGTTTTTTGCCATAGTCTACTCGTGAGATAGGAGAGCATCAAAGAGATATGTAATCTAAATACCACAGAATGGCACGTAATATCACAAATGTAGCCAGTTTTTACACAACTATTCAAATATCACTGCTATTTTCACTCTATCAGTGATAAGTAAGGTTATCCAATTACTTTTGAATCCATATTATAATGGATAATTTTAATGGAAGGTTTTCCTATTTTTCTTATGCAAGGCAGCCAGCAGATTTATGTTTAGTGCACTGAAAACACAGTGTTCTACCTGCATGTACAGGGTTTTGTGAGAGAAGAAGACCAAAGGAAAACATGGTTTGAAGCCCGAGATTTCTGCAGAGAAATAGGAGGAGACCTGGCTGCCATTAGAAGTGAAGAAGAGCAAACAGTGATAGAAAACTTAATAAAGTAAGCAAGTGAACTGTGTAATAATTGATATTTTGGTGTAACAACACATTATGTAGTAAAAAATTATAATATTCTTGAGTTGCTCCTGAGATAATTAGTTTAAAAATCTATCTTGTTTTCATCATAATAATAAGAAAAATAACTGAGAAAATGTCTCATATGAATAATGTTTTCAAAGAATTTTTTGAAGTTCCTAAAATGTGTCATAATCTGCAAACATTTTAAATTCAGATAAAAGCCAACCCAACAAAAAAAATTGTTAAATGCTTCTCCACAGACCCTATTCTAAGTTTGTTTAGTGAACCATTTTGAAACTAAATTCTGTCTTCCAGTAACCCTGAACAGTCTGTTTCTGAAAAAAACACTATAATCACAACATCAATGTAGAAAATCAACATGCTGTGTTTCCAATACAACCATTTGCAAATTACAAAATTTTAAGGTGTGACCTTCATTTACTTGCCAATGGGAGTTCCCTGATGAACAGTACCTTTTATTTTTAAAATTATTGCTGTATTTCAAGTTCAGTAAGTGTCAGAGTTATTGTCCCATGTAACATTTAAAATTGAGCAGAGCTAACAACATATATCCTCTTCCACTCTACTTTTTTTTCACACTCTAGAAAGAAATCCCCATCATTTCAGCCCTTCTGGATAGGTTTGCAGTGTTTGGATCCTGATGGTGGGCTTTCCTGGAGTGATGGATCTCCGGTGAGCGTTTTACCATGCCAGTTTCCTTCTGTTTTCTTTCTGTTAGAGAAGTTTCCATGAATGGTGCATACAAAAGCTGTATAAGAATTCCCAAAAATGTCTATTTTGCAACTGGGTAACTCTGAATCACTGCTCTTCATACCAGATTGGAAAAAACCAAAAAAGGCCAATAAACCCTGAGGTTATACCACCACAACACTGATAAGACAGAGGACTGCTTTCAGCTACAGAGATTATATCCATGTCACAAATATATGAGAAAGGTCTCTCCTGATTTTTGTTAGTCTCTGGTGATAAATTGCCATGTTCCTTTTTGCTGCTTGTGATTTATAACCTCATTTGATTCCAGTTTTTGTGGGACTGCTACAGTCTGTTAGATACTGCATAAACTCATAGCCTTTCTTTCATCTTGCAGAGTGTTTGTAATTACTTTAATAGCTCACATTGGCTTCACAGCCAGAGGAGGGGAAAAAGGAGTGATTGGAAACTTCTCATTCTTTACAGAGTACAGTTTTTCCCCCTGTAGACAAGATTAAAAGCCACAGGTGTGTTTTCTCTGTAGGTTAATTATAAAGCAAGAAATTATTTTTACGATACTGCATTTCAAGATTGTGGAGCAATCAGTGAAAACCCTTCCCCGTCATGGATTAAGGAGCACTGTGAATACAGTCATAACTGGATTTGTGAAATAAAGAAAGGTAGATTGCTTTTTACTCTAAACTCACCTTAGGAAGAAATTCAAGCTGAATCCATTCTATCAAAACAGGAAGCTGTACAAGTTACATATTGGTAGAAAATTTGGTTGATTTCACAGGAATTTTGCACACAGAAAAGTAGTTCAAGACATATAAATACCTTTGGAATACAAGATTTCATCTGTTAATGATAAACTTTTTTATTGTTTCATTATAAAAAGTGTATTCCATGATAAGCTTTACTGAAATCACACTTCTTCATGTAATTATGTAATAATAGAAAATAAGATGAAAGCAATCTCAAGAGCTTACATTGCAATATTCATTGCTCTGCACAGAAGCAGATTTTTGTCAAAACAGTTCTGACTGACTGAAGGAGAAAGAGAGGACTACAGTTTGAAAAAAAAAGAAAAAAGAAAGAAAAAAATTATTTTAAATTTCCATATCCTTTGTGAAGTGAAACTTCTCTGCTCAGATGTTGGTACACAACAACACATTAGTCACCTAATCTTATTCTAAGTTAAACAACACCACCAGCATAATAGAATCAGTCTTTGTGTAAGATGACATGTGAAGACAGGCCTGCTGTAACAAAAAGAAGGTACTGAGAGCTTCAAAAATACTTCATACTTTTAGACAGGTTCACATCTTCCTCTTATGCTAGTAGAAAAATCTTCTTTATTTCTGTGGTTTTTTTCTCAGCTACTGTTAGGAAAAATATTCAGTGAAATTAGAGAGGAATAAATTATAGCTATGTGTTGGGCTACGTATTTCACTTTCCAGACTAACAGCAATGTTCCTTTGGTGGCTCCCCAGGCTCCTTCAAACTAGTTTCAGTTGTTACTTTTCTAAAAAATATAATTTCTGTGCTGCTGAATTATTCAAAACAATCTGATTCTAACCAAGGCACATAGTCTCAGCTTCTCATACTTATAAAGTAATCGTCATAGACCTCTATCTCAAAGAAATGTTGTGAAGATACTTTCCTGGTAGGTTCTTTTGTGAGTTCTGACCTGCATGATTACCACAGCTAAAAATCATTAGGAAAAGTGTCAATAGTAGCTGTTTACTGTTAATTATTAGTAGTATTTGAATGGCAGAAATTACAGCCTGAAGAAATTGCCATCATTAGTCAGCAGTGCATAATGGCGTGCTGAAAGATACTGAAACACATAATACTTTGTACTTCCAAAACACATTTATTAGGATTTTTCTTTTAAATTTTGTAACCATTTTATTTTTAAGCTTGTAACCAATTATACAATAGATTATTTTTAAAAGCTGACATATTTATGTTTTTAACCCAAGCATGTGTTCAGTCATTTACTAAAATGTAATTACATATACAGCAACACAAACATTGCAATAAATTCCTGTGGGAAAAACCCCATAGAATCACAGAATGGTTTGAGTTGGAAAGGACCTTAAAGATCATCTAGTTCCAACTCTCAACCTTTGACCAGGTTGCTCAAAGCCCCATTCAGATGGCCTTGAGATTTTAAAGATGACATTTGTCTTACATTTTTATACCTCTTAGCCTTGCATGTTTAGAGACACATTGCTCCAATATCACACTCCATGTGATGTGGAAGTTTTTAGTTTAAATTATTTTTCAAAAAGCAGTAATCTAATTGTTCTCAAAGCAGCTACACAGAAAAAAAAAGAAGTTTCACAAACAAGTAAATGCTAATAAATTATAAAATAGTTAAAAGCAAAACTTTGTTTAGTATTTGAATTTCTTGTTCAAATACAAGACAATGTCCACAAAGAATTGTTTAAAGTCTACCAACATTGGAGTATTTTCACTATTTAGTGAAATAGTGAAGTATTTCACTATTTCAGAAACAAGTATTCATTCAGACTAACTTCAGCCATCCAATTTAGGCAACATTCAAGATGTACAAGATGCACTTATGAAAAATCTACCAAGAGAGAGATGTAGGCCTATTATCCACCTTTTATTCCCTGAATATCCATTTTTAACTTTGCACCAAAGATGCTATATAAATATATTCTGCATTAAATACATTAAATGTGAAAAGTTAATAGACATTAAAATAGTTTCCACAAATTGAACACTTATACTGGCTCAATGTTTGGGACATGTTTTACACGGTTTTTTTACCCCATTTCATTACAGGGACACCCTTGAAACCAGAACCTCTGGGCCCTTCTGCCAGTAAGCTTCTGTTTATTTTCACTTATCTAAAGGGTGGTGCGATGTAACACCACCAGCTTTGCATAAGAACTGTGAAGAATGCAGAGATTTCTCCTCTGTGTTGCAGCATATGAAATCACAGAAGATGGCTGGATTGTAAAAGGAGACAAACAATATTTTTTCAGCCCAGAAAAGGCCTCTATGGAGAAAGCCAGAACATTCTGCACAAACAATCATGGAAATCTTGCTACAATTGGAAATAATAGTGAAAGAAAATTTTTGTGGAAATACGTAAGGGGAGATTTTGTTATGTTATCCACTACATGGCTTATATACCCTCTGTATATATGCTGTTTGTGAAGTACAGAAGAATGTGCTTGTTGCATAATATTACTACATTTTATTAGGACTAGGTTTAAATATTCTATGAAAAAATATTTATTCTACTAAATGAATCTTCACCTTAGGAAAAAAACATGCAAAAGTCTTTACTGTTTACTAGGGTGGGTATATTCTTGTCTATTTTAATCTGAATGCAGTTCAGCCTGTGGCCAAATATATAAGGAGTAATGACAGGTAGAGTAGGCGTGCTCTCAGAAAACTCTCCTTCTGACAAGGTGGTTACCTCTCACCCAAATATCATATTCTAGAATGCAGTGTTGCATGTAGATGTGAGGCAACTGCCAGCGTGGCTTTGATGGTCCTACCTGATGGTCACATTGCTCTCCAAAACAGCTTTTCAAAGAAAGTCTTAGCCTGGTCCAGGTTAGACTGATGATTCAAACAATCCTTCATGGATTAGTTTTCCTGCCCCATGACTGAAGCACAGCAGGGGAATGCTGACAACTTAATAGCATGGATGGTGCCTCAAACCTCTGCCATAATCCTGCTTGGTTTGTTAATACTAACATAGCCACACAAAGACCTTTCTGATTCACACGATTAGATGTCTGCTTTTATTATGTGAGAAAGGATATGACAGGAGGAGAGCTCAGACAGCTTGAGACACTAGGATTACATAGCTGCTTAAAACAAGGAAAGTATCAAAAATTTTATACTAAATTGTTTTTCTCAAGACTTCTTTGACTTTTTCTTTGTAAATTGAGAACAGAATTTTTGAAAGCTTTGATCATACCAGTAATGCAGCCAAAAATGGGAATATATTAATAAAAATAATAAAGCAAAACTATAAGTTGCATGTATCTCAGGTGACCGTACACAATCATTTAAACAATATGTATTCATCTCTTTGCTTCCACAGCACAAAATTTACACTTTTTTTGGTTTAAAAGACTAACAAATATTAGAAAACACTAATAAAAATATATATTTTTATGTTTAGATCTTAAAAAATGGCAAATTGGACTCATATCTCATAGGATTAATCCAGAATGCAGATCAACAGTTCAGGTAGGTAAATAAGCTACATCAAGATCCATAAAGAGCAGTTGTAGGAGTATTGGACTGCCAGAGCTCCTTCTGGAGGAACCACTGCAAAGGAGTTAAATGCAGATTCAGAGAGTGATAATGCATGATGAAATGTGTGCTCTCCCTTGGTTAAACTACATTGTACAAACACTGTTCTAAGTGAAGTTTTTATAGGGGATATTTGTGTTATGAATAGGTAGATAATATCTGTTGAAAATAAAGACATTTTGGTCTTGATATTCAGGGATTTCATTATCTAAGGTCTTTTAATGCTAATGGAAACTCAATTTACAGACAGACTCGGCTGTAATTTTTTAAAAATATTTTTAACATGTTAAGGAAGATTTTTCTCAACTGTTTCAATGACTTTGTCTGAGCAACCACTACTGTTTTTCAGTTGGATGAGTGGAAGACCAGTGCACTATGCAGCTTGGGCACAGGGTGAACCCAACTTTGCACTAGCTCAAGAAAATTGTGTGGTTTTAAATAAAAAAGATGGTGAGTTACACAACTCTGGTTTTTAAAGTAATGTTATGGCTGCTGCTCTTCTAATGCTTGTTTAAAAACCTCTTGTCAATTTTCACCCATTCTTTACCAGCAATTTTGAGAAACATGCATAATGAAGATTAGTTGTTATATCTGAGGTTTCTTCAGGGGCAATATTATCCACAAAAGTGGAGTATAAGATATTGATTTTACCAGGGAATGCAGTGGCAATTTGATCACTGATGTTTCAGCTGCACAAAGAAAATGTTCTATTCATATCAACAGCAATTATTTTTCTGAATAATTATCATTAGATAATAGTTATTTGAAATAACTAAATATTTATTTATTTATGAAAATAACTATTAAATTAATAATGTAATTTAAATTTATAATGATATTTTTATAATTAATTTTTAAATAATTAGATTATTGTTTTAATTATAAGAGAATAGTCAGCAAAGGAACAGAACATATATGGAGTTTCACATTCTATAGTGCTTTCACTGACAAAGCATTACTTTACACTTGCATCTTTCAGTGCAACAAAGCTGGTTGGGAGGGTTCTACTCAGAGGCCATCTCATCTGGCCACTTCCCTGGTCACAGCAGGACCAAAGTGCCCTTGTATACAGTGATAATGGGAGGTAGATGCAGGTTATCACACGTTTCCACGCAGATTGCTTCTGAACTTATAAGCACAGAAACCAGTTCACTTTCCCACAAATTTCAATCTTATTCAGTGTCTTATTACCTAAACTTCGATCGATTTCAGGCTTGTGGAATGATGTCAGCTGTGGTTTTTCCAATGGCTATATCTGTGAGAGGCACAGAGGTTTTATAAATGCAACCCTCCCTTCAGCAGTACCTTCAACTCCGGGAGGATGCCCTGCAGACTGGATTTTATTTAAAAATCAGGTATGGTGCTTCCATCTAAGCACAATGATATTACTGCTTGGGAAGGTACTTAAAGACAAACATAAGGCCTTTTGTCTCTCAGAAATCTTTTGTCAGTTGCATTAAAAAATGAACCCATTGGCTAATTACTTCAAAATGGTGGTTTTACAGACTTTTACTTGTTTTCCTGAGAATTGGTCACCTGATGTACATTGGGAGAACTGTTACATTTTATATATGTTTCAAAAAATTGAAGAACTGAATTAATCTGGAAGCATCAGGCATAGCAAAAAATCAGTCATTTGAGATGGAACAAATCAGAAATAACGCAAAGTTTTTCCAAACAGACTTCAATGTAACGCTTGCCTCTTACCAAAAGGGACAAACTTGATGTGCTTAATAATCAAGGGTTCTATTTCCTAATATATACAGTATTGTTATGAAGGCACCCATGGATATCACACCAGGTGAGTTTATGCCAGGTTACAGTCATCAAAGATACTATTTTCCACAAACCTTGGCAAGACTGTGCTCCTGGCATGGCACAGAGCAGAGACTGAGCTGTAAACATGGAGAGGGCACACGAGGCACACTCATATCAGAATGTTTTAAGGTGAATATGTACTGGTAATGTGATGGTTACACACATTTTAAGAAATTGGCCATTCTTCCATTAATAAAAGAGGTGTACTATGAAGAAGGCTGAATAAACAAGAGAGTGCTCTGACCATAGACACTAGGTTAAAAAGGTTTTTCAGAATTTCCAGCAATTCCACACCTGGGATGGGCTTTTCCTATAGAGTCAGCACTTTGTCATTTATTTGTGATGTTGTATGGCATCTCGAAATCTGTGAGTTAGTTAGCACATTGGATCCTCACTGGACTCCTACCATGGTTTGTAAATAGCTGTTTGAGTTTTGTTGTGACTTTCTCAGTCCCTTGCAGAAAGACAGAGAGCAAATTTAAAACTTGTGAACGGTTTGATTTGGCTCCAGATACAAGTTAACTTCGAAAAAATATTCTGGGGGTCTGAGTTAGGTGAATTTTTACTTAAACTAGTGTAATTCATACCTAAATTCTTTTTGCTGTCACTCTAACAGTGTATACTTATTTTTCCCTAGTGTTACAAATTTTTTGGGTCTGGCTATGATTACTGGAATACTGCAAGAAGAGTTTGCATGAGCCTTGGAGGAAACCTGGCAAGCATACCTAATGTACAAGTTCAAGGTATAGTGCAACAGCCCCTTAGGTAATAGAGAGCCTTTACTCTGTAGACAGTGGACATTTCCTGCAAAGAAGGCAAGCGTCAATGTGTAAATACATACATTTTATAGTTTGTATACTCAACATTGGTTATAGGCCAAGGCATGAAATGCTTTTAGAATTGAACAATCTGTTTGGGGCATGCTAGTGATGCTAAGGATTGCTTCCTCATGTATCATGCAAAGTGTCTTACATTATTTATAGGCATGAATTTGCATAAAATTAAAAATCCAGATCTAGCATTTGTAGCTTTAGACACAAAGAAATAAACAGAATGCATGGTCTGTTTCTGCTAGAAATAGATTGGGATATACTTCTGTACCTCTGCCTAAATTCTGCTACTTAATTTAGCAGAATGTCAGAGAAAGGCATATTTTCACCTTGCCTATGTTCCCTGCCTTCCATTTGCAGCTTTACATAGCCACATATTTCCATCAGTCAGGTGGCTCATCCTGACTGTTGAAATAAGTGAACTCATTAGATATCATGGTGGTCAGACAGGTTTTTTTGTTTCTTTTCTCATTCCAATCTTGCTTCATTGTTCCCAAATACTTTAACTCTTTGAGACTTTTCATGGGCAAGGGCTTGGCATAACCTTGAAATAATGGACTCAGATAAATTTCTGATCAAATGTCATTAAAATGTTTATAGAAGACTTTAATGAACAAAATAGTTAAGTATTTGTTTATGAGTTGATATTTTGACTGATGACATGACACATTAATTTTTTCCTCTGTTGGCTTTTTTTTTCTAGCTTTTCTCACCATTTGAAGGATGTTTCAAATGATCCTTGGATTGGCTTGAATGATATGCTCAGTGAACTCAACTTTGTTTGGTCTGATGGAAGTGCTCTCTCATATACAAACTGGGCTAAAGATTCCCCAAAACTTGTGGAACCTGTTTTGTATCCTAGTCTACATCCAGAAGATGGCCACAATCTGCAACAGGTAAATATTGCTTAGTGTTTACCATCAAGTCTAAACCTTGGAGGAGCAATACCACTTCCAGTAAGCAGCTCACTTCACTACAGACATTGCCCAAGCCTTCTCCATTGGTTGGTCATCTATCTTTAAACTGGGTCTAGAGGTAAAACCTTTCAATGTTTGAGTAGTCTAGCTATCTCAGAGCATAAAATGGCATTGCTGTAATTTTGTCAAAGTATTTGGCAAAATTGCAGCAATGGCAGATTGAATAAAGATTGGATATATTGAATACAGCTTTCCTTTTCATAGTAAATTATCAAATTTTCAAAGAAAATAAATGCAACATTAGAAGTTTAGAAGTTAACACACAAATTTATTTTCATGTCTATGAAGGAAGGAGAAGAGGATGCAAGAGGAAAGAGTTCAGCTTTTTTACTTCTTCCCTATTTAAAATTGTAATTGAATTACTAAGGGCCAAAAGATGTCAACTACTTTCTAAGCCCATCAAACCCTCTCCACTGCTAGCACTGAAATTAAACCTCATAATGCTGTAAATAAAATAGCATTCTACATAATCATACCGATATAGACTGATTTGCACACCCACATTGCCTATCTTCCATTTATCCCTGTATCTTGTGTTCCAAACTTGCCCTTCACACGATGTCATTCCACTCCCTGTCCATTCTCCTATCATTTTGGTATCCGCACCTTTAGAAAAGCCAGGGATCTGGACAACCAACTTAGTCTACACCTGGGCCAATTCATGTTGTTCTTGCCCATGTAGCCATTGGTCAAGGCATGCAGGAAGACATAAATGACAGTACATAGCTCCACTGCAGCTCTAGTAACACTAGGAAATATCAGGCAGGAAAAAAAATGTGCAAGGTACATCCTACTTTCTCCTTCACCTTCAAGACACTAACAGCTCTCTCCTTCAGAGGATCATTTTCAAAGGACCAACAATCACCCCATGGCAGCTTAGTAGAGGAGATTGAGGTTTGTAATAAACTTGATGTTTCAGCTTCTTAAGCTGATCTGACGTAACTGAAAGAGAAATTCTAAGAACTAGAGCAGATGACAGCTCTGCCAAGCACTGTAATTTAGGTGATTTCGTCTAGAACCGCCACTATTTAAAGTCGGCTTTGCAAGTGAAATACAAAGCATGACCTCCATTTCATTCTTATTCAAAACCTTACTGATAGTAACCATTAGTTGGGATAGATAATGTGGAAGTAAGTTCTTGAAAATAATAACGCCTTTCAAGTATTTCTCCCAGAAAGTATCCAAAGGAACAAGCAGGCTGAGCTGAAGAGTGTACAACACGGGAGTTGGCCACCACAAAGAAGGTCGGAAAGGACAGAGAAGGATAAAAGAAAGGTGTTTCTAGAGTTGTAATACACCCTACAACATCAGAACTAAAAAACAAAAAGAGTGAAACTACTCAGGGAACTATAGTACTTTGTTTTATAACTTCTAATATCCATGTACCCATCTTCTTTCCCTTACTCCAACAGTTTGATTGTGTGTCTCTGAAGAGAGGTCCTCCTGATGACACAGGAAAATGGAACAATGAGGAGTGTTTTAAGTACAGAGGGTATATATGCCAGAAGGATAGTGGTGAGTTCTGTATTGTTAATCTTGAAATTGATAACAAAAGGATTAAAATAACTTTTCTTGTTTAACATACTTTATTACAGTTGGGTTTTGGTTTTGTTTTGTTTTGTTTAATTTTGTTTTGGTTTTAAGGTAAAGGATCAGTAAAACCTAAGGGCCCATCCTCATCCTGCCTCCCAGTGTTACTTAGCCATGTTTTTGAGAAAACATAGCAAAATATAGGAAAACTATTTTATTTTTTAAATTGCAATTGAATAGATGAAGCCCAAAAACATTTTAATTACGTATGTTCATAATGATCTATAGGGTATCAAAACTAGTAGGTTTGATATCCATATAAACCTGATAGTCATTAAGCTGCAAAGAGTATTTTAAAATAACAGGCAGGGCAGGTGTATTATTTCTGAATGAGGGAGTAAATTTACCTCTGCAATATAAGATACTGTGCATTTACTGATTCAAAATTTTCAGAGGCTGAAAATACATTTCTTTTATCAGACCTGTTGTTTTGAAGTTATGTTCAATTTTAAACGGCTAAGAAGAAGATGTTCCATTCCATTAGCAATTTTATACTAGGTTTGTAAATAATGATGTTACTCAGTTGCTCAAGTCAAATACATGACTCCAAATTTAACTGTTCTTGGGGTGGTTTTTTTCCTTTTTCCTACAGATCCTGAACTCTTTAAGTCACCAGCAACAGTGCTCGACTTTGCTTTTGACCATTCTAGTGGGATTAGCTATTCTGTCACCCATTCCAGAATGAACTGGGAGGAAGCACAAAAAAACTGCAATAAAAATGCTTCCGAACTTGCCAGCATTTTAGATCCATATAGCCAGGCACTGTTGTTCCTACTTGCAGAGGAATATGGAGAGCCTCTGTGGATCGGTCTTAACAGCAACATGGTGAGAACAAATATATTACATACTGTTATGATCCAGTTTTAAAGTGCAGGTTTGCACCTTAACGTGCAGAATTAAGGTGCAAACGAGACCATATGCCAGTGACAATAGTAAGAGCTTTATTGATGGTAAATATTAGAGAGAGAGAGAGAGAGAAAGAAAGGAAGGAAGGAAGAAGTAGAAGAGAAGTGGGGAGGACAGAAAGAGTGACAGGGACAATAATAGAACAAGGAAAATATCACCACTCCATGGATCCCAACGATGTTCGTTGATCCTCTCCAGCTGGTCTCTCGGTGGTGAAGGTTGCCCCAGAAGGCACAGAGTCCCATGGGTGTACATGCTCAGGCTGGGTGGGCATGTCCAGCCATGTCCCCCTGGGGTGGGGGGCAGTCTCTCACAGCAGACTCTGGGTCTGTTGCATCACGTGCAGTCCTGGAGGGCAAATCCTCTCACGTGAAAGTCCCGTGGATGTGCCCTGTGGGGTTGGGGGTTCCACAGCTGGGCCAGTTTGTGTAACAGAGGATGGGTGTTTATTGCCTCTCACCAGAGGTTACACCATGCACCCAAAACCTCCTCCTCCCCCCTCGGTTGGGGGCAGTCTGTGTAAACCTGGCTTCTGTGAGCTGTGCTCTCCCCCCACCCCAAACTCAACTGGGGACAGTTGCAGCTGGTGGCTTTGGCCTTTTGTGGATGCATATCTTTCCCTCAGAAAGATGGCTGAACAATGTGTTACCCTTTATCTAATCAACAGTTTGACTTTCAGTTCAAAGTCCCACTCTTCAGGAAAGCTTCTTCAGTTGTAGCTTCTTTATAATGAGCAAAACTTTATATCAATGTTTGAGGCATTAGCTATTTTCAGTCTCTGACACATACAAGCAGTCAAGCTGACACAGGACCTGATTTTACTTTATGCTCTCATCTTGTTGCCCATTGGGATTTCTGCCAGTGTAGTGCTGAAAACAGCATGTTACATCAATGTAACAGCCATTTGCACTGGAAATCTTCAAATAAGACTCATACAGTAGAGATTTCCTTTAGCACAAGGAAATGTTCCTGAAAACCAGTATAGAACAATGTAGTGTGCTGTTTGGAGTCGTTTAAAGTATCTATAAATTGTAAAATCTCCTACATTTTGAGTTGGTTTTAATCTAAAGGATATTCCAGGCACAATATCCTGCCCTCCTGCTCTGCATTTATGCACCTCGGTGATCAGTGACAAGGTATCAGAGGTTGCACACCTGACACCTGAGATGGAACAATTTTTGTGTGTGTGTTTATGCTCACACATTTTACTAGAGTGGTCTTATTTATGGTAGCAATAGCAAACTACAGCTGTGAACAGAAACTGAGGCAAAAATTGGTAAAAGGAATATGGAGGCTATATGATATGGTACATATTGACCAATAGCTATATTTTTTTAATTTGAAAATGCAATTGGCATAATTACTCCTATTAGAAGTTAGAGTGCTATGGAAAAATAATCCTTTCTGGTTTTGAGATGTCTACACCAGTTGTATGACAGGAGAGGGTGAACATTTGGATGGTAGGTGTGTTTTGACATGCTACACTCTTCACCATGAATCACAGTCACGATAACTACAACAAAAGTGATGGTGATTACAGCTGCTTAAGAACACTCCCACACAAACTCCCATTTTCCATGCAGACGTCTGGATGGTTACACCAACATGATGTCTTATCTGACCCCTAGTTTTATGCCTTCTCTCATGCCCCCTTTCTTTTTTTCCCTTCCATTTCTCAGTGCTTGACAAATGCTCTGAATTAACATTAGATACCTTTTGGAGGCATTCACATTTGCAGATGACAGACACGGTACATTTTAGTCAGTTAGCATTTAAGAGCTAAGAAGGGGCACTAGTAAGCAGATGATTCTACACTGGTTACGTGAGAGTCCTCTTGAGGAACCTGTAGAGTAGCTATGTCACTGTAAGCAACCTTGAATTTACCATATAGATTTTACTTCCAGACCAATGGCAAGTATCAATGGATTGACAAGTGGAGTTTAGTTTACAGCAAGTGGTCCAGTGGAGAACCAAATCAGACATTAGCATGTGTCTACCTAGACACTGATGGCACCTGGAAGACAGCTTCTTGTGAGGAAAAACTCTTCTCTGTCTGTAAAAAATCAGATGGTAAGTAACTCCATACAAGCATTTTGACTAGAGGCTGTATAGCGTTATCAACTGTGCTAAATATAATAAGCCACTGGAAAAATACTTTGTTTATACACCAGGATAAATATAATACTTTGTTTATGCACCAAGAAGACAGGCGTAGCTAACTAGTTCTAAATACTGACATGAATTCTTTCCAAAAGTTAATTGATTCATAATAATTACCAAAAGCCTAAGAAACAAAGGATTGAATACTCACTTTTTTTAAACTATTCATTCTATTAGGAAAAGTAATTCACTTGCTATAAGACCTGTTTTTATTAGGCATTATATGAAATTCTGTATCCAGTTTGGGGTACCAAAATTTGAAAAGCTTCTCAGTCAACTAGAGTTTTCATATGACCAGGTAACAATGATTAAAAGAAAAGATTGGAGTTGGACAAAAGACTAAGAAACCAAAGACTTTGAGAAACCATATTATCAATTCTAAATATTAAAAATGAGGCTTATGGGATGGAATTTAATTTTTCTATGTGTCTGATACAAATTGGGAAGGGGTGACAGACTTAAATACAGCAAGGAAAACTTTCTAATTGTATCAGTACATAAGTCTTTAATAAATACTGTGGACAGATCAGTGAATCTCTACCACTACAGCTTAATAAGAACAGACAGGACTAATATCTGTTAAAAACAATATATCAGCTTCATGTCACCTGTGAGCACAAAGATGAAGTAAATAACCCCTTGAGGAGCCTTCCAAGCAAAAACTTCTATAATTTATATGGAAATAACTATAAATATGATTTCAAAATCTAGCCATATTCTTGAATATGTCAACATTATGGAAGATCTTGAATCACTAGCAAATTTAAAGTTACATGCCCAATTATATTCTAAAATGTTTTAATTTGACAAAAATCCTCAGAATTCATATCTAATGTCTCTTTCCACTTTATTATTCTGGAAATCTCATCTGAGAGCTGAGTATTCCTTATCAGGGAAAGAAACAGACTGTAGAAGACTTTCAGGAAGAAAATGTAATTAGGCAGAATATGTATATTACATTCCATCTGAATTTATCTACCCAACCCAAAATCTTTTTATTATATCAGTCACTATGGAATGTATTCAGGATGCAGTTTAATAAAAAATCCTGCAACCTACGCTTAGTTATACTAACACTTTCACTCACAATCACAGTTTCTACTGTAAGGTTTTGTAAGGTTTTGGTCCTGTCAAAAAAAGAGACTGAAGTGTCAGAAGACATTTTAAAAACAGCAGTTTTAACTAATTAGGCAGATATTTATGCCAGAAAAGCAATTGTATATTTTATTGACTAGATTAACTACAAAAAATACCATTAGGCAGAATCTATTCTGCTTACAGACTAGTGTATCTTCCTAATCACACTGATAAATAAATATGAAGAAAAATATTGTCTCAAACAGAAAATCAGAACCATATTCAAGCTCTTCTTAGAACAGGCTTTATTTCCACTAACATTACAAACCTAACACAGCAGTTTAGTTTTGTCTTACTAGTATAATGGGAAAAACAAATTACATAAAACAGCTGGGCTCCAACTTCCTGATCTCTCATCAGTAAGGGCCCCTACTGAGCCCCCACAACTTCCTGGAAAATGCCCTGAATCAAGAGGACACAAATCTTGGATACCTTTCTCTGGTCACTGCTATTATTTTGAGGCCTCCAAGAAAAGAAGTTGGTCTCAAGCTCATGAGGAATGTGCCCATCTAGGTGAGTACTTCATCTTAGAAAGGTAGATAATGTGATTAAACATGTAAAATAATGGATAATATTGCTAAGCAAATCTCAAATTACTTTAAACTTCACATTTAATGCTTTTTTTTTGGTTGCTTTTCTGAGCATGCTTTTGCACAATAAAACTAATCTTTGTCAGAGACAGCATATGTCAAATATCAGGTGAAATATGAGTACCTCAAAAATATTAAATTTCTACTAGTTTCATGACAAAAAGTAATTAGGTAGAGAGATAAACACTTTTACAGACCCACTGAGGCACAGGCTGCAGTATTGGCTTTCCCTTCCCCAAATAAGCAGGGAATCCACACACAGTGTAAACTAGGAGACACAAAGTCATAGGATAGCTGTGTTTGTTAGTTCCAGGGCACAGTTCAGTAAGTGGATCTCACTGGCTGGACAACAAATGAGATTGAGGAGCTGTTTATCATTCATGAATCAGTAAAACACACTCAGCCATGCAGTTCCTGCTCTGGAACAGCCCCATGCTGCCCCCCTGGAGAGAAGAGCATTACCTTCACCAGGGAAGAGAAAAGACACTTTGCTCCACATTTCCAAGAACTGGTGTGATGCAACACATATTTCAGTGTAAGAACAGGAAACATCCTATACATTTCTAAAGGCACTTCCTCATATATTTGAAAGCCCTGACCTGTAACTGAGTAAACAGAAAAAGTTGCTTTGCAAAGGTGTTTTGCTCTACAGCGGTACGACAACAGAATTCCTGGAGTGGTTTTGTAGAAAGATAAATCAAATATTTACGACAAAAAGTAAACATTACACTAACAACCAGGATGAAAGGTTACAATCGGACACTGCTCCATGTTCTAAATTCCTACACTTTTGCCTGCCTGTTACCCACTGGCCAGAACAGGAAGGTGGTCATTTCCCGATGATCCCAATACAGCTTTGTGTACTTGCAATGCCAGGGCATATGGCAATTATAAATCAACTTCTGGACATCTTCTGGACTGTAACCTCCAGCTGCTGACACATCCTAGCTAACCTGTTATCATCAGGCACAGCCAAAACTGCTGCCGAGCCACTGATGGGGGATGGAGGCATAGTGGTGGTAGGCATTGTGGTGACTACATCGCATGTACCTCTTTCAGCCTACTTGCATCACAATCTGGGATGTGGTCAGACCTGTCCAAAAAGTATTGCAGGAGAGAAATTATTCTTCTCTAAAATACCAAAGACTAAAAAAATCCAGAAAAATTCAGAAAATCCATATCTTTGCACAGGTTTGCATACATACAACACAAAGTCACGCGCAAAAAAAAATACAATACAGTGATATAATACCCACAGCAAGACTAGTGTTGTCTATATGGAAGAGTTGGTGTCTTTTATACATTTTTGCATATTTTTTATGTGTTTATTGACTTGACCTCTAAGAAAATGAGCCACTGTGACTTGTTCCTTAATATTTTTTCAGGTGCTGATTTGGTATCAGTAGGAGACTATACTGAAGCAAACTTTCTGTCAGAAACAATTAAGATACTCCATGGAAAATCACTGAACTTTTGGGTAGGGCTAAAGAAAGGTGACAGAGGTAATATCTTTAATCATATGTTACCCTATCATATGAAATTACATGTTATGTTAAAAAGAAATCAACTTTGTACACTTGAAAGTACATATATATATATATAAACTACACAAAGTTCACTACAAAGTATGCTTAAATATGCCTAAAATTAGAATTGAAACATTTAACTGACTATTCATGTTATAAATTTTTTTTCTCCACCACAACTCGTTTTATTTGTCTAAACCCGTGTATTTTATACATATACGTGTATTTTTAATATTAGGAGAGTGGGTATGGACAGATAAATCTGCAATGGATTTTGTCAACTGGAAAGTGGGAGAACCTTCAAACCACAGGCTTAAAAACTGTGGAGAACTATGTGCATTGTCTGGCTCCTGGAACACCAACCTCTGTTCTTTCAAAAAAGGCTATATCTGTAAAAAACTAAAAAGTAAGTAGTATTTCTAATACGTTAAGGTTAATAATGTCTAATAAATTATTTTCATTGTGTAAGATAGAAATGTAAAATATTCTAAGTTTGTGTGCAAAACCAATTGACTCTAATGGCAGCATGTGGCTGTCTAAATACTGACAAGCCCCACATGGCTTCTGACTGCCTTCTCAGAAGGCTGCATCTCCCCTATGTCCTCCAGAACTACCATCTGCCCCATGCAGCCATCACAAATACTTCAGACCCCTATGTCTAGGTGAAAGCTAAGCTCAAAAGCAACACTTTATTTAATTTCAGATGAATATATTAAACAGAATCTTGTTCTGATGAGTGCAATGCAAACTGTCTTGTAGAAATGCTGGACTTGGTGATTCCTTTCCTTACTGACCACTGATCTGATGGATTACAGAAATACCATGACAAACATTCTTGTGGCACTCTTTATCTACAGTATGATAGAATCATGTTTAATAAAATACTTTTTGTATCCTAATAGAAAAAATATAATCTGTAAGAAAATGCATGAGTTTGATTACCAACTGAGATTAAATCAGAATATGGAAATTTTGTCTGGTTAAACTTCATATTTCTGTTCACCTTTCTATTACCTGCTAAGTTCAGGAAGTGCAACTACCAGAGGAACCACATCCAGATGGAATGGTTATCTCTCTCTGACAGAAGGGGCTACAACAATGGAAAACTCTTTTCAGCTCAAGTAAAATGCTCATGATAACACTCAAGACCTCCTTTCAGGAAACACCTTAAATGACTAAGGATCCTGTGGGGAGTTTCTCAGAAATGAATATATTTGAAAACACTTTTTGAAATAACAGAAATCTGTCTCTACAAGTTGTTTTGGGTATCTCGACTGAGGAAGTCAGATGCTCTTAGAATGAGAGACCCAAACATCCTACTAGAGTTTTATACATGCTGAACTCCATCTCTCTGGGTTAGTAACTGTCACCAGCACCGGAATTTAGGGGGGAATTGTCAGAAACACTGGTACTTAGGAACTTGGAAATGCCTCTTTCTCTTTTTTTTTAAACATTCAGAATAAACTTTATTTTTCCTTCCAAAAGCTCCTGAAAACAAAGAGATGTCAACAGAAAATACAGGTAAGCATACTTCCTTTTAAGCAGAATAATAAGGGCATGCTAAAATAAAACAGGAATATAATTACATAGTTTCTCAGTATTAGTTTTGAGGGTGTTTAAAAAGTTTATAAGCTTTTACTCTGTACCTCAGTGTAGGATACATAGGTTATCCTGAAGTAGATACGGGTTTACTTTTTTATTTATATTTTTAATATTAGGCTTTGATCAGATTTAATTATATTTTGTTTGGTATTTGTAAAAAAAACCCTGAAGGACATGTTGAACTGAAAAATGACATGCACATTGAATTTTTCTGCTTTCTGGTTATAGAAGTTTCATTTATTATTAGATTCTGAAATCTTTTAACCTCAAAGGTTATTCCATTGTATATCCCTACAGAAGAGAAAATTGAGAAAGTACTTTCTGCTGGCATCATTTGGCTGTTCATTCTTCTAGCCCTCTCTATAGTTGGAGCTGGAAGTATAATTTATTTCTACTCGAGGAAGAAAAGACAAAACCTGCCCCATATTTCAACCAGAATGAGTGGATCAGAAGCAACTGTGGATATTCAAGGAAAAGACGCACATACAGACATGTAGTCTGACCAAATGCCCATGTGATCCAGCTAACAAAAACCTGGCTACGAATCAGTGAAATCTGACCCCAGCTTTTTGTTTTCCTACCCAGACAATAGTCTTCTTTCTTCTCAAATACAGAGTTCATGGACTTACATAAATACATACATACATCTTCCAAAAATCCTTCCAAAGTGTTACAGAGTTGTTTAGTCTGGGGAGTGTATGTGTTTTTCATATAAATGCACATGGCTGAAAAGTTGGCTCCAGAAGTATTATGGGAAAAATCTGACAGATATTTACTATGTGAAAATTACTTTATTTAACTCAGAAATTCTCCTTTTTTACACACATTACTCATAACTTTAAATTGTTTTTCCCTGGGTGCTACTTCAGTGGTATCTAGGCTATGATGGGAATCACAGAATCACAGAATTAACTAGGCTGTAAAAGACCTTTGAGATCATCAAGGCCAACCACTGCTCATTTCAGGTTTTCAGCTTCATAGTTTATGATACTATCTTTTCATTTATGTAAAACCTGTTATGATATATGCATCTGTGGATTATTTGCTTACAAAAAAAAAAGACAAAAAGTTGTAAAAAAATTGAGGAGGCACGCTTAATTTTACCTCTAGTCTGAATTTTTGGATTATGACATTTCCTACAGCCTTGTAATATTCTAGTAGTCTGCAAATATCCATATTTTTCTGCAGTTCAAATTAATAATAAAGATAGAACAGGAGATGATCTTGCCATTGGGTTTTATTTCAGTAATGATTCTTTCAGTATGCAGAGCTGCCCCTTTTTAAATCCAAGCATGTATAATAAATGGCTATGTTATAGTGCATTATGTAATTCTTTGGTGCAGAGATATAAAATCACTGGCATGCTTTTTGAAAATACATTCTTTCTTTTTTGTTGTGATTTCATTTGATAATGTGCTGCCTAGACCCTTCTCAGCTTTTCTTCCATTGTACCAGTAGCAGGGTTTGCTTCAGGGGGTAGTTTATCATTCTGCATATTTTAAGACATGCATCATCCCTCCTGAGGAATGGAAACACCTTTCCCCAAGCCACAAGAGGGCATGTGGCACTAACTGGCCTCACTGAAGAAGCATATGGAGGAGCAGGACTAGAGCAGAGGAGCTTCTACCAAATGTGGGTACTGGGAAACAGATTCCTTCTTTGGCCCTTCTGTCTGGATTGCTCACTAACTCCACATGCTTACGGTCTCTGACTGACAAAAAGATGAGGCCACACTAAAAATCTCTGCAAGGGAAAAAAATCTCTGGAATAAGTGGAATAGGTTTCTGCACCAGGACATCTGTGTCTATGCCTGAGCAGCTTGAGAACACACTTGAATTACCTCTATTTTCTACATTTCTTCTAGATAACCATCAAGCAATAAAGGCTTCTAACTAAAAATATTATCGATAGTTAGAATGGAAGTACCCCCTTCCTCGAGGAATACTTATTTCAGATGTTATAACAAGGGCTATCTTAAAATATGGGTCACCCCAGGTAACGTTTCCTCCTGAGAGTTCAGATTTTCCCCAGCCCTCCTTTGCTGGATGGACACACGTTATTCCACACATTATTCTATACCTTTGGCTAAGCTGGTAAAGAGCTCTCACTAATCACAGATATAGAAAGATGTCTGAAGATTGCATGGCCTTCTCTTTCTTACTTAACGAAGTAATGTCATACAGACATAAGATCTTTTAACCAAGACCTGGTTCAAAACAAAACAAAACACCAAAACCTCCAAAACTCCCACCACAAAAAAATCCCCAAACCCAAAACTCCCATCCATAGGTTCTTCAAAATAGAGTTAAAATTTAAGCATATTTTACAATTTATGTCATTTGAACACTTTGTAAAGCCCAGAGACAACAGCCTTCAGATAAAAGTTCCTTAAGTTACTTTAATAAGTCCTGTAATACCAACTCCTTGCAATAAAGAAAGTCATTGCTGTTTTCAGGAGAAAATAGGAAGTAGCTGGGAGAGCTTTGCACGAAACTGTGCAAATGAGAAAAACACCACCTGCTTCCCATGGAGATGACTAGAGATAGAACTGTTTCCTGGTATGTACTACAGATATCTGGGAATACACAGTTCTGCTTGCCCTTTGGATGAGTGAGTAGGGAAAACGCTTTTCCTGGTCTATGTTGGCAAACAGTACATGCTGCTGGATCCTACTGTATTTATGCCCGGCTTAGTGAATCTGATAAATTAAAGTTACCTTTCCCAAAAGAAAAAAGGAAACATACAACATAAGAGACTGATTTTTTTAAAGGTATTTAAAAATTAACTATAAAAATTGGGAGTTCATAACAGAAGTATTCTGGTGACCAAATTCAGCACAGCCTGGGACCTTCAGAGGAGAAGCCTGGCTGGTATCACCACCATGCAGGAAGCACGGAGAGCTCAACAGTCAGGCTGCTCTGCAAGCCAGCTCTATGTGTTACCATATGAAATTATTTTCATATATGTGTATTTTTATGTCCAGCTATTCTGTGGTTGGGCTGAACACCGTGACTGAACAAGAACTGGACAGTATCACAAGTTAGACATGAAGCATTGTTGCTGATCCCCCTGCAAGGTACTGAGAGACCACAAAGACTGATCCAAAATGCCTCTGACAGAAAGACAGAGAGCACTGTGGTGAGAACAGCAATGAAAATAAGCGAGTGCAGAGTGAGCCAGTGCGGTGGTGTTCACACCTGGGGACAGGGGCTGAAAGCCATAGCCCTGACCAGACCTGCTCACACCTGGCAGCCACTGTCATCATTACCTGCTGTTTGCAGTGTGGGACAGCACTGCCAGAGCAAGGACACATCATTCTGCCTACAGTTTCTCAAACAGCTGAACAGCCACTGGGAAGACACCAATGCATCTGAGCACCGATTCCTCAGCATTTGTCATTTGGACCTGACATTGGATATGAGCAAGACATTGCCCACATACCTCACATTGCTCAGACACAGAAGAGGGCTAGGTTGCACTTGGTTAAACTCCACAAGACAAAGAAGGTCCTTACCCCTTTCAGTGCTTAATCTCAAATCCCAGTGTTTCTGCTCAAGTATGTTGTTTGCATGTTTCTCTTTTCTTTTCAAAAAGTCCTCTATACTTAAAATCGCTGTCAGTTCAGTGCTTCAGAATAACAAAAAAATTGCTTATTGTGAATGCTGCTGTTTAAATTAGATTCAGAGTGGAGAAGACACTTCAGCACTCATGTCTAATGTAAGTGTTTCATACTGATGTGTGTGATGTGGGATTTTTTCCTCTCGTTGTCATAAATAAATGGTGCCTGATTTTCCTCATTTTTAATCCTTACCACTTGCAATGACAACATAATCTCTTTCATATGTAGGCTCAGCTATCTAAGGCGCCTGAAGGGGATGGAATTCATCTCACATAATGCAGATATCTAAAATGCAGCCATATCTAGCTAAACTGCTCACCCAAGGTCATCACTGTGGTCAGCACAGAAGGATGGATACATTAGGGTGCAATTACTTGATCTGGTCTAGAGACTGGTGAGAACTCTAGACTCTCTCTGGCACAAAGCAAGCCTAAACCAATTATCTCACAGTAAATGAGTTCTGCAGAATCCAGTTCTTAATTGATATCTTATGCAATTTGGTACAACATGCAGTAATAGCTTTTTGTTGATTATATTTATCATCAATAGCTCCAGGCTAATCAGAAAACAGATATCAAAACCCATCCTCATAGATTTTTCTTCCCCTGACTTGGAAGTCATTACTTTTGGAAACAAAGCATCTATCAAATTAAAAAATTTCTGTTATTTTTATTTCTCATACTAATTCAGAATGGAGGCTGAGCAGGTAGCATTTCTTAAGTAAATGTTAAGAACACTGACAGAAGCTCCTGTGAAATTACAAATAAAATTCCATGGCAAGCATCTACCTTTGTACCCCCACAAACACTTCCCAACCTAGTGCCAAGACAGGTCAAAAATCAGTGAAATGTGTCTTCTCATAGTCTTGATACAATCTCTGTGTTTAAAGTACGCCAAACTGTTTCCCTGAGCAGCTGCTGACATGTTCACACCACTGAATGCTTGGGAAGGTTAAGTTGTGCTGAGCATCAGGAATGAAGGCTCTGCCACTTCTGTCTCTATCACTGATACATAGAGTTAAGGAAGAAAAACTGAGCATAAAAGTCCTGTTCAGTCCCATACCAAGTGCTGCTGCTAAAAGTTTCCTCTCCTTTTCTGCACAGACTGCCATAAAACCACTTCACCTATTTTGGCTACATTCTGTCGATATTTTTCCCATCTATTTCCTACTATATCCATGATATTTATGCTGAATTTAAGCTAGATAAGAAGACTGGTATTTTTGATCATCAGGCCGATAATTGCTGTTTACCAAGAATTGTTCAATTTTTAATTCAGCTAAATTTGGACAGAATTTATTTTTAATTTCTGTAACCCCATTTCTGTTCAGAATATCATAGATAAATCTTACATCGTTAATACGTAATGTCATAGATAAATCTTAACTATCACCTAAACACCATTAATCATTAATATCTTGTAAATCTCAGCCACTCCACCCAATGCTGCCCTCATGCAATGTATGAAACATTTCTGAAGTACATAGCATTATGTTCCTAATGGTTTCAAGTGATGCCATGTTCCACTGGTAAAAAGTGATCAGAAATGGCTCATTACTTGAACTGCATTAACAAATAATTTTCAAATTCTTTGCACAAATACACAGAGGCAGGTGGGTAGAGAATGGATTGAGAGCAGCCCTACCGAGAAGGACTTGGGGATGCTGGATAAGAAGCTGGACATGAGCCAGCCATGTGTCCTTACAACTCAGAAAGCCAAACATGTCCTGGGCTGTATCAAAAGAAGTGTGAGCAGCAGGTTGACGGAGGTGATTCTCCCCCTCTGCTCCTCTCTGGTGAGACCCCACCTGGAGTGCTGCATCCAGCTCTGGGGTCACTGGCACAGGAAAGACATGAACCTGCTTAACCAAGTCCAGAGGAGACCACCAAGATGATGAGGGGGCTGGAACACTTCTGCTGTGAAGAAAGGCTGAGAGAGATGGGGTTGTTCAGCCTGGAGAAGAGAAAGCTCCAGGGAAACTCAGAGCACCCTAACTACAGGGGGCCACAAGAGAGCTGGAGAAAGACTTCTTACAAGATCATGCAGTGATAGGACAAGGGGGAATGGCTTTAAACTTAAAAAAGGCAGTTTTAAATTAGATGTTAGGAAGAAATTCTTGACTGTGTGTCCTGAAACACTGAAACAGGTTGCCCAGAAAGTCATGGATGGCCCATCCCTGGAACTGTTCAAGATCAGGCTGGATGCAGCTTTGAGCAACCTGGTCTCTGGAAGGTGTCCCTGCCCATGGCAGAGTGGTCCTTTCCACCCCAAACCATTCTAGGATTCTGTGAAATTAACTTACTGTTAATTCTCCTCCTTTCCCCGAATTTATTCTCTTTACTCTTTACCAAATCTTGCCATTTTTATAAATTTTGTCTCAACAATTATTTTTTAAAACATTTTCAAAGGAACACCGGTTACTCACTTGTCACCCTCCAAAATACATCCAAGATAACTTTTAGCAGCCAACTGCTTCCAGTTATTGGCAGTGGTGATTACCACCAATGTCTAGGTTATTTTCTTTCTATTTCAGAGCGAAGACCAGTCTATTTTAGTTGGAAGGTTCTTACAGTGACCATCTAACCCAATTGGATTGCCTGATCAATTCAGGTCTGACAAAAGTGTGTTGTTAAGGACAGTGTTCAAATACATCTTAAACACTGTCAGGCTTGGGGCATTGACCACCCCTCTACGAAATCTGTTCCAGTGCATGACCGCCCACTTGGTAAAGAAATGCTTCCTATTGTTCACTCTGAACCTTTCCTGGTGCAGCAATGAACCATTCTCTTAACAAGCACCTCTCTTCTCCCCCTAATTTTCTTTTCCTGTTGTGATTTTGGTATTAAGTTCAAAATTTTTTAAATGTTAGAAGGAATTCAAAGTATTACATCATAGTCTTTCAGGATCTCTTTTTACATCAAGGAAAGTGGACTAGTTACTGCAGTTACCTAACCTGGCATATAGTAGGATTCTCTAAGAGAAAACCCACTCCATTTCCCAAACTTCCTATCTACCATATACAAGTTTGGAAAATACATTTACAAAGACATTTAAATCTAAGTTTATCATGTTATAATCTCAGCACTTTTGTTAAATACTTAAGAATATTCTGCAAAATGTTGTGGTTGAGAAAAAGTATTTGAAATTAAACATATGATACAGTTTTATGTTCATTTAGCGCTCAAGCACAACTAAAGAAGGTTTTTTTTTCCTAACTGAACGTTAGTTTTGTCCAGTAGGTTTCCGCAATTCCCAGCTGTTCCTAACTTCGTAATTTCTTGTTCATAACTTTGCTGCATGTTCAGAGGAAACTGTTCAACTTCATGACTTGATCCGTTTTTAAATAGAAACAGAATTTGAATGGTTTATATTATTCTGGACTTTGTCTGAGTCAGGTTCCAGGTATTTCTACAGAAGATGCGAAATGGAGAAATATTATTCCCACACAGGCATTCAGATGACAAGTTGGCATTGGCATCCCAATATTCCATGATCCACACACTGAGGACAGGGCTTCATCGAAAAGTAAGCTTTTGTTGCTACCTCCTGGAACTACAAAGCAGTTGAAGAGGATCCTCCCCATCCTGGGGTACTTGTAGATGTCTCTTATGACTGGTTATTGAGCTGAGGAATGACCATGGGAGAGTGTATTTTCACGCAGTGAAAGAGCCCAGGTTTGGTGTGTACCTCGAAGACTGACACTGGCTGGCACTGCGGGCTTGTGGAGTCTTCAGGCTGGGAGATATTCACAGCCCCACTCGGTGCCACGGGCTGGACTCTTGTCATTTCCAATCCCAGCCTGGAGCGACTCCGTGGCTTGGCCATCCCTCCCTCTGCCGGAGCCACGCCTGACGAAGGAACAGCGCCGCAAAGTGAGGGAAGACTGCCCCAACCCTGTTCTGTCCCTTTCACTGAGCCCCGGGCTTGAAGTCCCGCAGCCTTCCCCGACGCGGGGCATCATCCCGGTGGGGCTGCAGGACCCGCACCTCACACCCGCCCTGGGCCGCACCGCCAGCAGCGGCCCCGCCGCCCTACACGCACTGGAAGCTGCGGGAGCCAGCGGGGCTGTGCGGGGCTGGGGGTCGGTCGGGAGGCGGGGGCGGAGGGCGGTGAGGGCAGGGGAGAGCAGGGGAGGACAGGGCAGAGGAGGGGAGGGTAGAGGAGGGGAGAGGGAGATAGGGGAGGGGATGGGAGCGGAGGGGAGCGAACGAGAGGGCAGGGCAGGGCGGGGGAAGGGAGGGCAGAGGAGGGAGGGCGGGGGGGGAGCCGGGGCCGGGGCCCCGCGGCAGCCGATGGCGCCATCTAGCGAGCGAGCGCGCGAGCGGCCGCAGCCGGGCCGGGCCCCGGTGCGCAGGGTTCGCCCGGGGTTGTTTTTGCCGCTGTCCGGAGCCAAAGGCGGCCCCTGAGCCTTGGCGGGAGCGTTTTTGCTCTGCGGGCGCGAATCCCCTCGGCTCGAGGTGTCCAGGACGTGCCCCAGCACGGGCGTGCTGCGCTGCCCCGTGGGCTGATCCCAGTGGGATCAGCGTGAGGCCCTGGGAGGCACGGCCTGGGCCTGAGGGAATGGGCTGCCCTGGGGATGAGACGGAACTGCTCATCATTTATTTCTTAGATGACGAATGAGATAATGCCCTGGTTTTCTCTCTCCACCTAAAATTGTCTATTTTTTAGCTCAAGGTTGTATGTACAATTTTTTTCTTGTATTTGACTTGTAAGTGAAGCAGAACTAGTAAAATAATGATAATTTTTCTTCACTTTTTCTTTTGTTTCCACTTTTTTTTCCCCCCTTCTCACAAGTCTTGTAGGACCATTGCTGCAGTGTTCCGGGTAGGCATTTGTCATAATACATGATATTAGGATCAGTTTAAACAATATTAGCAACTGAGAGAGAGGATAGGTGGATGATTCACTAGTGGTTCTGGTAATCAGCTCATTACATGGCAAATAAAAAACTGTGTACCTCCATCTCCCTTGCTAATAAAGGGATAATGCGTATTTATCTCATAGAAGCATTATCAAGATCAGGTAATTCCTTTTAAATCTTAAAATTGAAAAGTCTACAGAAATGCAAAGAACATTAGCTTATTATCAGTAGAGATACAGAACTGACAGGAATTCTGCTGGCTCAATTTCAGAAACTTGTTTACACACCAGACTTGCCCCTCTTGGGGATATAAATATGGTCACTTTTATTTCCATCTTTCCTGTCATAATGTCAGGATGAAGATATTTCACTGACTGCATCACTTGTCTTTCTGTAAATGGTCATTTATTGTCTTTCAGTAAATGTCCATTGTGTTGTTTTTATGGGGCTTTTTTCAGACTTTAATGAGGTACATTTATTTCTTTACAGATTTCTGAGGAAGTGAAATGGAGTTGCAATTAGAAGCAATATGGCTTTGACACATCAGAAAGTATGAGTGTAATTGCTAACAGTACTTCTGTTTTTGTCATCTCTTTAAACTGTTCACTAAGATGTAATTGACTACAACAGATTGAGAGACTTCAAATGAAGAAAGAATAATGGAAAATTTCAGTTATATGCCCAAAGAATGATATTTATCGTATGGGTGGATAGTCATGCAGACAGCACATGTGCATGTGCATCACTGCTTTTTGGAGCAAAAGCGCACAACAGAAAGGCTAATCCATCCTAAGAACACAAGGCCCTGGTAGTGTTATGCTGGGTAAAGGTCACTGTAACATGAATTAAATTCTCCTCCAATTTTACATACATTAAGAAAAAAATTTTAAAAAGTATCCTAGAAATTGTTCTGAAAGAACTAGAAATTGCTGTTTGCTCTATTACATAATCCCTCTTGAAAACATTTTCAGTGCCAGAGGAATAGCAAGACCCAAATACTACACCAGTCTCTAAAACAAGCCCTGTGTTTCCTGAGTACTTTAAGACAGCTAATCTAATTTTGTATAAGGTAGACTGATAGAAACAGTAATAAGGAAAGAATTAGGAGATACTATGATAACTTATAGAAGAGTAAATGTGGAGTTTTTATTGGAAGATCAGGCCTAACAACTCTACTAGAAGGATTCAGTAAATGTGGAGAATATAGATCATGCCCTATTCAAAAAGTCCTGAATCACCTGGAAGAAAGAGGGTAGTGATGGTGTTTACTGACGACTCACATGTATTCATGGTTGTCAAAACTCAAGCTTGAGTATGGATACCTGCAGAAGATTTTTCCACTGCTGAGCTATGATGTAGTAAAATGGAAACTAAATTTAGTGCTATGAAAGTCAAATTAAAATACAAGTTCAGCGACAGCTAAAATTAGCAACATTGTTATGGGGTTACTGAGTGCGATAAGGTTAAATGCACTAAGAGTTTAATTATAAGACAGGATGATTAAGGGTAAATATTATGGAAGGCTATAAAATCAGGAGCTTTGCCATGGGAAGGCCTGTTGTCAGAAATGAATTTGCCATGTTTCTGGAGAATAGGTTGACAGGGGCTGTTGAACAGTGTCCTGGGTTGCAGTGTATTCTATTACCATCTCCATCAGCTGTTGAAATCAGGTGGGGCAGTGTTTCCTTGCCTCCTCCCCCCAGACTATCTTTCTGTTAATGGCCCATCATTGTCCTGCCGCATGACTCAGAGGTAACTCCCTCCGGACTATCTTCTGTTAATGAGCCTAATCAACACTTGGCCTCATGACTCATGACCCCATTGTGAGATGCTCCTCCCAGAGGGAGGAACCAAGCATCCCATCGTGGATATAATCTGAGATTCTGAACACCAGAGACAACCTTCCCACTGGATTTCCAGAGGACAGGAGCTACATAGCCACCACTGGACCTTCTGAGGAGGAGCAGACCCTTTTTTCTACAGGATCGCCGCTTCGGGAGGACTGCAGGCACCATTCTATCAGACTGCTACCACCACCCTGACTAACAGGGTGCCACATTGTATCCTAACTCTGTCAGTTTAACCCAGTGTTATCTGCCTTTATTTTTTCTTCCCCCCTCCTTTTATTTCCCTATTAAATTGTTATTCTGACTTGGTGTCTCCTGTCACGATAGAGGGGAAACCCAGATGCTCAATATGAGTGATCAGCAGGAATCCGATTTATTGATTGTACCAAAACTCCTTATATACTAACAATAATAGGCTTTATGCATATTCGTAATGGCGCATTCTAAGTGGTTCACGTCAACTAAGCTGATCCTAAACCCCTCCTTGGACCCCCTTTCGTGGTCAGCAATTCTGCTTTTTTCCCTGGCCTTCTAACCACAGATGTCTATTGTTTATACTGCCAAAACCTAACCTTGCTGGCTCTGCAAATAAACCCATAGTTCAGCAGTAAGGTATTACCGCAGGCCTGGTTCCTACGGTATATCACCGTGTCCCGCGGCTATAGGGAGGAGGAGGAGGAGAAGATCCAGCAGGCAGGAATTGTGCAGCAAGATTGATTTATTTAATTATTTTACAAACTCTTTTATAGACTTTTTTCTTCATAGTCTAATTGGGCAAAGGACCAGCCACCCCTTGGGGGTGATTGGCCAAAATCCTAAAACATCCATTATCAAAATATTTTCTACTATACCATAAACAAGACTTTCCAAGGTTGCAGGTGGCTTGGTTGTCTACATTCCCTGCTACCTCTTCTATGAGAGAGAAAAGTCTCTCATGGACTTAGAAAAATAACAAGAAGATCCTCACTAACAGCATTTTTGTACCTACAGTAAGGCTCAATGGTGGTTCAGTTACTGAGCAAGATACATGTAATATTCTGTAACTTCAGTTGTTACACAGGATGTGTGGTGCATTGTCTTATGAGACCTTGCTCAGCTAGCTGCAAGGGTCTATGTGCCCATTCTCACGTAGCCAGCTTCTCAGATCAGTAAGCTGCAAAGAATCTGTATATCCTGAATCTATATGTCCCTTTTCACGTAACCAATCTCTCACAGTCTCCCACTAATTTGTTTTCAAACTAGTACAACAGTCATCCAGATGTGACCAACCACTGGCTTGGGAGGTTCCTAAACCTTTAATTCAAAGAAAACAGGGTGGTGTAGCGAGGAAGAATCATTCATTATATGCTCATATTTACACTCCTGTAAGTGTCCATTATTAGCCTCTCTAAGAGAGAAAGCAATTTAATACATAGACTTCTGGTTTGAGGCGCTGTAGTACTTCTACTAATTCTTGTTGTTACTAGTGACAAAGTTGAAAAGAAGTGAGTTTCACTTAGTTAAAGAATAAATCTTCAAAATCTTGAGTATCAAATATGACTCTATGACATATCTCTTAAATAAACATGTCAAATGCTTGAAATATTTCTAAAAAGTACATGGCGCTCAGCTACTGTCTGTGTACTCTATTGTTTTTGGAAATAACAGTCTTGTTTAAGCAATACACCATTGTCTTCATAGCTGCTTTCACAAAAGCAGGTGCAGTGTCCTTTCAAAGACATGAAGGGATTAAATACATTACACTGAGTATCTCAGAGAGCTATGAAATGTATTTCTCTCTCTCACATGTGTCCACCGGGGTGATTCCTTTAAGGTGTCTCTTTACTGTCTAAAATACTCAGCTAACTTTCCTTTGTCAGGAATTCTGACACTTAATAGCAATGTTTTATTTTGTCTTGGAAAAGAAAATATATGTTTTCATAAGACATTGCCAAATGTGTTCTACTGCACAAAATACTCATTCAAGTTCCATGCTTGCTTACATGATGGTTTTCCAGCATTTGAAAACAAGCCTGAAATATGACCTGTTTATTTGTATGGAATCATTCATGGATATAGGTTTTAGTGACTATCAAAAATACACTTTCTGTAACACTAAAAGCTACATATATACTTCATCTGGGATGGCTTCCAGTGTTGGGGTTCCTCCCCCCTGCCATGTGGTCCTGGGAGACGGGCCCCGGGGTAGAGGCAGGGCCTACAGGGTCTCCCTACTCCCTGGTCAACCTCGTTCCCCATTGGTTGTTTTGTGTTCCCCTGCTGGGAAGGACCCTCTGGTGCCGTGATTGAGCAGTTCTTCGGCAGTCACCAACTGGCGGCTGGAAAAATAAACATCTCTGAAAATATCTACCAAGAATCAGTCCATATATATTCTTTTCCATGGGCCTTGTTGTCTGATACACATTGCAAGAATTACCACTGCGACAAATGGTGAGAATGCGGGCATGATATTGATCCCTAAAGACAGCGACTGTGATTTGTGAGTAAACTTTTTGGATTTCTCTTCTTGTTTTTGTTTTGCTGTTCCATCTCTAAATTATGGAGGAACCATGGAAAAATGCGTGGGTCTCTGAGCCGCATATGGACATTTATCTTAAACTTGAAAAGATTCTTGAACAACGATTTTTAAATTTTAGCTTAATTCAAGCTCAAAAGGAACTGAAACACTTCCTGGCATGGTTGTTTAAGAACTTTTTCTACGTTTCTTGGGACTTGATTCTTACCAAAGACTTCTGGAAGACTGTTTGGACACAGTTAATTTCTGAGTCAAAATATATGCTGAAGGAAGAATATTTTCGTGAATATTATTTAATTACTGAGACTGTTGAGCAATGTCAGCTGTGTCCTTGTGAAGAGAAGCGTGCCTCAGGGACTGTGCAACCCAGGCCACGCACACCGAGCGCTCTCCGAGCAGCAGCGAGGCAATTCCCTTGCGTGGGTGGAGCGACGCGAGCCGCAGCGTTGGTAGTGGAATGAGGTGCAGTGGGAGCGGCGGGACCCGGCGGTGCCCGCCTGGCCCCGCACAGCGCGTGGTGGAGCGAGCCCCGTGAATGCCTGACCGAGAGGGGTGGCGCGCGGGCGGCGGCCAGCGGCGATGGCAGCAGAGCGGAGCCGCGCCAAACCAAAACGCGGGCTGGAGCAGGGCGCGGGGGGTCGTCACTTGGTGGCCTGGCCCAGACGTGGGTGCGGCCCCAGGCAGTGGCAGCGCAGCTGAGAGCAGAGGCGGCAGCAGCGGCAGCGTGCGGAGAGCTGAGCGGTGTGGCCTGGCCTGGCCCGCAGGGCCCTGAATGCAACCCCGGGAAGTCGAAACCCCATGGTGAGAGCGCACAGGCATGAGCTGCCCCGGCGGCCCCGGCAGCCCAGGCAGCTCCGGCAGTTCCAACACGGGAGCAAGTGAAAGCAAAAACACAGCGAGACAGAAAACAGCAGCCACTTGGAAAAAGAAAAAAATCATCGTATCTAAGGTTTTAGGAATAGTAAAATGGTATAATGTTAAACAAAATTATGGTTTTATAACGAGATGTGACAACCAAGAAGACATATTTGTGCCATTATGAAAAAGAACCCCAAAAAATATATCCCAAGCTTAGCAGATGGAGAATTAGTAGAGTTTAAGATTGTCCAAGGAAGGAAAGGTTTACAAGCAGCAGATGTCACTGGGCCTTGTGGTATTTCTGTGAAAGGCAGTATATATGCTAAAAATCGTAGTCGTGTTAGACAGTATCCGCATTATAAGCAGTCCATACAGCCTCCCTTTCCTAATCCCACCTTTCCCTTTTACCCTATATCCTATTACCCCCAGTGTATTCCCAATCTGTTTATTCACCCATGGTTTCCCTCACAAAACCATGCCTTTACCAATTGTTTCCCCAAAAATCCCTTTCCAATGCCGAGTGGGGGATGACAAGGGAGAGAGAAAGAAATTAAATATTTTTGTTTATAGCTTCAACAAGTACAAATTGAAGAAACCGTCTCCTGCCTTAGTTTCCCCACAAAGCATGCCTGGAGAGTTCTGTCTCCCTTCTGTCATCCTTAAGATATTCCAGCAAAAAAATCAGTTTGGACATTTAAAGACTCAGGAGAGTAGCTTGTTTTGTTTTGAAACTGTTCTTGTTATCTCATGTTTATCCAGTTGTTTTCAATGTTAAGTTTTAAATCTCTTTTCTTACAAATAAATGGGTGAAGTGTTGGGGTTCCTCCCCCTGCCATGAGGTCCTGAGAGAGGGGCCCTGGGGTAGAGGCAGGGCCTACAGGGTTTCCCTACTCCCTGGTCAACCTCGTTCCCCATTGGTTGTTTTGTGTTCCCCTGCTGGGAAGGACCCTCTGGTGCCGTGATTGAGCAGTTCCTCGGCAGTCACCGATCAGACGGCTGGAAAAATAAACATCTCTGAAAATATCTACCAAGAATCAGTCCATATATTCTTTTCCATGGGCCTTGTTGTCTGATACACGTGTTGCAAGAATTACCACTGCAACACTTCCAGCTCTGTTTACTACGAGACTATCTTGAGGACTTCCATACTAGTGCTTTAGTAGGAGCTCAGAACATGAGTAGGAATCTGTATGTTTGGTATTCTGAAGATATTGAGTGTTTCACATGATCTAGTGATCATGATGGGGTAGTTGGAACTAGATGATCTTTAAGGTCCCTTCCAGCCCAAAGCATTCTATGATTTTATGATTCCACTTATTATAATTTTCCATTGATTCAAATGCATAGCCAGTATGTAGGGCTATGCCAACTTGCTTCTATTCAAATACATATTTATATAACACAAGTGATTAATAGATTACAAGGTCAGAAAACAGCATGATAATTGCCTTCTTTAATCAGAGACCAGATTGTAAGACTTAGATCTGAGTCAATTCATGTCAAGCTGTTCTTCTGCCATATCTTTTGATTATTTTACAAAGAGATAACATATTTTTCCACTACAATCAACACCAGAAACACATTTAAATGTCTCCCTGCTTGCTTCTTATATCATCTGCTTTGTTGCAGAAATATGCTCTTGTTTCCTGCAACATTTCCTTCATGGGCCTGTTACTCCTTCTCAGATTAAAAATATCCTTTAATCTTGCTTTGTGACAAAGTAATGAACTTCCAGCACTGTCTTTATCTGTGCAGCATGCTGGAATTACTTTTTGTCTCAAATCTTAGGATGCTTGGAATGCCAGTTACTTAACCTTAGGATAGGGCAACTAATAATGCTTTTCAGAATAGCAGCCTTCTAACCACCATCCATTCAGCCACCTTATCAGTTATTCAGAGATGCCTTCTGGACACACTCATATTCATTAAAATGTAACTTGACTTTTAGTCAGTTTAAAATCAAAAATGTGACGTTTATATTACAATAAATTATACTTTAACATCTTTTTTTTTTCAGCTTTAGCGAAACCAGTTTAAATATCACTTTCAAAACTGACATAAAAGCGCTATGTGTAAACAAGCTTGTAGTCATGTACAGCTGCTTCCTGAGAAATTTGTTTGAAACTCACTGCTGCTGAAAATGTAAGCTGGGTTTATTGTGCTTAATGAAAACTGGATTTATTTGTGCTCCTGTGTAGGCTCTGCTCACCCTAGGAAAATGTTGTATGCTGCACATCATGCAATAACTGGGAGGACTGGACCCTTACAGAAATATGATAGATGAGGTGAATTGGTGGATTCAAGTCCAGTAATTTGTGAGCATCTAGCTGATGTACTTTTTCATTCCTTGAGAAGGTGTCTCAAGGGAGTTTGAGACATCTGTTGTGATGGATTTTTCACGGCAAATATCAGTCCCAACCAGTGAGTTATTTTCTGTATTTAAATTGGTTTTGGAATGACATATATTGTACTTACACAAATTTTGTCAGGGAAATCCGTTACAGTCTTATAAATTCAGCAAATGTTTCAGTAATTTTATCTTGTGTGCATATTCCACAATTTATTATTAAAACAAACATTGTTGAAGTCTGTGGTAACAAACTAAAATGACTTATTTCACTGATAAATAACTTCTGAATATTGAAGTATTTTCAAATTATACAGTACAGATCACTTATTATCTGGTTGTACATTTTTATTTTTGTTAGAAGGGCTCTTTTTCCTATATTAAACATTAATTCAGCACTTTATATTAAACTATTAAGGAAGTAATCAAGAATTATTGCCAAGATTAAACAATCATTATGCAAAGTTATAGGTGCAGTACTTGGAATGATCAGTAATTTTACTGTTTTGTCTTTAGTTTATGTCTGTAGTAGGTAAGTTATCGACAATTGAAAGGGCCATCTTTTTAAGAAAAAAATTTAAAGCCAGTTCTCTAAACTGTGATGAATCAGAAAAAAATACAAATAACATAGAGCTCTAAACTATAAGCTTCTCCTGTGGTCTGTTCTTTCCCTGTTCAAAAGGACATGAATTTAAATCTGATCAGGATCTTCAGTATAGTACTTTACTGCTGCATAGGGAGTAAGAGACAATTTGGAAAGAAGGGAAATTTGCACAGTCTGTTAGTTTTCTTTGATGTTTTCTACTAGTTTGGATTTTTATGGCAATGCTGCAAATCACACAGCTGACAAATGAACTGTGGAATCACTACAAGTTAGAGTTCATGAATATTCATTGGCTCAATTACTACATCAAGAATGAAAGCTTGGTAGGTTTTAGTGACAGTGTTGCAGCTGTCTTCCATATTAGTACAATAATATATAATCAAACTAATGAATTCTTTGTCTTGATAATATTTTTTCTATTATGCCGTTGTGATCCTTAATGTTTCACGTATGGTCCTCTGCAATACACGATCTAAGAGCTCCATTCTTATTAAATTAAATGGAATCTTACTAAACCAACCATCTATGAAGGTGTTTTACACATCAATTTAAGATTCTCAGCCTTGGGCAGTGTCCTGGATGAGTGCCCAACTTAAGTTATAGCTAAGGCTAGAAATCAAAAGTCAAAAACGCTTACTTGATAGGAATATTTAAATAAAACATCATGGAACATGGCCAAGTGTACAAGTGTTCTCTTCAGTTTCCTGCAGTTGAATAAGGCCAGATTCCTCTTCAAGGTGCTGGAATTGTGTGCTATTACAAAGTGGTCTAGGTTGTAGCCACTGTAAGACATCAGACCTAAAAGCACGAATGCCCATTTTCTTGATGAATGGAACCTTAAAAATTTCATCAGTGATGACCCCAGTGCATCCTAAACAGCAAAGTATTTTCTCAGTCAACAGCCAAACCAACAATATTTTCTCTTACAGAGGTTTGAGAACAGCAGTACTGTAAAGGAAGCTATCAGCAAATGTCTTTATACAGGCAAAAACTGTGTTTTGGGCAGGCTAGCAGAACAAAGGCTGGCTTGGTGTATACACTCAAAGTTACCACCTTCAAGCAGTCTTACCTTGTAGTGGTAGCATGCCCACTGTTCTAGTGTGTAGTACTGCCCTTACTGTCACACCTGTGCAAATCCCTGTGACAAGGCACGTCTGCTCTCGTGTACGGCGCTGCTTCTGCAGCTGCCTGTGTCAGTACCTGTCAGTTCAGCTATCCTGTCTGTCCTAAACAGCACCTGAATTGAATTCATGCTGGGAAATAGGAAACTAATACCTCAGTCTCCAAAACAAGTTAGTATATTTATCTAGTCTTCCCTCACACTGGCTCCCTCCACAGCAGCTCTTTGCTGAACTATGTTAGTAGTGGAAGTAGTATAGTGGGTAGCCCTAGTCAACAGAATCAACCAGGGTTGACAAGGTAGGATGTGTCTATGGTCCAGCGTTTCCTAGTTTAGGCAGTTTCTATTTAGGTTCAGGCTCAGAGATCCTGGAGAGTAGTAGGCTGATCTCAACCAAAGAAGCTTTGTTGGGTGCTTGGTGCAATGAGTAACAGCTCTAAACTGCCTTGGGCAGTGACGCCCTTATTCGTGGAGCATCTCTCAACCCTTTATCAGCATGACATGCTGTGTCACTATCTTACAAATAAACATTCTCCATACATTATTCCAGTATAGAATGCTACTGGTGTGTTAACAGCACCTGAAAGCAGCCACTACAAAAACGAAGACAGTATATTCATGTTTCACATGAATCACTGCTCAGACTGGTTCAATTTCTTTTGCTTTTAGACTAATGATGTTTCCAATTCAGTAGTGTGTTGAAAATGGCCTGTTTTGCTAAAAAAGCCGGAAGAAAACAAAAGCAGACCGTATTCTGTGTTTATATGGAGCTAGCTGAAATCTGAAAGGCAATAACAAAAGAAGAAAATTGTATCTTTGCAAACAGCTAGAACATAAGGTGTTTAACTTAATAGTTTCATTTTTGGGGGACATGATATTTTCTTGAGTGCAATAAGGATTGCATTTAGCTTGCAATTTAGCGGTGGCAAGTTAAACGTGAGTCTGCAGTGCCCTGGAAGCCAGGAGGGCCAACCATGTGCTGGGGGCATCAAGCACAGCATCGCCAGCCAGGCAAAGGAGGTAGCTCACAGAGAATGTGCCCTAAGACACAAAGAAAATGCTTAGAAACAAGATTTCTTGAGGAATACAGGACACATCTTTCATGTACAACTCTGGTAAATCCAAGCAACATTTATCTGTAGTCTGAGTAAATTCCTTTGAAATGCTTAACTAGTCACTAGGTGAATCCATAATTAGAGCTTACTACCATGTCAGCAGCAAGAGGCATCTCCTTTTAACTTCTGATTGCAATGCACACACTGTGAGACAGGACTCTTGGAAAGATGGATGTATTTTTTCCTGCCCTCATCTTCACTAGCCACAAACTTTAGTGTACATCATACTGTACTTATCTACCCCCTCCCCACCTGAGCACACATTTTTTTCTTTTGATTTTTAGAGCGGGGCACCTTTCAGAACATGTAGGAGAAGGGTGAAAACTGCTGCAGATTACGGCCTTTATGCATCAATACCAATGTTAAGATGACCTACAAAACAATATGATTTCAGGAGCTGTATTATATTTAGGTGATGAACTAAATCAAATGCCTGCTATTAGTACTGGCTTAGAAATACAGGAGGAAAAGAAAGGGTTCTGATAGTTCTGCTAAAAACCCCAATGTAAGTACATTTAATTTCAGCTATGAGGAGTGTTGTGTCCTACTCACATCTTGAGTATTGTTTGAAATGGGAAGGACATGGGGTTTGAATGGATACAAAGGCAAGCACAATTATTTAGGGACAGAACAATTCTCTTATGAGAGAGAAACTAGAAGGAAAATACCTAAATCTGGACTGGAAAAAGCTGAGGAGAGATACTGGTAATTATTACAAAAACATGAAGGTTGCGAATAAAATGGATACAGAGCTGTTATTGATTGAATTTTACAGTATACTAAAAAGGAGTAAGGAAAAGTTAAGAGGAAATTGATTTTAAAGAGATGAAAGAAAATTGTAGTTTACACACTAGGTAGGGAATTAAAAAAAAAATTTAGCACAGGATCTTATGAAGGCAGTGGGAAGATGAATTAGCTAAATGTGTGGAAAACGTTTATAAGATGTACTAAAGGCAACAATCATGGGTGTGCTGCCTAACAGCTCATTCTAATGACTGCATGTGCTAGGTGTGAGGGGAGTGGACCCCAAACAGTGTCAGGCTTGTATGCACTGTCTGAACAGCATTTTCTGCTCCTATGACATAATGCTGAGCAAGGTAAAGCAGTGCTTAGGGCCCGTAGAGCTTTTCTTAGCCCTTATGGTCCTCTGCTCTGGGTTATTCCTTTAATTTCACTTTCTATCCTTCTCTTCATACAGTTTGCCTTGGAGTTTGTTGTTATTCCAGTCAAAAAGTAATTAAAAATACAGAGGCTTATTAAACAGAATAAAATAGATAAAAGCTATGGACTTTTGCAGGGTTTTCAACAAAACCATGGATCTTTCAGAAAATGCAAGTTAGAGGCTAAATTACTGATGAGCCTAAGCTAAGGTTTGTGCTGTAAAAATAAAAATGTTTCATTTTTAGGATATTGTTAAGATTCTGTGACTTGCATCACGTAGTTGTCTATGCCTTTTATTAGCTAAATGAATAAGTAGTTGGACCTGTACCCATTTGAGGGTGTGTTTTCAAAGGTATGTTACATCACAATATAACTGGGCTACCCTGCAGTGCAAGTTGCATCTTCGCAGATAATAGGTTTATTATTGTTGGGAGTGTGGTATGTAAGAGTAGCACTTTCTTCTGGGATGTACAGATGGATAGATGGATTTAAAAAAAAAAAAAAAAAAGAGTAATGTAGGGACGGACGGAGACGAGAGATCTCTATAGTCAGATCTTGGAACATGCAGTTTATTGCAAAGGGCGTGGGTACAGGGGCACTGCTTAGAGCTGCAGCTGGCAGCTCTGAGCAGGCCCAAGAGAGCAAGAGAGTAAGCGAGTAAGTAAGGAGAGAGAGAGAGAGAGAGAGAGAGTGTAAGAGTGTGCGAAGAGTAAGAGAGGAATAGTGAAGTCTTGGTTACAATACAATAAATCATCTTCTGTACTGAATATTCTAATTGTCACTAACCAATCTAATACAAGATACAAATCCTATAGCATTTACATACAGCCTATAAGAGTTCTTATATTACCATAGAGTGTTACATCTTAACTTCTAAAAACTACTCTTTGGACCCCTTCTGCTGAGCTAGTAGGGTCTGCTCTGACCCTTGGACCTGCCTGCAAGCAGAGGGTATTGTTCAATCAAGAGGGGATTACCTTCAGTCGGCCATACCATTGTTTTCCAGTTGTTCAGTAACTAAGATTTGGTATTTCAAAAGTGGCCTTCATTTCGATGTCGCCTGTAGTTTTCATATTCCCAAAATCTTTTGTCAGGCAATCATATTTATAAGGCTTTCCTGTTTCATCTTCCCCAACAGAGTAAGAAAGAGAAATGTTGGAAACAAACTGTACTGGAGAAGGATATGAATTCATAGACTGTTCATGTTGGATCTTCTGTTCTTACTGCCTCCTCATTTATAACATTCATTGAGAGATGACATTTTAAAAGACATTAACATTAATGTTGTGGATATTTCAGCATGTTTAATTGAGTCAAAATATCTCTTGAAGTAAGTCATTCTACTTTGCAAAACAAATTTGAGAATACATTTCTTCTATATATCATATATCATATCATCTTCGATAATGATTTATTGACTTTGACAATTTTAAGTCCTACTGTAAAATTCACATTACTCTGCTACCAAATAAACTTCATTTCAAGTTAGAGGAATAAACAAAAGCAATTTGGCATATCCATGTAAACATCTATCTCCAAAACGAATCATTCACCAGCTTAGTAAGAAATACTCTTGGAAACTATTCCATGCAGCAGATGGCAGCAGTAGTAAAATGGTGTAGCAAGGAGATGATTGCATCATGTTTAATTTTATGATCTTTAATATAGTGTAGCTCAAATAGTAAAAATAAAAACTATTAAAAGAAAACAGAGTTAAATCCTTTATTTCTGTCTTGATGATGTTGGTGTCAGCATTTCTTGTCATTAATAAGAGAAAATTATTTTCATACATAGTTTATAAATTCATGGCTTTAATTACTGTGGTTTTCGCTACATAAAAAGATCCCTGAACCTTCTACCCTGTAAAATTTGTATTTTTCTTTGAAAAAATGAAATAAAATATGGTTCTGAACTAGCAAATGGACATTTCTTTTCCTGAGATCATAAATTGCTGCTTCTACAGATGCATTTTATTAGGGATTGCTTCATTACATTCTAGTGGTCAACATCCTGTTATACTGCCTCACAATCAGTGAATTCTTTTTCGTGACTATAAAAATATTGGAAAGCCTTTATAAAGTAAACAAGTATCAGATGCAATGAAGATGATTGTGTACAATGGCTTTGGATCTTTTCTTTGGATTCATTTTTAATAGCATAGTTTATTGGTTTTCATAGCATTTCTTTTTGTTTATTTCATGTCTATAGCTGAGTCCTATGTTTGCAGTTTTCCTGCATGCAGGTACTAGTAGAATGCTTCTCTAGCCCTTGTTTTGCACAAAACTTGCAGAAAAAAATCTTCGCAATTTTTTCTTCTTCTGTCAGATATATTTAGAAGTGGTAAAATTGTTAATAGCTTACTGGGGTGAAAGGAGTGGGGGAATTCATACAGGGACAGGGAGGGATTTAATTGGCAAAATGTAATTAATAGTACAGGTATGCACAGCAAAAGCAATCTCTCCAGGCTTTTTTAGCTGTCAAGGAAGTTATATTACAGAGACTACAGTGCAATTCCTCTCTTCCAAAAGTTTGTTGAGGAATAGGCCTGACAAACTGCCTCCTAAAGTGCCTCAATCTCCAATGAGATTAGGGGTCCTAGGATGACTTCTCCAGATAGCTCCATATACTGCAAAATTAGATAAGATCCATCCTAACTACACACACAGATCTCATCAGCTTAAGCCTTGCTTATTCAAGAGATCACACTGAAAAAAAGCAAAAAAAACCTCCTGCTTTAAGTAAGGGAGGAAAATGAAAATAAAAGAGAAAAGATAAATAATTAAGATTATACTCAATTATAAATCATAAAGGTTGCAAAGTGTTTTAGCTTTTTAAAAAAACATTTTTTTTTTAAAAATTCTGGTAAAAAATCCTCCAACCCTCCTTGTAGGGAGTTAATTTTGAAAAATACTTCAATGCCCTAATGCTCTGCATACTAATCCACTTAGGCTTTCTTTTTCAAGCTTATGAGTGCCAGCCATTGACTTGTTCTACTTGGCTACTTTGAACCTCACGCTGGGTTGCAGAATGTATATTGTCAAATGTAAGAAAGCATATCCAATTGTTAATAATTACTCACTTTAAGTTCGTCTAAACAAAATGTGAAAATTAAGATTACACTTTATAATTATGCTTTTCCAAATTCCTGTGTGGGGGTGTATGTGTTTAAAAAGGGCAGTGGGGAAAGGATGATTAGAATAAATTTTCTTCTTGCATACTTCAAAATCTATTTCCAAGTGTGTGGAAGGTACCAGGGGAGCAAGAACTGCAGCAAAACCAGAATTACAGAATAACCCAGGAGGCTTGGTTAGTTTCATACTAAACAGATAAGGTGCTTGTAGCAGACCCTCAGGTCCAGGAAAGTTTCTGCTTTCGGTGTTCACAAGCTACTCACATGGAGCCCTTCAGTATAAATCCATAACACTCATGAGAGCTTGCACAGCTGCTAAATCAAAGTACAAGCGCTTGCTTAGAAGAGAGTTAGTGTGGACTGCAACTCAAGACTACCTGAATTCTTTTTTTTCTAACAGATTTTTTCTTGTCCTTATCTATAGAGAGGAGACATGAGGAGCAAAGGAGAAGATAAATCCTGCTTCTGTACTTTTGGAAGAATTTGTTCAGCAGAAGGAAAGGCTTGAAAAATCTTTACAGAGAGAGTGTTGGTACCAAATTGTTGCTGTTCTGCATATTGCTGTTTTGCTTTTTAAGACATAACTTAACACTTACTTGTGTGGATTTCTAGCTCTTGCTCTTTTTACCTCATTTTAATCAATTTGTTAGCTTTAAGCTGAGCTTTAGCATAGTACTTTGAAGTTAGCATTTCAGGATTTTCTAAAATTTTAGTTGCCATAGACCCAGCAAAATATATGCAGCCTAATTCTAAATTAAAGGCCACTGTAACTGATAGAAGTGGATTGGCCACTTCTAACAGTTGTTACCCACAGACGCCTACAGCAATTCTCCTCTAGGAGGTAGTGATACAAAGAATTCTATGGCCAACACTGAGCAGAATGAACAGTGTGCCCTCTTGATGATAAAACAATCGTTCCTAAATTGGATAGAACAGCGCTACAAGGATGTATGGTGTGTTTAACTCAAACTGTATTTCAAAAGTTAAGGTAGTAATTAATTTTGTATTTTCTGTATGTTTCTAAAAGGCTAAAAAGAAGCGAGCATTTAATTTAGAATCTTATAGTTGCATATGTGCATTTACTGTGAATATTGGTATTTAGATTAACTATGGTTATAGAGAGAGAAACAATTCTTTTAAAAGTGGAAAAGTTTCTTTCATAAAGTAAAAACATTTCTTAATATGAACTCCCTTCTCAGTAGTCTTGCTACCAAGCCTTCGAACAATGAATATAATACCAGGTTATATGGGAGAGATAGTAGTTTGTCAGTAGTTTTAATAAACGTAGAAGTAAGGTCACTGTCATGCAGTGAAATTTGTATTTGGCTAAATTGTTTTCTATCAATACTGGTTCTTTCATTGTCCTTCCATTCTAGGATTTTCTTTTTTTTCTTTTCACCTTTATTGCTTCAACAGCTGTTACTTGAAGCCCATCTAATCACTCAAGTATTCTGTGAGCTCTTCTTACTGTTGGTGCCAGTTACAAACTTCCTAAATTTAAGACAAAGGGATAGAAAGAAACTGTCTTCTCTCATTCTGGCTTGTATTCATGACTCAGAAACTTATGTTTTTTCTTTTTTTTTTGTGTAGACTAGAAGACCTTGAGAAACATCAGTCAGCTCTCAGACAGCAGGTATTTGCCTGAAATGACTCTTCCTTATTGTGAGAATTTCCTTAGAACTGAACAATGAGTCATAGTTTAAAAAACCAAGTGAGTAATCACTTGTTATCTCAATTTCTCTAATAGTAAAAATTCTTTAAAAATATTTATATAAAGCAAAAATACCACACAAATTCATAAAGAACATTTGAGGGGTTTTCAAGCATAAGTTGATGAGTATCAGCAGGAAAGGAAAAAAATCAGTATGCTGAGGTCAGAAGTCAATGGCTAAAGGTGCAACATACAATATTATGTCAGTTTCCTACAAGGTGAACAGTATAATTGTCAAAAGGTTATTTTTCAATTTTAAACTCTTTTTTTTTCTATTAAAATATTACTCAGAGGTCTATGCTGCAATACTACACAATAGTTCATTTGGGATACTTAATAGTTCAACATGTATAATTAGACTGTAAATGCTTTGGACTGGATAAGACACTCTTAGTAAAATCAACTCCGTTTTTGAGCCCAGTTTCTTTGGAAACCTAAAGGAACAAAAAAGAAACAACATACATAATAGTCTGATAATGCTGAGAACAAAACCACACAATAGGCAGTGAAAACCTTAGGAACTGATTTCTGCATCTGTTTAGTATAAGAGGAAGTGAGATAACTGAAGCTGACTTGGTGGTCTAGTAGCTGTAGTTTAATGTTTAGATAGCTTCAGAAAAGTTAGGCTGCTAAAGTTCCTAAGAATGAACACAAGAGCATTTTTTCTCTATGTGTTCTTTAAGTCGAAAATAAACAAAATTATACCATACTTATGAAACCTCCTCTTTTTCATGCCCAAAATACTAATACCTCCCATTCTAAGTTCTTTATAATAATTGCTATCACTGAATTGTCTTGATGGTTATCCTTACATCCCAATGCTTTTTGTTTTCTCTTTTTTTGTTTTGTTCTGTTTTGTTTTGTTTTGTTTTGTTTTGTTTTAAACACAATCAGAGAGTTAGCAGTAGAGAGCCTGTGTGAGGGAGAAGTCTGTACTCAGATGGAGGCAATTAATTAAGTTTTACATCACAATTTCCATATAAATTAACACTTTCATTTAATTTCAAAACACAGATTTCATGACAGTAATACTTTAGGACAATAAATGTCACCTTAACTCTGTAATATGTGAGAAGGCACTTGTGGAGATATATTTCTTAAAATATAAGAGGGTTTGCTGGCCTAGAGTGTATAGTAATCTATAACTTCTTTCTTGCTTGCTGTTCTACTTTAATGTAAATAGATTTCCAGATCATCTTGGAAAACTTTCTGCTGACAAGTGAATTTTGTAATCCTGGACTAAAAAAAGACTTGTTCCAGGCACATGTATATATATTAAACTCTATGCTAATACATGTAACTCAGAGAATTTCAATAATATTAATTTATTTTAATTCATTGGCAACCTTAATATATGTGATATTGTTAAGATTGGCATGTGATGCCAAAAAAGCTTAATTTACTGTGGTAATTTTAAAGTACTGACATTTTTTATTACAGCACTCTGGCATTAATTCATTGGCAAAGATACTTAATGTATTGAAATTCCACGGAAATTGCATGCAAAATGTAGTTCTTTCATATGTGAATATGCTGCCTATGGCTGTAATTATACAATGTGCGCAGATCACATTAATAACATGGAGGAAAGCTGCAGAGCCAGAGGATTCTCTTCTATTTTCCATAATTGCTGTGATTAGTAAAAAGGAAAAAAGATGCATTTGCTTAGTGCATCAAAACAAGTTACACAGTATTAAAGGAATAAGAGTTATATAGCTGCATTATCCCGTGTGATGTGAAGTTCAGCAGGGGTCTTGCTAAAATTATGCCTAAATCCTCTCCCTTTCTGCCGTACAAATAAAATAAAGCCATTTGTCATGTTGGTAGAGCTCATGGGAATGCCTTTGTCATCTCCGAGTGAGTCCTCTAAAGAGTTTTCCTGTTCCTATACAATTTATTCACCAATCGTTTGAAACACAGTAAATTGCAGAGTGCAGTTATCCCTGGCATTTGTGAGTGGCAACTTGCTTTTGTTCTCACAGCAGGTGTGAAGGTGGGAGAAACAGGTAAGCTGCAGTTAGTCTTACTGGTTCACTTAGAATGAAAACTAAGTAAGTAAATAGAACACTGTAACCAGAGAGGCCTTGCAGCATGTTCTCTGTCTAGTTACACCATTTCTAAATTGCCTTCACTCCTTTTCACTAAGAACATCAGTTATTATTGTATGAGCTTTCTAAATCATAAAAGGTTGTATCTGTGGGTGGAAAAAATTTTATATGCAGATGTTTGGGATCATGAATCTGTTCATGAAATAGTTTTGAGACACTCACATATTTATCACTCTTCTTTTTATCTTATTTCTTCTTCTGCTGATTTTCCTGGGACATACCTTGCCTGTCAGCAATCAGTTACTCTCTTGCAAGTACCCCAGCATGGTAATTGTTCAAACTAATTTAAAAGTATTGATTTTTTTTCTGAAAATTCTTGATCTCAGATCCATGCTTGATCATGCCAAGATAAGTAAGTGTAAAATGGAATAATAATTTTGAAGGAAATTTTTTATTTAATCAGAAAATTCATCATACCTCTGGTTTTGCTATAGAGTCTGTTGTCATGTTAGAATGGTAATTGGTAATCTACTTCATTCTGAGTTACCCCAGTTTTCCAGTTCTTCTCAAGGTTTTCTTCCCATATATTTTATCATTCTACAGTAAATGGAGAGTGTCTGGCTTATGAGCATTGTGCATGGACTTTTCTTCCCCTTTATCAAAATTCTCCAAAAGGCATGCAGTCAAATTTGAGTCAAAATGGTAGTCTTGTAACACGAGTCACAATATTAGTGGTAGGTGCTTCAGGAGGTTTTAAGATATTAAACTGTACAAGTGATTCATTTTTGTCTGTGTATCTCAGCAAATTTCTAATGGGCGTCTAACTACACAGCTCTGTTGTTGTCATGGTCCCTTTTGATCAGCTGGAACAGCTTCAGTATGGGTAGGTAGTGGGGGAATAATACTGCTGCACAAGGGTTTGAAGAAAAGACTTAGCAACTGATGCCAGCAATTACTTCAGAAGTAGTAATCCAAGTGCTGTGTAGACAGAATAGTTCTTTAATGACAGTGGCGTGACTGAAAACACAGTGTCAAGGGTAAAAGCAGAGGGTGAGCCTTGAGTCACTGTCAGTGATTTTGCCACCACTGAGAAGCTCATTCCCAAGCCAGAGGAGGTTTGCAACACTTAGTCATAAAAGGGAAGTGTATTCCCCTTTGAGATCAGCCATAGTAGCCTGTACCAATTATTATCTGTTGCTTTTTAATGTACTTAATGTTTTCTTTTTTTCCTATCACTCTGTAATATAAATATTAAAGTAAGTTGTAGCCAGTATTATTATGCAAATCTCTCAGAAGCTTTCAATAGTTATAAATCATCACGTGTTTTTAAACGTTAGCTTTTCTCGGCAAACTGAAACAACTCACCCTCTGTTTGTACACTTTAATTGAATGGAATGAATTCTTAATTTCAATTAGTAATTATACACAAAACATCAAATTATATACAGATAAACCTATTCTATGTTTGTTTGGAGATTGAGAAATCCCCAGAATTAAATGCTGGAAGCTATTCCCCCATTATCTGAGAAATTATTTTTATTAGTGGAACAAATCTGGACATAGTTAGCTTTGTTTGACAGAACAAATTATATAAAAGCCAGAGGAAGTGCATATTATCATGCGTTTCTGCTTTTCAGTCATTCTTCTAAAAAAAAATTTATATGAAAATTTCTGTAATTCTTGTTTTCATACAGTGGTATATTTAGTAATGTTAGTTTGATAAATATCCTTTGTAATTTATGAAGTAAAAAGAATATTTAAAAGTAGGACTGATTTTTAAAATACTCAGCCTTCATTACACAAGAATCTGTAATGTAATTGTACTTTGTATTTTTGAGAACATTTGTTTACATTTTGCACTTCCCTCAAGCTGGTCTTGTCAGTTTAATTCTTTTATAGTCAGTGTCAGTTGTCAGTTCTCAGTCTTGCCAAAACAAGGCTGTTCCCTTTGAGCTCGCCACCTTGAAGGAGACATTACAGACGTTTTAGAACGCAGGATTTTTTCATTAATCTAGCTTTAAAGAGAATGATGATGTTTCTATTACTACAGGCTTACTGCTTCACAGGATTTGTTGAGCCGGCTGAGATGATAGTCCTTCATAGCAACACGGAAGGTTTGGAAGGTGGGAGACTGATATGACTGGTGTACCAGTCTCTGTGGAATCTGTCAGTCGTGACAGTTTTTGCTAACTTCCAGTGCAATAATATTTTAATGGCATGGTGATGTAAATTCAACTTTGTAACAGCATCCCTCTGGAAAATCTGAGTGGGTGGACAAAATTTTTTTTCACCACAGGCTGAGCTATCCCAGCTTTTGCAGTTGGTGCAAATGTGACACAGAATAAGTGGGGATGAAAGAGACTGTTCTCTATGGGCAGAGTTTTGCAAAGAAAAAATATCATTTTTCTATGGATGTGATTAAGAAGATTTCTGTTTCTATCGTGTTCTCATATTTTCAGAAAGTATTAATATTTTAATAAAAAAAAATTCAGGTTTGTTATAGAAGTGATCTGATAATTTAGTAACACAGCGAACAGTTATGAGTTCTTGCATGTATTATCCATCATAATGAAATACATTCTTTAGCAGATTTTATACATCTTGTACTTCTAAAACAGACTGTTTCCATAAAATGATAACTACTAAAATATGTGAAATACATTTAATAATGCAATGCTTAGAACTTGCAAGTACAAGAAGAACATGTACTAATTCCTACCCACCTCCATTGTTACCTTAAGGGCAGCTCTCTCCATAGCAACTGAAAACTTTTCAAGGCAGCAATAAACTAATCCTCTCCAGCTTCCAGAGCACCATCAAGGAATTTTAAAAACATTGGACTTCCAGCAGCTAAATACTTCTGAGGATTCAGAAGGCCACAAAGCTAGATACACAAGCATTCTTTTTCCCTTCAGAAGGTAAGAAAATAACATTTAGAAATAAATGTTCATAATATCTTTGTAACAATGATACATATTCCTAATCGCTAACAGTAAAATATATCTAAACACCAAAAGATTTCCTAATATCTAAAAATATACTAACTTTTATCAGACTGAATACCCATTTGAATTCAGCAGTTCTTTTTTCATTTTAAATATTTTGTTAGCAGAGTTTCCTTTAAAATAAAACACGCGTATCAAATTGCAATTCAAAGAAGATGAACGTATATGTGGCTGTTTAGCACATGTGCGTTACTGTCGGAGTATGTATATTACTGCCAGCATCTGCCTATCAATAAAATCAAAACTTCTGTGGAAAACAGAAGTGAAACTCTTTTATATTTCTTGTGCTTTGATATTGAGATAGATTGCTGTTAAAGCAGAGGGAGTGGTTTATTAGGGAGGATTGTGACAAGACAGATTTATAGTACAAAATGTCTTTTGCACCTAGAGTTAACAAGTTAAGCTTGTTTGTCTGGTTTATTCACTGAGTTCTTTGAGTGAAATTATAACCTCAGCATTGTAATTCTTCTGTCTGAGTAGAGATAAAATATCACTAATTTTTAAGTACATCCAGTTCCTTCTTTTTTTTTGCTGTATAGATGGAGTTTAGTAATGCTGGTAAAGTGTTTTGACAATATAACCTTCTTTACATTATTGCTGTGTAATGTAATTACTGCAGATTCATATCAATATTAGAGTAGTAATATTTATTTGCAGCTATTTTTGTTCCTAAACAACTGTTTTCATAATTAAATGAAAGTGAAAGCCATGGTATTTTCCTGTTCTTACTAAAAAGAATTATTAGTGAGTGCAATAACGTAACACTGAAATGAAAGGCATAGACTTTATTTTTAAGAAGAGGGAAGGGCACTTTGAGACAACCTCTTGTTGGTAATTCTAAAGAAGTTTTGAGGCCATGGTTGTCTTAGTTTCCTGCTGTTCTGTGCTGTAAAGCCCTTACAGGCTCCCTGTTGTTCAAAAACAGCTTGTCACTGCAAATCAGCTTAGCCGACCAATTAATAAATCCTTTCGAACATATTGCATTCACACTAATTAAAGGATTGGGTTTTTTCCCCCTTTACCATTCAGATTCTTCAGGTTTCGAGTTTAAGCTGTGAAGGGCAAACAACAATCCAACATTCAGTGCAGATCACACACTGCAGGAAGAGGAGATGTGTTTTCTGACCAAGCGTCCAGCACTTGGGGTGGTATGTTCTGCTTTCATATTCAGCGTGCTCATTGCTGAAGGACAGCCTGGGGAAGAGCATGGGCAGGATGGCAGCAATCCTCCCAGCAGAGGCTCTCTGGTGGAAGTTTTACGCGTTCTCTCAGCTGAAAACACTGAGCTCCACATGAACCACTCACGAGAACTGGTCAAAATGTTACTGGAGAGAGCTGAATGCCCACAGCGGATTTATGGCATGCAAGAGGATTGTAATCTGGTTAGTGCTTCAATTAATGAGGGATATCTTTACAGGATCGTCAGTGAGTTCTAACATTATTTGTTAGTGATACTGTCCTGAATATGATACCTAAACATGTAAAAAACGTGTTGTTGCAGCAAAAAAATTGTCCCTGCTGTGTTTCATTTTGAATTATTATTATTTATTGTTTGAGCTCATGAAGAGATGTTCCAAACATGAGAGACATTCCTTAAAAATGCCATGCTTCAGTCGCATAACACTAATAACTTTTCTTTTAAAGTTGCCAAGTGTTTGTTTTCCAGCAAAAATTTTTCTACTGAAAACTGATCTAACAATAAAAGCACGAGCTTGTATGTGGGGCACAGGATTTCCACCATGGAAAGACATAGGTAAATGCTGGGGACCAGTTCTGCCACTTTTTTTTGCTGTTGTTCTGGATTTTACTTCATAAAAATAAAACCCAGACAGGATTGTCTGAGATTTATGTGCCACTTCACTGAAACATTCAAGATTTAGGGGAGGGTTTTGGTAAGCAGTTCAGGTCAAGGAAAATGAAAGGCAGAACAATGAATCTACAAATCCAAACTGAAACTGGAACTAGTCCAGTGTACAGTTGAACAGAGGGATTGGTTGTCTACTTGAGAATATTTTCAGAACTCATTCCTGATTCAATGAAGAAAGGACAGGGACAGTGTTAGTGAGCAACTTAGCTGAAGGGGACAACAAAGGGCTTGGTCAGCCCTGGCTTTCATTACTCTGGCTCTGGCACTGTTCAGTGACCTACATACAGCAGTGTCACTTTATACCACACTTATGAAGATGGTCAGAAAGGTGAATGCTTTTACAAGGTGCTATTCTCGGCAATCTACCAAGCCAATGAAATGGGAATCTTTTCATCCTGTGCAGTAGACAGCTGCTCACTTAATTGACCCTTTCTAAAAATGCTCCCATTTTTCATACGAGCCCATATGTGAAATTTCATACATAAATATTGTAGGTGTCTGTCATTACCTAAATGGATAATTTTTTATAAAGGAGATTATTCACATATGGGCAACGAATATGCATCAGATATGGCCCCAGATTGAAAGCTGACACTGTATTAAACGTGGGTATAGAGTCCTCCTAAACTTCAGTAAATGGGAGTAGGTTTTTGTTTATCTTCTTTGTTTTTCTTCTTGAGTGCGATGGTTTTTTTCTTGTATTTGTGATGTATTCCTGGAGAGCTTGCCCACTGTGTCCTTGGATTGAAGAAATCTAAGGGAAACATAGCTGGGACTGACTTTTGTCAGTTCTGCTGCTCTGTTCAGGTTTCATCTTGGAAATTTCCTATAGGAAGAGTTTGAGGACTTTCACCATTTCCAGTACTCCTGAGTGTCACCTGAGCCAGAAACACTGCACACATCCTGCACTGTCAGTATTTCTGTGCCAGCACCACAGGAGCATGGTTTTCTGTAGGAAATCCTTGAGAGAGATATGGTATTTTCAGTCACATGGAATCCACATGGCACTGTGTTGAAATCACCCATGATTATTTAACAAGATTTGGTAAACCAAGACAGCAAAAACTGTGCAAGAAGCACTATCCTTCAGAATCATAAAAATCTGAAACAGAATGCCCCACCTTGTCTTGGCATTTTCTTCCTCATACTTGTTGGGAATCACTAATTGATTTCAGATTCAAATTTCCTTTCCAAATCCAGGATTCCATTTATACCACATGACTTTGTTTTCAGAGTTTTTTATTATTATTTTTATGATATCTCTAATGGGCATTTAAAAGCAGTGAAGTTTAACACTTTTTTTAGACCTTCTTCTGGTTTTTTGTTATGTAGTGGCCCTAAGACCCTTTGGGCAGCGGCTGGCAGCTATTGAATGGCATCTGACACTTCATCTCCTAAACACACAGAAGTCATATATTTCTTGCCTTGGTAAGAAAATCTTTTTGGTCCTTCTGGCCACTTAAACAAAAGAAACTCAGACTTCAGTGCCCAAGTTCTGGGCTTCTTTTTTATAGGAAGTAAGCATTTCTAAATCAAGGACATGCAGATGGTTATTCCTGTAAAAATATTAGTAGCAGCAAAAAAAACCCCAAACCAATAAACAAACAAAAAAACCAACCCAATGACAAACCAATTTATATCCTCTTAATATCTCTTCAAGGGTCACTCACCATGGGCTACCCATATGCTATGGAGTAACTTTTACAATGCACCTGCTTCCTTCTAAATAGCAATTTTTTTTCAGTCATCTTCCTTGCAAGATTGCAAACAATGGACTCACTGATTGCAATTTATCCTCAGTGGGCTTTAAAATCTTATAGAAATCTTTGAAAATCTTCAACTTCATGCCATATATTTATTGTATTACTACTGCGTGTTCATAAAGGCTGGTTGACTGACTCGAGGTCTTTGGGACAGAAAACAGAATAGACTCCTCCTAGTCCAAAGAGTAATTCTCAGAGACTGCATTAGGAAAAGTTAGGCTTAAAGACCTTGAAAAGCAGTGTAGGCAGGACACAGTGAATCATACTGTAATCTAGTTTATTTAGGTATATAAATAGTTAATTTGGATATTAATATCCACAGTTTTCATTTTTCCTTTTATTTTAGATTCAGTATTTTGAGAATTTTGGTTAGAATTCTTCATATTAAAAAGTAGCAGCTCTCTCAGTTCCTCCAAGGAACTTTGACTTCTGAACATGACAATGTGAGCTTCAGTGTAGGAAAATGAACTAACATACAAGGTGAGCCCCACCAACCAATACATCATGCTTGTAGACACAAAAAATTTATTCTTACAAACTGGATCCTGTCTGGATTCATTAATTTATTCAAGTGCAGTGTTGATCCTCCCATGGTATCTCATGTGTTGTAGTTTCTTCTCTGAAATATACAGTTCAGCTGCTCTACCATTCTTGAGATTAGCTGACACATCTATAACATGCTTAGAAAGGAATCTGTAAGAAAAAAACAGATACAGAATGAATAACATTAATTACAAGATCTCTTCAAGAGGATTCTTTATTTTGGACTTCGGTGTCTTGTCATGGTCTGAGATAGACCTCTATTAGTCTTCTGGTCTAATTTACAGACTAACTTTTGTATGAGAGGCAAAAGTTTCTGCAAAGCATCTTTGTAGCAAGAAAAAATTGAGGGAGAGAGAGAGAGATAGATAGATACGTGTGTGTGTGTGTGTGTGTGTGTGTGTGTGTGTGTGTATACACGTATTAAAAGATCTGTGCTCAGATGTAAAGCCTTCACATGATGAATATGTAATTTCAGTCTCTCTTGAAATGCATTTGAAGGACTAAATGGGGTTAGATCTTGTGCTGGCTCTCTGCACTGGATCTCATTGTTGCAGTTAACAGAATCCATTGAGAAACATAAAAATAGCTGTGTGATTATAGGGTCAATTAAGTCTCTGAACAGTGCATTGAATATGATATAACTTCTGTTTACATAGCCTCAATTAACTACAGTTCAGCAACTGTTTTTATCTTATAATGCAAACACATAGAATGCACAGATGAAAATATGAATAGGCCTAGCCTTTATTTAATAAATTTATAACCAGCAGTATAATCTGTTGAAGCCAGTGGAAGGCTTTTGCTTTCTACAATGATTGATCAGAATTATTCCTAATTGTACTGAGTCTAAAACCACTAAATCATAGAATCATAAAATAGAATCATAGAATGGTTTGAGTTCGAAGGGACTTTAAAGATCATGTAGTTCTGATGCCTTAGGTTTTAATTTTTATGTTTTTCAAATTCTGTACTGCTTGGTGTGTGACTCTGAAGTTTCTTGTAGCCTGTTAATTTCTGCTCTCTCATGCTAGGTAGACATAACAAAGCCTCTGTGGCCCTGCTTTCCAAGGACACCGAGACTGTCCTAGGCCCAAAAGTGTAAACCAAAGAGCCTCTAAGGGGGGGGCAAGCTGAGAGTAAAACTGAAGCTTTAATTGGAGAATTAACCCTGCTATACAAATGAACCAAACCTATAAAAGGGTGAAGAACTCGTGACCTGGGGTCCATCTTGGGGTCCATTTTGAGAATAGCTTCAGAGTCCCCAGGGGCTACCTTTGAAGGCCTTTCAAATAAATACCTACTTTTATTCCCTTACTCCTGTCTAGTCTCTGTTTCTGTGAGGCCTCTTAAGGCATCAGTTCCACTTCCCCTACTGTGAGAAGGAGCACCTCCCAATAGACAAGGTTGTTCAAAGTCCCATCTCTAGGGCACTTGACTTTTCTTAAAAATAAAGAGGGGTCTGGAAAAAAACCCCATGGTATGATCTTGCAATGAATTACCTGCACCCTCCTCCTGCTATTCTGTCAGCCTGCATCTGTGTAGTTTTGGGTTTGATCCCTTAAATATAGAAGTTGTATTCTCCTGCTGTCCTTCCTATCTGTATTTGCAGATGCCTGGCAGCATGTCACTTGAGTGGAATTTCCATTAATTTTTATTTCTTCACAGTGCCTTGAACCGGATGCTCTGTTACTAGTAGCTGGAGGAGATTTAGAAGACCATCTCAGTGAAGAAGTATTTGAGAGAATTTCTCTTGTCCTTCTCTACTACATTCTTCATCATAGAGATATGTGTTCTTCAGAATTCAGCTTGAATGATAAGGATTATAAATTTTACCTACAGAGTATGCTTAGTTTAAGACATGATGAAGACTGTTATTTTTTTTCACGGAATGAAACGGAAGATATTTTGGCTGCAGTAAGGCAACATTTTAAAACTTCTGAAAACCAGGTAAAGAAAACATACATCAAGATAACTTCATCTTTATTACAGGTAGAATGCCTTTATGCTAGTACAGACACTGTGCCAGTATCACAGTCCTCCAGAAAACTGGTAAATGACAGTGTGAGAGCACAGGCTGGTGTTGTGTTATATGTGCTGTTTAATGCTTTTCTGTGAGTTGTTTCTGGCATCTGCCACTTCCACAGGAACTGCTGCGACATGGTTGGGGAGATACTGCACTTCAGGGACCATTCCCAATAGGTAATTTAGATGCAGTTCCCCTGCTTAGGGCAGATGGAAAAGAGCACAGCTCTGTGTAGATGCAAGATCTTGCACTTGGCTCCAAGGACAGAAAATACTTTCTCATCTCTTGTGTTTGTTAGTATCAATACACTAGCAATGTTTGCATTTCAATGGTATAAAGCAGAACAGCTCCATTACTGGCTGATATAGGTGAAATAATGAATTATTTTGCTGTGATGAAATCCTTGCCAGGTTCTACACTTCCATGTCTATCCAAAGCTGGATGGAATAAGGAATCTGTCCAAAGATGTGATAGCTTCCTTCAGTTGGAACACATACATTTGTGACTAATTACCTACCAGTGTGGATATGCCTTGTAGAAAGATTGATGAAGATAAGCTTAAGTTTAAAAAAAAGCATATTGCATATTTTCAGCTAAGATTATCCTTTCTAAGTCAGGAAACATGCAGGGAGTTTTCTCACTGCTGTTTAGAATTTCTTATCTCAAATAGGGTCTATAAAATAATAGAATAATATTCTAGAGTTCAAAATCTAGGAAAAAGATTTCCTTGTAATGGGCAATAAAACAGGTTTTTGCCAGATTAGATAACTCTTAAAGTACAGATTGACCTCCTGTTTGTAGCCCCTTAGACCTGTTCAATGTACTGAGTTAAATTTGGTTCATACAAAACTCAAATTTGTCCTTTTCGTTTCATTAGATTTTAATTTATAGCATGCTGTAGTAGGGTTTTCTGCACAAACAGAAGATGGGTAGGAGACCTGGCTGTGTCCAGAATGCTGAGGACCTCAGTTCCTCGCTCTGTCTTCTTTGTGTGATTGTTTCCCACCATAAATTATTCATTGACCAGTACTTTTGGTTCTGAGTCTTGGTGAACGTGCTGATTTCCAAGGACTCCAATGGTATCTGAGCAACTGTAAAGAGGTACTGGAGGGTATTTGGAATGTCAAGATAGAATAACAACCCATAATATGCATTACTGAGGGTTCTGTTTGTTTATGCTGGCAGTATAATCAGTTGTCAAGCCTGTCCAGTGACTGGGACTTCCCCACTCACTGACTTGAAGGAAAAGAGGTTTCTTTTATGAAAGGTACACAAAACATAATCCTTGGCATCACAACACTTGTGTTATGAAAAGGGCCAACAGTGCAGGGAAGAAAAGCGTTTTTAGTGGCTCTTTATGTGTTTTAGTTTCACAGAAAATATCGTCTTCTTTAGTCATAGCACCTAATATCTTGTTTGAAATGAGAAATTAAATTCTGGGTTGTGGAAATTTTAATGTGTAGTGAATGAACAGGAAAAGAAATGCCAGCCTGCTCTCTGCAGTGTTTATGGCCTACATACAGAGACATGAGTATGTACAAAGTAAATTACTTACTGTACTGGCTCATCTAGCTGACTTTTTAATTTTGTTAATATGAGTTAGAAACAAATGAAATTAAGCAATTTTTGCCTTTGTTTTTTTATTTGGTTGTTTCATTCAAACCCAACTATTTGCAGTGAGAATAAACAAGAAAGGAAAAAAGGGAAGAAAATGAGAAAAGGGGAATAAGTTTCTGGGTGACTGAGAGAGTTTTCAGGCATCCACACACATGGGTGTATACCACTGACTAGTGTTTTTATTTGGCCACCCAGCAGGAAAGTCATCCTTTTTCTGCAAAATTGTATCTTTCCATATTGTCCCCAGATAACTACTCCATAACAAACTATTGATTTCATTTAATAGGTAAGGAACTAAAAACATTTAAAGAATTTGTTCTGAAGGTTGAGATGAAGAGTTAAAGTCTCTATTATTTGAGCCAGTTTCTCGTGCCTTAACTAAAAATCCTCCCTTTCTTCCACTTTCTGGAAGTAGATGTAGATGTAATTGAGGAGGACACTGGGAACAATAGAAACAGCAGGAAAATAACACTAAGCAAAATTAACCTGAATGAAAGACTATACTTTTTCCCCATTAGACACTGAGTAAATGTTCAAGACTTTTTATTCTATGCCTGTTTGTCTGAAAATGTCCTTTGATTAGCTGTCTTGCTGGCAATAACAGCTTACACCTTAGCATTTTTTCTACTCTGACTGTCTGTGAAATTGTTCTCCCCAGTTTCTCCTCCTGTCACTCTGATTATTTAAATGGAGGTGACTAGGACTGTCTTCATGCTGTTTTCTCCTGATTTCAGTGTGTTGATGTGAGCACTCTGGAGAAAAATGCTGATATTATGGACAGAGATGGTGCTGATGAAAACACTCTTCCACGCCTGGCTGCTTTAATCCTTACTCTGGCTCTCCAAGGAGTCTGTATGGGGAAAGCAAGTTTGCCTTCCCCAGAATTTTTTATAAAATATATTTTCAATTCTCTAAATAGTACCACTGAGCTCCAAGTGACAGGTAAGCTGGAGTATGCAAAGTTCATTTTCTTTAGGAAAATTTATTGCTGGACTTACCAGAAATGCTACTTAACCATAAGTAAATAGGAGTATAGGAGAGTTCTAAGTGGTCCAAAAATAACAAAACAAAAAACCTGGAACAAAACAAAACAAATGTTGAGCTCTGAGCAACAGCAGCTATTAATTTCTGTAAAAGGTTGTGCCTGCTTGGCAGTTTATGAAGCTGTACCATCAACTCAGGGGCCTAGTATAGATTTAGAAGGTTGTTATAAGACATCTACTTTTCCTTGTTTGTGGCAATTGATAACAGCAACACTTCACAAGCTTTTCAAATCACTTTTAAAAAGTTACATTAAGTATGGGTTAAAACAGATTAAAAAGTTGAATTGGGCATAGGTAAAAACATTTTAACATTCATAGATTACACAGAGGTGAATTGAATCACAGAAATAAATATTAAAAAAAATACTAATCCTTAGCCCTGAACTGGGGCTCCTCGATTGTGTTTACATAAACTGGTTTGGCAGCAAAGCCCTTCCTTTAAAATTGCCCAGCCACATTTTCTAAAATAATTAACTCACAAGAATGGATGTACAGTAGCTTTTTAGCACAGTGCTACTAAATATCTATATATGGTGAAATCTGGGCCCCAGTGAAGATAATAGCAGGACGGTATGGTTGGTGGTGTTAGGATGTTCAGAAAAATAAAAAAATGTGCTTAACCAGTTTGTTACAGAGTAAGCATATTTTAAGTCTAAGCTAATTATACTGTCCCTTTAAATTTATTAAAATTCTGAACAGCAACTTCAGGAAAGAGTAAGAATCAGGAAGCATGGAAAAAAGAAAATTAGATGTTACTATATTTAGAAAACAAATATACCTGTAGCTCCATTCAGATCTCTTTGTTTAAGTAGCCAAAAAGAATGTAGTGAAGCATCTTACCAGAAATCTTATTGTGAGATTTATGATTAAGATTATACCATTTGCAGTTTCTGAGTAACAACATTAAAAAATAATTTTCACTTGAAAACATTCTCGTTAATCTAAATTTCTTTAAAATTAATTTGTGGACCTTTTTTTTTTTTAATGGACAGAAGGTCCATTGTGGACCATTTTTTTTAAGGTTTACAGAAATTATTGCTATAGCTTCATTTGAAAATGCAGGGGTGAAGGAAGGTGATAAGTAAAATGGGATATGGCCTGCCTCCTCAAATAATCAGGCAGTCCATCAGCAGAACCACCCATTGCACCCAAGCTATGTCATGAGGTACATCCGTTCATGAGCTCAGATTTGGCTTAGGGATTCTGGCTCTCTCATTCTGGTTTGAGTGCTGTGAGCAGGCATGCTTCCCAGTTAATCAAAAGAGACAGAAAATTCGCTGTCCTATGTTGCACTTTTGAAGTGTAAGGGCAGCAGAGCATCCTGAAGATTGATTTCAGGACACCCTAGAGAGGATCTGCCTCCTGATCTGAATACCTGGCTGTGGCAGCTTAGTGTGGAGTTCCCTTTACATAAGAAAATTTTAACAGTGAAGTTGTTTAGCAATGACTAGAGAACGTCGTCAGAGATTATGATTAAATAAAAGATGAATTGCCTTTCAGTCACATCTGTTTTCCTCTGAGGATGTCATAAGCAAAACCTCTGAGCGCAGTATGTAAAGAAGGAAAGGCTGAGGAGCTGGGTGTCTGGAACTTCCAGAGTTGTGAAGCAGAAATTACCTGCAGTACCAAACTGAGAAAATAGTATTAAAATGAGGAATTGAATTAATGTTATAACAAACAAAAAGAAAAAAATACTGTCTTTTAAATGTTTTGTCTTTTAAGTGTGCATTTTCCCATGGTAACATATCTGTTCTCTAATGAATTACTAGAACTAGAACAACTACTAAATGTGCTTACAGCCAAAAAGACCTGCACTGTAAATGGACAATTTCACAGTCACAAAAGAAGACGTTACAGTATGGCAATCAGAGATACTGGAAGAAGAAATATTCCAGTCAAAGGAAACCATACAAAAGGAGACTATCTGAAAGGGTATTTTGAAGATCGTGAAAGAAACACAGATTGGGACCAGGTTAATTTATTTTTATGTTATTATAGTGTTGGTGGCAGAATTTCAGTGACAGAAGTTTAAATTGATTTGCAAACAATATAATATTTCTGAGGTAAGATGTATTAAGTTTCAATAAGGTATGTAGATACTGATGAAAATATACATTTATATAGCTATATTTGTTTAAATATTAATTGGGGAAAGAACTTAATGGTTGTTGAATGTGCAATTAAAGTCACTGGGAGGGGCTAACAATGGTTAGTGTTACACAGAATCAGCTGTTTCTTCAAGACACAGAGGACTGGGGAACATGGCTTTGATATTTTCACACAGAGATTTCTTGTGATCGTATGTCACAGAGTTTCCAGGACCCCTTAAGTGACCTGGTGGAAGAAGGATTGTTTTGTACTAAGGAAAACAAAGTAAATTAAAGTTTTTATGTAAGTTGCTTTTAAAAAGCTTCTGTAAATTGAAGATTGGGCATTTCCAAACTCTTTTCATAACCATCTATGGAATCCAGAAGCCTTCTTTAGAAAGTATAAAGTCTGTAAAACAGAGCCTTAGCTACTCCCCTGTATCCTCTCTGAGGACTTTGAAGGACACTGGCTCATTGCAGGTGATTTTATCCTTATCCTAAGAATTTGAAAATAAATAAATTTTGTTTATACCAAAGATCAAGATAGTAACTGACTTCCATCCTTTAGACTGGGTATCGTTCCTTAGACAAAAAACGAGACTTCAAAGTATATAATTGGTATATATTTTGATGCATACATTTGAAATATATACTTCAAAGAACACTTTTCTATTGTTTTCAGTTCTTTACCATTTACGTTAACTCAGTGGCAATGTTTCTTCTCCATTTAGGAGAATTGAGTGATGTGCAACTGACTTTTGCTGTGTGGTCATTTTATGATGGGGAACTGAGACAAATGTCATCTGGTTAAATGCTATTCTGATAGATCTTTATCTGTGTAATTGGGTTGCATTTGAAATGCATACTCTATCAATACGTTTATTTCTTTGCAGCTGACCACAGAAAAGGATCATGCTGATCAGCATGATGAGGGTCTTAATGGAGTCTCAAAATAATTTTAAATTAAGGTCATTTTAAATGTGTTGCATATGAATTTTAAATTATGAGGGACAGAAATCAGTACTGATACTATCTGTAAAAGAACTTAAATTGTTCTCCAGCAATTGAAGTATTTTTAAAGCTCAGTTTTTGATTTCTTGAACTTCTGAGACCATCTGTAACTCAAAAGATAAGTGTGCAGGGGCATTATCTGAGTCTTAGGAGTCAACTGAGAGCCAAATATTCTGTATATATAAAAATAAAATCACAAAGAAAAATCTGGACAGAAGATAATTTCTCTTCTGTGTTAATTCCTACTTTCTCGGTGGGTTTTTTTCCCATTCCTCTTCTTTTTAGCTCTGCCTATTTTCCTTGACATGTTCCATTAAAACATTTTGTGTTTTGCTACTGTGTTGCTAATTTTGTCTCCTGTTTTCTGCACCCATGATAGCCATTGTGCTTCATTAGTAATGCATTCTGCTACATACAAGACATTGACTCATTTATGGCTTGTGTTTGCTAACTGCATTAAGATGTGTAATTTAATTTTTATATAGGAATTATTATTTGAAACATTACCACAGAAAAAGGGTCACTGCTTTCTTTTAAAGTCATCATTGTCTCTACATTTAAAAAAGTATATTAAAAAAGTAAGTGGCAGATGATCTAATAAGATAAATAATCTTAAATTCCATTAAACTATGTCACAATATCTATGTATTCATTTACTATTCCTCATTAAACAAACATGGATTTTGGAAACCCAAATCATCCATCCATCCATCCAGTTTTTCACATGAAAATATGCAAATTCGATTTGCTTATTTCTTTTATATCATCCTCCAGGAGCACACACCTACTTGCTTCTCTAATGGAGACGGTTCTCTGTCTCCTTATGTAAAAAAGCTTATAAGGCTGGGGCTTGCAACAGGAAAAGATGCAGGTCCTTGTGCCCCAGGTCTTACAAGAACATTTTACTAAATAGACCTTAACAGCTATTTTTTTATGTATGGGTGGACAGTTTATTTTTACAGATGAAATTTTGCTTTTCATTGAAAATTCCTGGTAATAATGTCACATTAAAATTTAGGTTCATAGTAATCCTGGACCTCATCTTGTCTATCCTACTTCTCAAAAAAGAGCCAACTTAAAAGTTAGATCAGGTTTCACAGAGCCACGTCCAGTTGAATTCTGAATGTCTCCAAATACAAAGATTATACATTCTTTTTTGGGAAACCTGTAACAGTTCTTTATTGCCCTCATATTGATGGACTTCTTTATTATAGCCAATTGGAGGCTTTTGTTGCTGCAACTGATACCTTTTGCCTCTCTTTCTTTTGCTGTATGCCTCTGAGAAGATTCTGTTTATCTTTTCCCTATAAACCACCTGAGACAGTTGAAGACTTAAGATACCCACCAAGTCTTCTCTTCCCAAACTGAACAAACCCAGGTCCCTCAGCCTCTCCTGGCACATCATGTGCTGCTGTTCCCTAGCCATCTTGGTGGCCCTCCAGTGGACTTCCCTCAATTTGCCAGTCTTGTACTGCTGGTTATTAAGCTGGACATAGTCCAGATGTGGACTCACATGTCCTGAGTGGTGGGCAATATTCTTTCTCCAGTACTTGCTGGCTCCACTCTTGCAGCCAGTGTGCAGTTAGTGCTCATTGCCACAAGGGCACACTGGTGGCTCATGTTCAAGTTTCCTGTCAGGACCCACCCCAAGGGCTTTTTCTGCAAGCCTACCTTCCTTTTGGCCAGTTTTCCCTGGCCTTTATTGATGCATGGGGTTATTGTGTGTGAAGCACCATAAATTTGACTTGGCTGATCTTCATGAAGGTCTGGTCAGCCCATTTCTTTGGCTTGTCAAGGTTCCTCTAAATAGCAGCCACACCTGTCAGCATGCTGACTGGTGATCCCAGCTGGATTTCACTCGTGAATGCCATCGGGTGCACTCTGTTCCATCACTCAAGTTGTTGGTGAAAGTGTTAAATGTTATCATCCCTGCTCTGACTGGTCAGCAATGCTGCTCATAACCAGCCACAAGCTAGTCTTCCAACTTGATACCAGATGTCAGTGTTCCCTAGTTCTAGAGTCAAAACCACTGCTTAGAACAGGCAAAATTAAGGTCTTTTCCAATATGGTAGCTTCTGAATTGTCTTCATGCTCTCCTTTGGCTTGAAGGCAGAACACACTAGGTCCAGGTGACAAGATCACCCGTTATCCTGAAGGCTTGAATGTGGTTTTCAGAAAGAATATATCAGTGCTCAATTAATTCAGTTTCTTAGTGAACCACAAGGCATATTTTACTTCACTAATGGATGAGCAAAGGCAGGATTGTGTTGGGTTTTAACTGGGTTATTTAAAAGTAATTATACTTAACAACTTCAAAAGAAGCTTAAGCTTCAGTAATAAGAGAAAAAATATTTAGGAATCCCTTGAGTCTCAGATGCAGACCAATTTAAATGAATTTTTTTTTTTTAATATTGAATCACAGCTCATCAGATGAGATTAAGAAACGATTATTCCTTTAAGTAACGTAACATATTTGATCTGGGGTTCTTCTGTTTAAAAGTGTTTACAGAAATTTCCACTAGAAGTTTTCTTATGCTAACTGCTCATGTTTTTACTAGAAGTTTCATCCTGGAGAGGAAAACCCAATTCTTCATGAAAATTTTTGAAATATAAACGGTCCCATGAAAAATTGCTTCTTTTGACAAAGAGATGCTCCAAACAAGAACAAAAATTAGTTGGAATTCTGAAGTACCTCTAATAATACAATTATTAAGCATCTTTCGACCAATTTTAGACTATGTAACATCTAGTCTGCTGACATGCCCTCATTTAATGAATTTAAAAAGCTAACTTATTTCCATATCTTGGAAAGATATACTGAAGATCCAGTACAAGGACAAATCTCAGTATTGCTTTGATATAGGCAGTACCTTATATTAATAGAACTATTGCTGCAAATAGTGCACTTTCACAAGAATAGCTAAGGGTATGGTTCATATTAGCATTAAAACATTTTTCTTAACACATATGACAATAAAATATTGAGAGATATTACTTTGTACGATCTTTATGACACTAAGTGGCTTCAATAGAAATTGAGCTGCTTTATCCCAAAGATTCTGGTCTTTCTGAAATATATAGCAGTATCAAGTTTACATGGGAAAAAAATGCAGTAATTGAAGTAATTAAACTAATTTAAGCAAGAAAGAGTATATATATAGCAGGTTTCTTCTAGGCTGGACAGCCCTGTGTTCTAAGTTTCTGTATTTAACCTCAAAGTTAAATGCAGGTATATGCAACATGTTCATGTAACTGTATATACTTTTCTACAAAGGTTTGTTTCTCTGCCAATGAACTTGTGAAGATATTTTTGAAAAACAGTTCTTCCTCCATTTCTAAGGACCACTTCAAGCAAATCAGTCCAGCTATCATTCAACAACTTTTAAGTTGTTCATGTCAGCTTCCTGACTTCAAGCAGACAAAGCTTCCACCAACAACTGTGGAAAGTGAGTTATGTTCTTATTAATAAATTATCATTTAAATTCAGATAAAGAGATGCAAGGACTTCCAGAGACATTTCATTTATTAATAAACCAAAACATAATGGGATTTATGCCCTTTGTAATTTATGCATCCTATAATTTCATAGCATTTGTGTCAGGTAATATTGAGAAGTGAGGAGATTCAATGGTCTTTTTATTTTATAGTACTTGGAATTATATTTCCATATGTAAGGTTTTATTTTCTTCATTTGTTAGAGGACTGCTTGATATTGCCAGCAGGTAGGCAATAACAAGTCCTTATCAGTGGATAAGGGTTTATTTTGTGAAACTTGTACCAGGTTTAAATTGGAATCACTGCATTGCTCTTACATATAGAATCAGGGTCACATTAGCTGGCATTTCATACCATGATGTGACAAATGCTTGATATAGGTAAGTTCTGTGTGAATGCTAATGGTGTTTCAGCTTGAGACATTTTATAGCAGAGGAGCTTTGAGGATACTATTGTAGTAAGAAAAATATCCAGAAAAACAGTAACAGGGCAGTAGGACTTGTGTGATAGAGCTGGAACAAGAACTGGGTTAGAGTATAATCAGGTTGTTTCCACTTGCAGTTGTAGCCCTCACATGACTCTGCTTCCAGAAGTTTCTGCCCCATCTGTTCCATGGATTCCACTTCTCCTGTAATCAATCCTTAGTCCACCTTATAAAAGAAAAATTTGGATCTGATCTGACCTGAGGGTTTCCTAATGTGTTTTCTGGGCTTTTTTTTTTCTTTATTTTAACCCAGTGATATCTGGGAAGTGGCTACAAATCAAAGTGTGCAGGTGTAATACCAGAGACATTAATTTTGGGGGGGGATATGGTCATTTGGGAATGACCAAAACGGAATGGCCATCTAAGCATAAATGCCTGCATCTAGAGGAGAACTTTTTAGGCTACAAATCAATGTCTTCAATACCTTTATCCTAATATCTACATGGCCAGCTTTGGATGACTAGGTCTTTTTGGAGCTAGTAAGTTTTCCCCACATCCTGCTGCCCAATGATCCTTATGGAACAGCACATGAATTATAAAGCATGAACGGACACACGTGGATATCGCAGAACTAAAAAGCATGGGAGAACACTCTTGGATATCCCAGGAATTGTTATAGGAGAGAGACATACAGAATAGGAAGAATCATTATGGGTCTTCAATAGGGAGCAGTCCTTCTTTCTTACCTTATCTCTATTCTCATTACCTGAACACCGTGCAGTCTTCACTGCTTTGATCTTTTCTGTGCTACACAGATATGACCATTTTTCAGATCAGGAATCAAGGGACAAAGAAAGAAAAGAAAGTAACTTACCCAGGTCATATACAAGGTTCATGAATAATTCACTGTTAAGTGGGATTCTTCCAAGTCTAAAGCCATCAGCCCAATCAATGACATTTTAGTGATCTCATAAAGGTGAGAGATGAGAAAAACTGAACTATTCAAGTGCAGAATGGAATTAATAAGGCCCTTTCTGCAGCCCTTTCCCTGTGCTTTTTGACAAAGGAAGGTTTCCATGACCACAGAGATATTTCTGCTGTCTTGATACAGATAAAGGACTCCGTGTTTGACCTATGTGTGACCTAGTGACATGAGCATAGGCTCATTAGTTTTATTCTGAGTTCTATTTTACAGACAGGATATGCTGTTTTGGCTAAGTCACCAAGGATTGGTCTTCCATATATATCTACTATACTCTTGTATTTGAATGTGCAGTCTGTGAAATTAACTGTCTGATTTTATGAGGTGCTGAACATTTGCAGTGCTTTTAAAGTTTGAAACATTAAGTAAAGTTCTGAATATTTTGGCATTAATTCCTTTATGTGTGTTTCTTATGAGTGTTTTACCTCCCATTTTAACACTTCCATACAAATTAATCAGGATTCATATTGTGCAAAATTTCATGTTGGAAATGTGAGCAGTATGTAACTCTGAAGAATTTTAAGAGTAACATTCAAAAAAATCCCAGTAATCTGGGAAAAATATGTTGGTGGTCTTGGTGTATTAATTGAAGGGATGTATTTCCACAGCAGATTTGTAAATACAAGTTGAACCAAAATGTTCATGCTTAGAACCTAAATTATATCCCTACATTCATTTGAGGTTTTAGGCCTTTATTTGTTTACAGAAAAGGATTTGGTTAAAAATGGGTGTTGACTGTAAAGATACACAGGTGTGGCATGTGAGAACATAGAATCTCAAGCATAAACCTGCTAAAAGAGGAAGAAAATGCAGAGCAGTATTCACTGTGCTGCTCTGAGTGTCTCTAATTTGCATAGCCACAGTCTGTTTAGCTCTTAAGGTTTGACATTTGGAAGCACCAGACTATTACATGTAAAGCCTGAAAAAATTAATGTTTTCTGGGCTTCTAATTCTGTCATCTGTATCACACATGACTAGAAAAATCTATGTGGCTGTTGTGGCTTAACCCGAGACAGCAGCTAAATATGAAGTAGCCACTTGCACACTCCCCCACTGCCTACCCCCCCAGGGGTTGGGGAGGAGAATTGGAGAAAGGTAAAACCCATTGCTTGAGCTATGCTCAGTTTAATAATTGAGATAAAGTAAAATATACAATTCACGCTACTCCATCTCCTACTACTATGATGACTAGTACTGGAAAGGAACATTAAAAAAAAAAAGAGAGAGAGAAATAAACGCCAAGATAAACAAGTGATGCACAATACAATTGCTCACCACCTGCCAACGGATGCCCAGCTCACCCCAGGCAGCAATCAGCCCCTCCTGGCCTATTACCCCTGTTTATATACTGGGCATGACGTTTTGTGGTGTGGAATATCCCTTTGGCCAGTTTGGTCAGCTGTCCCAGCTATTTCCCCCCTCACCCCTTCCTCAGTTTCTTGTGCAGCTCCTCAATTTCAGAGCATGAAACACTGAAAAGTCTTTGGCTCAGTGCAAGCACTACTCAGCAACAACCAAAACATAACAGTGTGTTATCAACATTATTCTCATCCTGAATCCAAAACTCTGCTCTGTACCAGGTACTAGGAAAATTAATCCCAGCTGAAATCAGACAGCGGCACAATGAATCACTTCTCCTGTGTGCTTGTATATAGAGGTATTAAAACATACCCTTGAAAACAATTACAAATACAAAACAAATACTCGAACACAAATACAAATACTGGATGATTAAAGGTGCCCTTGTTTTGTTTGATTTGTTTTCCCCTACAGAATATGGTTACAGCACTGTTGCTGTTTTACTTATTACTGTTGGATCTATGTTTGGTACAACTCTCATTTTATTTAACTCCTGTCAAGAAATCTATACACTCATTTTACAGCTATTTGTTGGTTTGGCTGTTGGAACCCTTTCTGGAGATGCATTGCTACATCTTATTCCTCAGGTAAGTAATAGACACTTCAGTGCTTTTAAAATGTTGACACATTTGTGTGTGCACACACACGGAAAAAAGTTTCATTTAAACCTGGATAATGCTCATCAGTTTATAAATAAAGCTTTCCCTGAAATCCCCCCAGCATTCCAATTACGTTTGCACTCTGTAGCTCAGAGAGAAATTAAAAATAATAACTAGTAGAAATCCATGATTGATGGTGATGCCACGAAGATTTTTTGCCTTTTCTTTTTTACCCCTGTTATACCTTTTTACAACTTCTGTATTCCTAGTGCTTTTTGCCTACACTCTTGGGCTTGCTTGTCAAGCTAAGAAACTAAACATCTTAGAAGCTTCGTAGCTAGGGATCAGTGTGCCCCAGACCCCAAGGTCCTCTCCAGAACACATTCTGTAAACAAAGATAGAACCATCCAGGGGAAGGTTCCTGGGGGTGGGGGGGGGAAGGGGGGTGTCTCACTTGAGCCTCTCATTGGGGAATTTTTGATAGATGTGCTAATTAGTAACACCTATAATGTTATACCTTATCTTTTGGGGCATATTTGGTGGGGTGCATTTCAATGCATACAACCTGGACGTGTGCACTTAAGGATCCTTAAAATAAATACCAAGGTAAAATCCCTTTTCCCCTTCTAACCATGTACAACTCTTGATTTTAAGACCAGGAAAAGGCATCAATGGATTCAAAGAAAATAAAGTTCCTATTTTCAAAAAAACTTTTCAGAAACCCCACAAGTCCTGGGCAAGCCAAGTGCTAGTTGGGTATTAATTTCTTTCATGAGGCAGATTCTGTAACACATTTTAACAGAAATTGTTCAAAGGTTTTATGAGGCATCCATAGTCCCCTCCACACATTGTTCCAGAGAACCAGGATCTATCAGCCTAATTAATCCCGAGGCCTAGAACTGCAATAAAATGGGTGCCATGATCTTTTCCTAAATTCATAATCTAAATTTTAAGAACAGGATAACGTGCAAAACAGAACCAAATTTTCCATTGTGTATTCATTTGTTTTTGACAGAGGTTCCTCTGGTATGACACATATGTTATGAGTAGACTTCTAGTGGTCATAGAAGAAGCTTCACTTAAGATTCTGGTCAAAATTTTCTTCATACTTGATGCATCATCTCTGGAAGCAAAACTGGGAGAGTGTTTCAAGGAAGGCAATTCTCACTCACACAATTGCATTTCTTGCAGCAACACCTTTTAAGTGTGAAAGTATTCTCTTTCACCAGTTTCAAGTGATGTATCCAGTAGCCTTTAGAGCCCTCACTTTCAGAGCAAAGGAGGGCTCCTGTGCTGTGACACTGGGGAAAAAAAGGAAGCACACCTACCAATAGAAATGAATTTTTGCATTAATTATACATTAATTAATTTATTCATTATTTTCACAGAATCACAGAGTTACAGAATTACAGAATAGTCAGAGTTGGAAGGGACCTCTGGAGATCATCTTGTCCAATCCACTGCCAAGGCAGGATCACCTAGAGCAGGTCACAGAGGAATATATCAAGGAGTTTTTGAATGTCTCCAGAGAGGGAGAATCCCCAGCCTCCCTGGGCAGCCTGTGCCAGTGCTCTGCCAGCCCCAATGTAAAGAAGTTCTACTTCATATTGAGGTAGAACTTGTGTTCTAGTTTATGGCCATTGCTCATCATGTGGCTGGGCACCACTGAAAAGAGCCTGGCACCATCCTCTTGGCACCCACCTCTGAGATATTTATATCCATTGATGAGATCCCCTCTCAGACTTCTCTTCTCTAGACTGAACAGGCCCAGCTCCCACAGACTCTTCTCATAAGAGAGGTGCTCCAGTCCCATAAACATCCTTGGGGCCTCTGCTGGACCCTCTCCAGTAGCTCCTTATCTATTTTCAATATGAAGTTTATATAGTAACATGATTCAAGTAATTTTAATAGTATTTTAACATCAATATATTGCAAACAAGATATATCTCATATATATAAAAGGTAATTTCATAAACTGTCCCTAAAAATACTGTTACTTTCACAACTGAGAGATGAAGAAGTGTAACAGAGGTTTATAATAATAATTCATTTCATCCTCTCCTATTCAGCTGGTTATTTCAAAAGACACAATTTAACTTTGAAAGAACCGGGAAAATAAAATTCTGAGAATAACTTGAATTAACACATTATGACTTGCTCTAGAAAAAATTAAAACATTGTCATTTAATTTTTTTTTTAACTTTGTCTCTTTTATTTCAGACTCTTGGTTTACATAAACATGAAGCACAAGATTTAGAACATTTCTATGAGGGAAAAGAATATATTTGGAAACTTTTGGGAATAATTGGAGGAATTCATGGATTTTTCCTGATAGAAAAGTGTTTCTTTCTTTTGGTAACACCTCGTGACCAGGTAAAGCTTTGTACAATTCATCCTTTAAAAAAACACTTGTATTTTGAGATTTTGCAGTGCATAGAATGTTAGAATGATTGCGGAAATTATAATTTCTGTGAGTTAAATGAAGCATTGATAATTGCTTTCCAAAGTGCTCCTACCAGATTGACCTTCAGTTTCTATTTTGCTTTGCTCTGTGGATTGTGCTTGCTTCATGAGTGTGTTCCATATATTTATAACTCAAGAAGGGAACAGTTAATCGGATGTGTTCCATAAGCCTGCATTCATGACTCGCACTGGAGCAGGTGAAAAGTGTGTATCCATATGAAATAGCAATGACAGTTGTTTGTTCTAGGCTCTGTTTGAAGAGGAGAAAGATGTAATAGAAAGATAGATGCAAGCATAAGATATTTTCAAGAATGATATCTTAAAATTTTCAGATTGCTTTTGATCCCTATCCCAATGATTTGAAAATCTAATATGTGGATTGCAGTCAATAGGACCCAATTTTATATTGATAATATCGCCTTGCTCACGGCTATGCTAACAGTAATTCTAATACTTTATTTTACTGTGGCTGGAGCCTGAAAGTAGGATTATGCACAAGGATATAATGTAACAAAAAATGTGATGGCTCATTAAGCATGAGAGACAATCTTAATGTCACTTAAGAAGGCTAAACCTTTGCTGGTTCTGTTCTGCAGAGAGTGTGAAGACTGGCCTGATTTAGACATGCAGAAATGACTCCCAATTCCCACTACCTTTGATTCAGCCATAGGAATATAATGTGAGATTAATAGAAGGAGAATATTTTGATGATGGTGATATTTTATTTGCTCGGTAAAAAGGAGTCCTTTTTGTTACTTGCTTGAGAGAAAGCTGTTATCATCATCCCACAAGTCTTTAAACTTTTTCTACTGAGAACTAGATGAATTCTCCGAGTTAATTTTTAAATCTATGTCACCTTTCAATTTTAGTTTGATTTTTAAAATAAATTTAGTTTTATCAAACCATTGTGGTTGTCACTGATTTATCTGATTCACTTTCCAGGGTTTTTTAACAAAATAAGCATTAGGAACTGTTGATGCCAGCTGGTGATCTTTTTCAATAGATTTTGTTTGGAAAAAAATTATTCTTAAAAATGCTAAATTTTCACAAAAGACTGAGAAATGCTACACCTGTGTTCATTGGGTTTCAGAACTAATTGCAAAGCATCTTCATTCAGCAGGGCCTTTCTTTAGTTAATGGGCACTGGGGACATTCCCATGATCTTCCAGTGGAGTCTGAATTAAATGAACAGTCAGGCAGAGGCAAATCTACTTCAACCATACAGTTGGTAGGTTACCAATATGACATACTTCCCTGAATTTATATTCTTCTTTCTCTGTTCCTCAAAATAAATGAACAAAATTAATGTAATAAATCAGTATTTTCAGTCTTTATTGATTTGTTATTACTTGACATGATTGTCAAGAATCTCTAAATTTTGAAGCTTATAATGAGCTTTCATAGAGATATTAAGAACAGATATTTTACAATAACTCTTCTTAAGTGTGTATCAGATTGATATAACAATACACTTCCTGTATTGTTATACATTTTGTTGATAAAATTCTTGAAGATTTTCCTCCTCCCTTCTTTTTAAACATTGACCATATGTAAAGACAGACTCTCCCATAGGAAAAACTTCAGAATTTTCTGCAGTGAGAGTTAAGTGCATAATTAGTGAAAAGATTAAATCCTGGGCGGTTCTTGGGCATTCTTCCATAGATGTGAAGAGTAACGTAAACACTGTGGATACCTGGGAATGGTGCTTGCCTATACGAAGTTACACACTTTTATACTGGTCTGTGGATATTATCCAGACAGATAAATCTTTGCAAATTAATATGAGTCATAACTTTTAAAATGCTTTCTCTTTCTTTCAACAAATCTCTTCAGTTTATGTCCAGCATCTGGATGCATAGGTAAACTCCATTTTACTAATGTAGTTGTGATGGGCAAGAGCCTCACGAGTCACCGCTAATCTCCAAAACACAGTTGGGAAACTCTCAATTGAAAACAGAGCAAACAGAGGAGTGAAGCATGTTTACTATTTTTTGAGACATGTCATAGCTTCCTGTTTATGATAAAAAATGATCATGTCATTCCCCTCAGCTGCAAAATCCCCCCAAAGTTCTATATAGATCACATGAATTACCCTGGCTGAGCTGGTTTGTACAAGAGCAGCCAATTTTGCAGAATCATGTGAGTAATACTAAGACAAACACTGGTTGACTAAGAAAAACTTATAAATCCTTCAGGTCAGTAATTAGTCTTGCAGTTTTTGACTCAGAGTTCAAAGAAGTGACATGTGAATAAATATTATAGGCGAACTGGAACAATTACTGGAATTCATATGACTGGCTGCAATCATGGGAATTAGAGACATTTATTTTTCCTTTATAATGTAGAATATGAAAAACAATTATTTTTCCTTCTTTCCTCATGCATCTGCAGCACATATCCTTCATCACAACCAAGCTAATACCAGCCAATAAACATATTCTATTTTGTAGCCAGTGCACATCTCTGGTACAATTTTTGGAGTGGTGGCTGCTGTCCCTGACACAGTGCTCTTGTGCTGTTGTTGACTCCACTGGCTGCCACAATACATTTAACACATTTTTTTGGGGAAAAAAAACCCCCAGCAAATAAAATTCAGTCTTTCTAGTTTCAAGAAAACAAGTCTTTTGGCTTATCTCTTCCCTCACATGCGCTTCTAATAATTTCTCCAATCAGAAAGCAAAGCCCCAGGGAGGTAGGGGCAGTGAGAGATTACTCATGTTCTCCCTTCTCTCCCAACAGTTGCAATATCTATTAATTAAACGTTAGGGCTGATACATCAACTTATCTCTCTAGGATAAGGAAGCAGACACTGTTTCTTTCTTCACTTGAAATGAGGGTAAATTTCACCATGGGGCGTACTCAAGTGCTGCCATACCCAGCTAGTGTTGCCTGGTGCCGAGATGAAGCCCCTGCTAAAAGCAAGACACAAGACACTGGAGACTGCACCACCCTGAAGAAAACCTCCTATATTTTGAAAGGGGGTGAAACTACTGATTATCATCTCTTTTTAGTCTTGTGTTTTCACAAAGAAACTGTGAAGAGCATGAGTGCCAAAGAGACTACCTATTTTTCCTTGGAAATCCTGTGGACACATTCTCCAAGAAAATACAGTCATCCAGTCATGACAAAATCAAAACATGCAATTTTAATTATAATGTCCCTTTTAGTCTTGCATTTGGCTCAGATTTTTTGTGTATTCAAGCAGAAGTGTGGTTTTCTTGGGCTACAACAATGCCTATGAAAGTCTTTCTTCCTACCTGAATTAGACTTAACCCTCTCTTGGCAAGGCATATTTCTTTTTTATGTGTTTCTGCATTACCAATCACACTGCCAGTGGCCAGTAAATTATTCTAATGATATCTGTGCAAATGACAATTGACTATCTTTAATTCAAATGGCTTGAACTTAGTTGGTATTTTCCTGTATTTATGGCAGCAGCTGGAAGAGCCCCTTAACACTGATGTATTATCTTTGCTTTTAACTAGAGAAGCCCAGAAGATTCTGAACCTGCTGAAGTTCCTCCAGAGAGCAAGGTGATCAGCAAAAAAAGTTAGTATCAATAAAAACACTAGGCAAGACAGGAAAATCCTTCAAATGTATTTTCTAAGATGGAATTGAAAGTGTGCAGCTGGCTTAGCTCTGTGTTTGCTTTGTGCTACATCACCACATCTCATGGCGCCTGGCTACATAATTTAATCTCTGCTTAAAGACCTTCTCAGCTGCCAACCCTGTAATTGTGAAGTTCATTAATCTTACACTGTCCTTGCTTTAGTATTTGCTGTCTCACTGTTGCAATCTACTTTTCTAAAGCCTTTGCTTAAAGGGAAATAGTCAAAAATTAATACAAAACATATTTTTATAATTTTAAACTTACCTCAGGCTTTTATTTCTGAAGGTGGTGAAACATTTGTTTTGTTGGCTCCCTATGCTAATATAATTCTATGTCCTTCTTTTCTTACACAATAAAGCAGTAGACCCTTTAAACCAGTAATGATTAATTACAGGTATGGAATTACAGCTTCATGATGGCTCTCAGTTTTAGAATAATCTGTTTGCTTCTGAGAACTTCAGATAATTCCTGTCTTCTGTGGTTTTTTGCTGCTTAGTTACTAAAAATAGCAAAATAGAGTACAAACCAAATTTTGCCTTTAACTGTACTTTGTGACCTTGGTGAATTCAGTAGAGTTGCAGTTATTCAACTGAGGGAATAATATTTTAATTGAAATCAGTTTACTTACTATAATTACCTCCCCTTTCTTTTGTGATGTCAGATCTCAGGTCATCAGTTTGAGTTACTTAAATATTTCATTATCTTCTTCCAGGTTTTTAATGTTCTCTTCTGCTCTTGTGGACTTCATTTCTATTTCTGAAGCATTAGAAATCTGGATTTTCATTTCTTCACTCTCACCTCTCCAGTAGTACACAATCCAGTGCAAGTTTGAGCATGACTACATACTTCATCTCTAGATATTTCTGTTCAGTTCAATCATCATTACCTGCTAGGCACCAACAAATTTCTAGTGATCTCAATGTTATTTGTTCCAACTAACTCAATTGGGGATAGTTTCTCAGTAATCTTTGTTTAGTTTAATTTTTTCTCATACCTGGGTCTTATCTCCATAAGTGAAATCTTAGTAGGGAAGTGGGGGGAGGTTATTTGGGAATACATAATTACAAAAGTTTGTTTCATTACAGTTCTTTTAAATAGCTAAGTGCATAAACATACTTGGGTTCCTTGATACTGAGCTAGATGTTTCTTCCATGAAACTGAACAGAATCTGCAGGTCTAAGAGAGAAGCCTGACAACTCCAGAACTGCAAAGCTTCACTGTAAATGCCTGTCAAGTAGGACTGCAAAAGGAGTCAATCACCTTAGATAGTCAGGGAGATGAAAGAAAAAGACATCTGACTGGCCTCATTTATCCATACTTTTTGTATCAAGATCAGAGAAGACCAAACAGTAGCATTTTATATTTGGTATACTTAGTGACACTTTACATTTACTAAAACTATTTTTTCTGTGTTGGTCATGGAAACATTGGGAAAAGATCTATTTATGGATAAATGTTTGCTTCAAAATCTTATTCTAAACTTAAAAACTGTAGTATATGTTGAGGTCCTGTACCCATTAGTTTTATGAAAATTATAGAATAGAATTTGCTATGAGTTCTAATCCCCTCTTTAAGCAGAGAAAAAGTAAGGTTTTTGGAGAAGAAGAGGCTTTGTAGAAATAGTTAAGGTAATAAGTTAGTACTCAGAGTTCGTGTTGGAATATAATGCAGTGAGATAACTGCCAGTAACAAAGCTGCTTTAAAATATGCTGAAAATAAAGTAAGATAAACATTCATATTTATTTATACATACATCTTCTTAACTTTCTGTCAAGGAAGTTCACAAAACTTAAATCTGTAATTGCTCCATGTTAACCTGATTCCTGTGCTATACTACAATACACTGGAATGAGTCCCAGTAATCATGGTATATCTTCTCCAACAATCAGATACTTGAACAAAACAGACCAATAAGACCTCAGGGCAGGCCATGATTTCACCCTTGCCAGTGCTTATTACAAATCACAAACTTAATGTAATGCAGCAATCTATTATTTCTATGTAATTCATGCTCTGTGCTATTGGTTATAAACTGCCCATAGTGTTTAGAAAGAACTGTGCAAACTGGGGACATCCACGTCCGGCTCTGTAAGCTGGCAGCAAAATCTAACAAGCCTGCCAATTTTTCTGAACCCACAGAGCTCCCAGGCAACTAGGGAGGATTTTCTGAATACGGTTGTTAGGCTTTTATGTGCTCTGTGTTTTTCATAATAGTCTGAAGGCTTGAGTTCTAGCCAGTTTCTGTAAGAAAAACATCTCCCCCATCACTATAAAATGTTCATCTCTGAGAAACATTACTGGATTGAAACCTTGTAATAACTGTATTCAGACAGGTCTGTGCAGCTTCATGTTTGTTCCTTAGTCTGTCATACTATGTCGATGTGGGGTCACCAAAAGTCAGAAAAATACATATTTAGGGCCCAAATCATGACCCTGCTCCTTCAGGCCTGAAACCAACCCTTTTCAAAGTGTTCTGTCCATTCTGTGTAGAGGGAAGCTGGATGGGTTTCTTGACAGACATTAGGCAGCCGCTTGTAAGATTGTGGGTAAAATGAATGAAACAAAGTACAGGATGGGGCAGCTAATTAAGTGTTGCTAAGTTTAGACATTGAACTTATATGGAGCCTTGTTGCTTCTTGAAGAGATATACTCCCTCTCTGTGAATCTGTTCAGCATTCCACCCAGCTGTTACAGGCTGGGCAGAGAGACTGTCCCTAATTCCCTAGCTTGAGCTCAGTACTTGCATCACTAGTGGCACCTTTCCACTCATGTCAAGTGACATGATGCCATGAACACCCAGTACACTGTTTCACAGTAAACAAGGTCACAGAGCAGTATGGGAAAGACAAACAGCCATCTACACCCAGGAGTGGTGCTCCAGATAGGAGTACTATGGGCATAACAGCCATTAATTGATTGGAACAAATATTGGATATAAGCATACTGTAACCCTCTACTATAAGTGATACTCTTAGGCTTGTTGTCTTTCATTTCTATCTTTCACTGTAACGCAACTGCATAAGAAAACTAAACCCTGCAAATATTACTCAACAGTAGTAAGCTTCACAGGATTAAAACAATCAGTTGTGTGAGACCAAATATTTATCTTCACTATAGCTGTGCAATTCTGTGAGCAACTGTGGAAGAACTCCACATAACATCTAGCAAAACTTGTGTGAATTTCATCAAATAAAGAAAGAATATAGAAATAAATTGATATAAAGAAAGATATAAATAAAGAAATATAATAGAAACCCTTAGGATGCATCGTGAGACTGGACTCAAACCAAAATTTTTGTCTAATAGTTGACCTAGTAAGAATAAGGAAGTTATTTCCTGGTATCTGCATCTCATTTTGAATTGTTCCGGAACCTTCTTTTTTTGTTTCAAATGTATTGACGGACATGTAATAACAAGGACAAAGCAGATAAACACTATTTCCCTCTGATTATCATGACTTTTTGTAATGTTATATGCAAAGTCACAAAAAACCCCAAATCATTTGTAATATAACAAAAGTGGCAATATCTGTTTGGGTTAAAACTGGGCTTTTTATCTGTTTGTTTGTTTTCCGAGGTAAGAAAATCAGCTTGTTAGCAATAATGGTTCTGGTGGGTGACAGTCTTCACAATTTTGCTGATGGCTTGGTAATAGGAGCAGCATTCTCATCCTCAACAGAAACAGGTGTGACAACGACTGTTGCTATTTTATGCCATGAAATTCCTCATGAAATGGGTAAGAAATACATGTGTGTATTTTTCCTGATTGGCTTTGCATTTCCAGGTTTCCTAAAAAGTTCTTTCCTGTATGACATTTGTGGGAATTCTTGTTTATAGCATCATGAATTATAACATTACTATGTGAGGCTGATACTTTCTTTGCCCTTCACAAAAACCAGGGGAGGCTTCTGCACTCATTACTGGATGCCTTCCCATCTCGCCTTCTCCAAATGCAAATGACATCAGGTCAGGAGTGACCTGTTATTCTTATGTGTACAGACACAAAAAATAATAAACTGTAAGCAAGACCCATGTGTGCATAATGGCCATGCCTGACACAGTGGCCTATCCAAGAGTTTCAATATGCAGCAGAGCTATTTAAGCATGTATTCCTCTTGCTACCCTCATTCCTGCTGCTAATCAAGAACAATAAGATAATAAAAGGTGTATGACCTATTCTACTAGTGGACGGGATGGGAAGATTGTTCTGATGAATATTGCCCTTGATTGACCTTCTGTGGTAAAACTTCCAGCATGGCTGAAGCTGCTCCTGGCATTGTGTTGACAGATGTTTATAAACTGGGAAGTTTGAGATGAGAACTGCAGGTTCTCATTTCCGTCATTAAGTGACTGAAGATTTCATGTGCTATGTAGAAAATTCCTCCAAACAAAAAGGTGGGATGGAGGACTGCTGTAAAACTGGTAACTCTTGTTTGCATAGCAAAGAAAATTTAAATACCTGACAGTTACCTCCAAAGACACCTTCTTAATTCCGGGGCAGTAGTGCCTCAGTGTCAAAGTGGCCTTTTTACACTCATGAAACAAAGTTTTTCGAATCTTCTACTGTGGGCCTGTTATGAAATCTTTTATTTTAGAAGAAAAATCTGCGATGGAATTCTGATGTACAACTTGCTCCAATTGATGAGGACTGAAATCAGTGGAATTAAACTCAAACTGGGATCAGACCAGCATAGATTACTCTGACTTGCAGCACCTGTAAAACACTCAAAGACCGTGCTGCAAATATACCCACATGATTTGAACTGGCAAGTCCCCAGTGGAGAAAGATTTAGAAACTCTGGGAAGCCATGTGACTTCACTTTTGCATGTATCCAAGTTGGAATGTCACAGAACATAGAGAACTAACAGAAAGCCCTCCTCAATACTGTATGCTATCTTTAGGAACAGCTAAACAAGTACAAGTCAATATGACTTTTTTGTTGTTTTGAGATTTTTCTTTCACACTGAACAAGTTTATAACTAACTCTACAGAATTCTAAAGGCAGCCCTCCGTCATTCACTATCTTTGTGCATATCCTAATTATTTTCCTTCATATTTTATTACCAAGAGTCTTAAAAATACATTTCTCAGCTAAATAATAAATGTTCTCTTTTTCTCTATGCAGGAGATTTTGCTGTGCTGCTAAGTACAGGGCTCCCCACGAAGATTGCAATTTTGATGAATTTTATAAGTGCGCTAACAGCATTCTTAGGACTTTATATTGGTCTTTCTCTATCGACTGACCCATCCATTCAAAACTGGATCTTTACTATTACAGCCGGAATGTTCTTGTATTTATCTTTAGCAGAAATGGTGAGAACTTCAGTCTATTTTTATATTTTCCTTATAGCATAGCCATATCATAGATGAGTGTCAGACAAATGCAGGGGGATGAATGTGGAGAGAAAAAGAGTTCATAGGCTGCTTGTTGGGAAGAGCATGTTGTCTGTCCTGTGTGTGCAGAGTGCTTAAAACAGTAATCTGGTTTTGTTTTGTGTCACTCTCATGCTAGGTGTCATTATAATGAAAAGGGGAAATAAAGGCCATTAAGGGACTAAGATAAGAGAAAGGCATAATGGACTTTCAGAGTCTTTTTAAAAAAATACTTTAAAGACTTTTAAACAATGTATTTTTAGTTAATTAGTGAAAATTATATATTTGAACCTTCAGGGGTTTTTAAGATCTTGAAAAAATTGGTTACTTTTTTCTTTTTCTGCCCTTTTTCTTCATATATTTTTCACCTGTTGTTTCAATGCAAATTTGCTGTTTCAGAACTAAAATGTAAGATACTTGTAAGATACATTTCGTTTCTGTCCTAGGGACGTTTCAATGAGCTCTTAAGCAATTAAAAAGCCTTCAGATAACCTCAAATTTTTTATATTTGCCTAGTGTTTTTCATACTCCCAGTTCAATAGCAATGATCTCTCTATAGAAAAATAGGGTGTGAAGATAGGAGGTAGGAGGAAGGTCTAAGGACTGAGCAAAATGTGGAGGAATCATAGCTCATGCAGATTCCTCAGGCCACATAATTTATTGAAGAGATGGGTAAGTGTTACGCTTGTAGGAATGCAGAACATAAATGCCTGCCCAGCTTTGTCACAGGGCTCTTTACACATCATGTGTTGATGTAAAGTTTCTTGCAAGCTCCTCCACAAAGATGGAATGTTTTGAGTGAGTAGATCAAGAGGGAGGAAAAAAGAAGTCTCTTCATAAATTATTACTTTGTTTTTTCCCAAGGCCGTCTGTCTCTCTCTTATGTTCATTACCACCCCTTGTCTTCATTACCACTTTGTGCCTGAGATGCTCTATACCAGGTTCAGGTATCATACTTTAAACCTGATATGCCATTCCAGTATTATAACCTATTTAAAATTCAACTTAATTCTACTCTGCAGTAACTGATCTTAGACTTTGGTAGTATTTTTGTCTATTTTTGCTATTTTAAGTGAAGTAAAATGAACATAAAGTGCACCTAAGAGCTTAATCGGGAACTGCTGAAGGATTGTGGATGTGTCAACAGTCCTGACTGAGGTGGTAAATAACAGACAAGAACACTGTGTACCAAGTTGCAGCTTGTTCTGACAGAGACATTTGGAAGTGAGGCTGCCTACCAGCTGTGTAGGCATGGTTTTACTAATGGGTCTAGGAACGATGTACACATATTTTTCCTTCAGTGTAGGATCGGCATCCATCAGGGATCCACAAGCTCTTAGAAAAATACCATGTTTTACCCTGAGTCTTCAAAGCAATGTGCCAGCTGTAACTCCCAAGAGAAAATACAGTTCCAGGCAGAGACAGGGACGTATTTTCCCTTGTTCTCAGTTTGTCATCATAATCTTCCTCTTGATGTGAAGGGGAGAAAGAAGGGAGAGAGAGGGGAGGAACTTATTTCTCTCAATCCCTTTTATTAATAGGACTCTCATCAGCCTTTCTCTGCATTTTGTCAAAAGAGCTGCCATCAGGAGGCTCACCTGTTTGTCAGTGTCAAATATCACAAGGATTATTTTATTTTAAAAATTATTTATGTAGCACTGCAGGCATCTATAGATCTGAAAATTTTTGCATGTTAGTATAGTACATCTCAAGAGAAAATGAGCCATTCTTTATGTATTTTTCAACTTACTGCACAGAAATAGGTTCTATTCTCTGCTGCACTCTCATCTACAAACAGCAATCATCAGTGCTCCTGCCAGTGGTGTACAAACACTTAATAGTACACAAAACTTGACTATAATTTTCAGTACTTGTTTTATGGGATTTCACATATTCATGTGCTTGTGAGAGCAGCAGTTTAATAAAACTGAACAGCATCACTGGTTTCTGCATTGAGGAACATTGAGGGGTGTGAGTGGAGGTTTGTTGACAGAACAACACAGTGAGACTGCAACCAAAGACCAAGTACCACAAAACTACTTCTGTGGGTAACTAAAGGTTTTTTGTTTCTACAAATGGCATCATAACTCCATTAGCAAGCTGTATAGACTAACAATTTCAGAAACTGAATAAGGGACAAAAGATAAAATCACTTACATTCATCATTTTTCACCAAGAAATTGTGCAAAACTGAAGTTTACTCTTTGAAAATGTTTTTTTGAAAATGTTTTCAAATGTAATTTTGAAAATTTTTCCCATTTTGAAGATAAGGGAGTAGTTTTTAAACTGATTTACTGGACTGTTGCAGTGTAGCAGCCATGCCACCTGTGCCCAGCTTGGTAGAACTCTTTTTTAGCCAGTACAAGCCTGAGAGCCTCTCATGCCTTCTTTCAGCATGCTGCTTCCTGTTTCTTCTTATCTTTTGTGTGCTCATGATAACATGACCTGGAGTGGAATAAAGCAGTACCTCTTTTGCCTCTGACAGACTTGAAGCATTAGCAAGCGTGATAGCTTCTGACAGCTTGGATGTGGTGCTATGTTCCCTTAACTTGTGAAGTGGTTTGCATCTGCCAGTTGAATAGGCAGGCCTATGCTTCTTAAACAACAAGATTCTCTCTGCTGTACCACACACTTTGTTGTTCAGAGAGAGCTGGGTAACCACAGCTGATATTGTGACAGCAACCATTTTATTTTAGCAGATAAGCAGGGATGTCACACTAGGTATGGCTATAGAAATGGTTTGTATTGATAACATGCACATAGGTTAGGTAGAGGGAGCAGACATCAGCACTGGACATGGAAAAGGTACTACTTGCTAAGAATTCCTTTTGAAAATTCTCTTAGGAACCTGCTGTGCATCTGTGTAGCTCCTAAATTGTCACTGATAGCAATAAATAAATTCTCACTGACAGCAATGAAAATACTGGATTTTGCAGCGAGAGGAGGAAATTTTCCCGTTTGGAGAACTTGTTCACTCAGGCACTGGAGAAGAGGACAAAATAGACTGATTATAAGGATAAATAAGAAAGACTAAACATCTGGACTGGAACCCTGGATTCAGGGTAGCTCTTAATTAATAGTTTTTACCTATATACACAAAAACCCCTGTGGGCTCTGAGCACTTAAAACTGTCAGTTCAGATTTTGATTTACATCAGGACTTTGAGGTGTTTACACTTGCTTTAGATGAAAAGTTTCTGATTATCTTTAAACACTGATCAAGTATAACTACGTAAGTTTCTGCACCGTAATTTAAACCACTGCCTGGTTGTAATGAAGATCCAGGGCATTTGGGTTTCCCTGTTATTTTCAGGCAAAACTTTACAGCGGAGGCAGATTTTTCAGTACAGTTTTGGTTTGGGCCTATGCCGACTTCCAAAGGAAGAAGAATGCAGGAGAAGCAGCCCCAGAGACCCCTGTCTGACAGAGGGAAGGACAAGCGTAGCAAACACTCCCGTTAACCTCCTTGGTCAGCACCACTCCACTGTCTCCCAGTGGCTGCTGCTGTTACAGCTACTGCAAAGAGGCTCCAAAGTGCAGAGGAACTCAGTAGTTTTATTCAAGCACAGAAAAAACACACCAAAACCAGAGGTCAGCACTAGATTATTGCTCTGTATTTATTTCTAGAGTTGATGTGACAGTATTAGCAGTCATCAGTGTTTCCCCTGCATAAAGCAAAAATATTAAGAGAATTTGAGCCTGAGGCATCATTTTTGCAAGCTCTGTTTAGACACATATTTAGTTTAAACCTTTGATAAAATACACTGTGTAGAGTGAAAGGTCAGTGCAAGTAGCTTTTATTACGATTATAAACAAGTGTTGCTCCATTACTTGATGTAAAACTGACAGAGAAAAATACTAAACATGATTTTTTTCAAGCATTTTAAAAGTCCTGTGTTCAACTTGTACATTTACTAAAGCCCAAGTAAATAGGAGTGTTGCCAGTTATTTCAGAAAAAGCATGATTGACACTATATATAGTACTGAAGCAAAAATACTCCAACTAGTTTATTCCCACAAAAGGAAATCACTAATTTTACTAAATAAGTATTTCCTTGCAGACATCTGTATAAAATTACTACAAACTACTGAGAAGTTAAAAAATTTCGGAATCTTGTTTATAATTCTTGTCAGTGCTAGTAAAAGAACCAAAGTGGGTTGAATTTGATTAATTGAAATATTTCACTGTCAAGATCACTTTTTGTCAAAATGTACAGAAAATGCTACACATTAATAACCATAGTCAGAAGCTCAGCATTTTAAAAGTTGTTTGGTTTTTTTTTTAATGAAGTTTGCCTTGTTTTCCCATAACTTTTTTTTCCCACAGATGAATGTATCTGGCTCTCATTCTGTGTCTTATTCTTTTTTTAGCTTCCTGAAATGACTCATATTCAGACACGGCGACCCTGGTTGATGTTTCTCCTACAGAACCTTGGATTACTATTAGGCTGGCTTTGCCTCTTACTTTTGGCTGTATTTGAACAGAAAATTAAAATATAAGTTTTCTGTTGGAAATCTTGAAGTACCACTTATGACAGTGGATAGCATTATTCACAATTTTGTCATGTCTGCTATAGTGATATGTAAATTAAGTTGCTGGGATTTTATATCTGAACAGTAGATAACTATTTTACTTTATTAACTTATTGTTCAGATTTTGTAATTATTTTTTTGTAAACATGAATGTTTAGAATTATGTTTTATTTGTTACTGAGTTTACCAGATCCCATGTTCAAACTCACAGGAGCTTTTAATTAGTTTTTATTGAGACTGTTTTAGTTGAATGCTCTAAGTGATCTCTGCCAGTCTGATTGAAGAAAAGAATAAAACAATTTTATATGCAATAATTAAAGTGGACTAACCATAGTTGAATAATTTGAATAAGGAATGGTTTTTTTGCCTTTTAGTACAAAGAATCAGTGTATTTCTTTAAATCTAAAAAGCATAGCCAAGCTAAACTGCTAAATGGCATAAAGCAATCTCATAAAGTCTGCACTATCTATGTTGACAACATAAAGATTCTCATCAGTTACATCTTGCTGGTCCACTGTGGCAGGAAAAAAATGGTAAGTGTAAATGTTGAAGTTTATGATATAGAAATTTGAGAATACTCTTTCCCGACTATAATGCAGTTTCTCATATGTGTGATGGATTCTGTGACAGTCAGGCACTGGACTAACCACTTTGGCATTATCTCACCTCTGGTGGTTGCTTATAGAAACTGCTTATGAACTGTTTTTCCCTGATATCCCTTCCAGGCTCCTCAAATGAAGGGATTTCTTGAGCCAAATCTTGCTTCTGAGACATCACATTCAATAAACACTTGCCTTCCTGTCAGCAATTAGCTTAATCATAGATATGGGATGTGCATTGTGGAAAGAGCTTTTTCAATTGTCTAGAGTGAATGTGGCCTCACTGCAGCTCCTCCCATCCTGAGTGATTTTTGTGTAATTAGTCCTCTTGATTTCAAGGTAATTCTGCGTAAGTTGAGATGATTCATTTAATTTAGTATTGCAGAACCAGGTCTGAAACAAATATACAAATTCTGCCCTGATTCTCATGTGCTGAGCAGCTTCCAGGAGGTATTGAGCAACACTCAGCTGAGTGATTTCAGCTATTTGCATGCTCTCAATTTCTGGTGCAAGGACTTCTCCACCACCTTATTTATACTTTTGTATGAGAACTGAATTATGTTCTTTATTTCTCCTCTGATGAGATGTGGAAATAGAGAGAGTAAGTTACAGAACAGACATATATTCTTTATGCAGCGACTGAAAATTTTCTTTTATTTGTCTTAACTCAGTCTTGAAATATCTCTACATTATGACACAACATGACTGTCTCACAATGTGTCCTGTGTTTTTTTGATAGCTCCTAGTGAAGGTACAATTATTCTCATATTACAGAGGGGAACAGAGTCTACTCTCCTGGAGCAGACTGTCAGACCTGTTAGTTCTCAAAAGCTTCATGGGCACCATACTAACTTATCAAAATACAAAGTGAAAAAACCCCCGAATTTCACTGTTTATGACAGCCCAGGTACATGGGCTTGTGAACCCTTAGTCAATCACAGACTAACTCTCAGGAAAAAAACAAAATATTTAGAGATAATTTTTAAATTAGATATGTATTCATTTTCAGTCCCTGTTAGTTATGGGAATCTGTAGCAAATACTCCAATGCAAATCTAGACAAACCTAGACATTTACATACCTTGAGAAACCTTGTGCCAAACAATTTATCCAAGGTAACACAGGAGGTCTCCGTCTGACAGGGGAGTGAACTGAGCTCTTTTTAAGGCTCAAAGTAAAATCCTAGCTTCTTTTATTTAGGTGTGCAAATACTACGATTGCTTTTTCTGTTGATGTAACTTTGAAAGGTGAATTGAGAAGCTATGCCTAATGCTTCTGTTTCAAAGTTCACATTTTTTTCAGGAGCTTGTGCTTGATTTTATTAAGGTAATATTTTTAAAAAGTGGTTTCCTTGATATTTAATCTCTTTGTTTTGGCACTGAGTCACTTCATGATCTTCAGCTGTGGCAGTCAATTCAAGCAATAGCAGGGCATCACTGGACGTAAGCAAAATCCATTCTTGGAGCAGATGGTGCAAATGAATATTGGAAACATTCATTATTTCAAAGAGAAGAGTTACCATAGTTTGAATGCTTATGTATGCCTGATGTTTGCTACCATGGAAAACAAGGTTACCAATATGATCATGTTTTGGTAATGTTATTGTATTCTGAAATATTTGTCTACTATTTATTAATGTGTCTGAAAGAGGGCAAGTAATTTCTGGCAGTGTGTACTTTAAAGTGGCATATGAGCATAGGTTCCTATCCTGACATGATCTGTGAACATATTGTACCCACATCTGTTAAGAAAATGCCATCTTTTGGCTATATATGTTTATCAGGCACCTTGATCACATTTTACAACCAAGTGTATTTATACAGCTTCCACCACAGGCACAGATATGTTGATCAGAATGCCAGTTAACCTTTATTTCTGCCACAGAGCTCTTAGGCTTTTGTGGTGTTTGTCAGTAAGTGAGTAGTTCTATGATCATTTTGCCCTGGTGTCAAATCAGAACACCTGAAATCTCATCAGCATATGAAAGTTTGAATTCCTGTGGCACTTATGAGAGAACTTATCTCACTGCTTAAGACTAGTGCCTCTGCTGTAAATCTCTTCACATTAGTGTCTTTAAAAAGAAGGTGGAGTATTACCACACGTAAATCAAGACTTCTAGCCTTACAGAGGGCTGGAAACTGTTCCTGTAGATCACTGAAACAGAAAAGTAAATGAGTTTTACACCAAAGATATTCACCTGTGGAATTCCTAATTTTAGTCAATGTTCTCTAAAAATTCCAAAAAAAATAACAGAGTATGTTTTTGTGTCCCTACAAAAGAGAAGACTCTGCACAAGTATTCTTATGAACTCTTTTAGTTTGTTTTAAATTCTGTAGAGTTTGATCATAGAGATTTGAAACAGACCTGTTTTTAAAGCCAGGTACATCTTTCTGTTGCTCCAAACCTAACAGACAGAGAGCATAATATGCCAATTGAATAATTTTCATTGAATCAAATCTGTGTAAGGACTGCCAAACTTTATCACTTGCAGCCCTTAAATCAGGACTAGGTTTCTCTGTAAGCAGTATGCAATTACTCAAACAGATGTTATGTGCTTGATGGAGAGATTACTTGGTGAGGTTTTACAGCCAGTCAGGCAGCTCTAACTGGATAATCATAATGTTCCTTTTAAACTTTAAATACATGAATCTATAGATAAAGGAATTTTTCTGGAAGAAGCTGCTTAGCTTTCTCCCTTTCATCTATTCTTAATTTTCAGGCACTCTTAAGATGAAAAGGTCTTGCTTTCCTACACAGAAAATTAGAGAGAAAACGAAAGGTTGAGAGAATTTGTTTGCTACAGTATTTTTTTCTTGGAAGTCAGATGGCAGAGTGCCTCATGAAGAATACTTCCAATTCCAAACTACCAGCGCTCCTAAGCATGAGAGCTGACCTTGTACCTCACTTTTCTGTATATGTTACACATTATCCAGTGACTCCTAAGATAAATAGTACCTTCTTTGCAGTTATAGTAATGCCCTCAGAAGTTTATGGAGCTCATCTGCATGTTTTAAATACTGCCATCTATTCCTTTATTTTATGCTTTAAACATGAATGTGGCATTTCTCCAGAGACAGGAAAATACATAAACATAGACATATAAACATAGACATAGAAAAATACAGAAAACATAGTTAGTTTTTGGTATTTACCCTTGGATTGTTTTGCTATCACCCTGCCATTGCACTTGGGAAAGCAAATTATCATTGTAACAGTTTTAAGCAGGTTTATATCTGTCTGATGTATGGATTAGGGCTGATACCTTATCAATGTCCTTAGCTTTTTCTTTCTTTACTGTAACCTTTTGTCAAGCCTTCCTCTCATTTTAAAAATAAGCTGCCTTCTATTGTGACTGTAGCTGTAGGAATGTGACTACAGAAAATACAAGCAATAGTTACACAATGGCTTTAATCAAAACAAAAAGTCCTGCAATTTATTTTACTAGACCCACCTACATTCCCTTCTCCCCAAAAGAACAAAAAATCCACACAGGGAGCTGTTGCTCTGGGTCACGTAGAGAAATGTAAGAGGTGCCTCTTTCCTTTTATGTCCCTGATAACAGGACCAAGCACAACGGGAGACCCTGCACAGACGCCTGGAAGCACTGAAGTCTCTGCCAAGCTCCCATCGGCGGCAGCGCAGAGCAGCATCCCGGGGCAGGGGTGCAGGGACCGTGCCGGGCTGGTGCCGCTCCCCTGCAAGGGACAGCGCCCAGAGCCGGCGGGGACTCCCGAGGGGGCACCGCAGGGTGGCACTTCAGCGCCTGCAGCGGGAGCATCCAAGGGTTTACAGCTGTCTCTGTTTCACCCTGCTCACTGCAGGGCACGTTCTCAGATGGTTCATGTTGCCTTGGCTTAGCAAGTGAAAGCTGTCGTGAAAGCGGTCTGGCCGATAGCCCCGTGACTGCGGGCTCCCGCAGGGCAAAAATCCGCAGGAGCCCAGCAGTCAGGGTGATCCCAGGGATACCCAGGGAGGTCCATCTCCGCTTTGCAGCTGCAGGGCGCCCAAACAGAGCGCGACGAGGTGGTCTCTCCTCGCCAGGGTCTGCTCTGACATTGCCAGAAATCATTAAGCACAGGATTACCTGGCAACCTAAATCTGCCCAGCAACCATTTGCATATCGGCCCAGGATAACGCCGAACAACTCAAACGCAGTGCTGTAATGTGTCTATATGTGACATCGTTTTATTCCACTGCAGCTGGCTGGGGAACCCTCCCTCCTCCTTTTCCCAAGGGCCAGAAGGACCTAATTTGACCCATCCAAGAGAGGTGATAAGAGATAAGCATAGGGAAATAGATTAGTCAATTATTATGACATAGTCCAGTCTTAAATTAAGATCCCACCAAATTGTTCTCCATGGACTCTCATGCTGCAGGAAGGGCAGCAGGACAATGTCTGCACTGCTCTGTTGGGTAGCTACCCAGCCTATCCTTGTCAGGGTATGTGGTAGGTGAGTAGCAGCCATAGCTGAGGCCTGGCAAGTGTTTCAGAGTATCCCAGGTGTCCCTGTATTGCTGGTGTATATCCACCATCATACTACCTCAGAAAAACTCTTTTTTAGCTTTTCTGGGAAGGACTTTCTAGTGTTTGTCCTTCCCCCTGCTATGCAGATACCATAATCCATATGATACGGGCTGTTACCTGGTATTTTCCACCACCCATAATGATGGTTTTGGACAGATTTTTTGTGTTGCAACTGTTTACCTCTTCTGATGATAAGGACAGGTTTCTATGTTGCAACAGTTTATTTCCTCAGAAAGGGAAACAGAATGTTGGAGATTTCACTGAGAATCACACAGAAGGAGATATTATTATATACACAGCAGTACCAGTAATGCAACTCATTTTTGGAGAGATGCTGCTGTGAGTACTGAGCACAAGCACAAGTAATTTATCTTTTGATTCCACACTGAAATGCGCTGGTGTTGTCTTGGTGGCCTTGGGTGATTTTATCACAAAAAACTGGTAGTGTATCCTAGTTTCAGGACTTCAAAGGCCATCTACGTATTCCTGTGCAAAGGCATAGTATGAGCTCTGGAGCAAGAGTACACCTACTTTTTGACTGTCATCCCAATCCAGAAGGCGGTGGGTATTGAATTTAAGTATACCACCTAATGTCAGCTATATGCATGGTACAGTGACTCAGGAGCAGGTAGCTACAATTATCAGCAAGTTTAGAAAGTTGCACATGGGCAATATACATCTGATGGTTTAGGATGCCCAGGACAGCACAGCAGCATTCAGAAAGCATCCACACTGAGCTGTAGCCATGAACGCAGTCCTTTTCCCAGGTTCTATCCACATGAGACGTCCCATGAATGTTAGAATCATTCTGTTACACTCCAGAACTTCACTGATGATAACTTTTTGTGCACTTTGCACAAGGTTTCAGGGAAAAAGATGCAATGGACAATAAGGCCTTTCCTGTAATATAGTAAAAAACTGAACACAAGGGGCAGGGCACTCTAAATTGCACACTGATTCCTCATCCTGCACAAATGCAAAGCATCTCCCTTTTCACTTTGAGACAACAGGGCAAAACTTATACATAACAGGAAAACCAGAACAAGGAAGTGTCCAGGAGAAAGTTTTTGTAGATGACTGTGTAAATGGGAAAACAAACAAGAAATACATAAAGAATATTACTCCCTCCTCATTTCAGTACCTCCTCATTGGCAAACACAAACCCCACAGAATTCTCTCAAATGTTGCTGGAAAATATTGTGGCTAAGAAGTCAAGTTTTAACATTGGAAATAGTTCACATATTACAAAATAGATGACTTTTAATAACCCTTAAATTTGAGACAGGCATTGTAAATATGATCTGTATGTTCATAGCCATGTAGTTTGGAAAATACATATTCATAGTTGATTAAATCAGTATAATTTTGTGCACAGGATTTCAATTCCATCTCAAGTAATGAGAGGGAAAAAAGCTTATGAGAGCATAGGCCATTTTCTATCATTTCCTACTACCATAAAACTGAGTTTTCAAATTGGCATTTTGTACTTGCAATTAGCAAGAATATGCCATTTGTCTAGACAACAGAGTAGCTGAATATCTAATGTTTCTGGCATTATTACGGTAGATTAAGAAAGCACATGACTATTTGTAAATTCCTTTCTAGCATTTTTTCTTTCCTTCCCTTTCTCTCACTTAATTTCTCCCACCAATATAATTCCTGCTGTGTGTTAAGTTTCAGTTTTGGTAGAGAAAACCTGATTTTTTAGAGATATTTCATTATTATAGTGTGTGTTGGATCATGGGCAAGAGAGACTTCAGAAAGGATTATCTGAATTCTAAGGAAGCATAAATAGAGCAAGAGGTTCCTACCTTTTTTTTTTTGGTTGATTTGTTGCTTGGGGTTTTTTTAAATTGTTTGTTTTATTTTTTTATTAGAAAGCTTTAAAAGGAAAAAAAGGAACAATTAGAACCCCAACAAAGTATTTAAATGTCAAGGTGCAAATACTGACACTGGTACTCACCAGTTTACATTAGACTGCAAGTGATCAGGTCTTCTGCACATCTCCAATCACTTTTATTTAAAGCTATTGCTTCCCAGCTGAGACATGGTAACTGACCCTGGGCACATGCCTAATCTTTTGCAAATTCTCAGTAAAACAATTGCTAACCACTTCCATTTCTACAGCCTACTGGTATTATGGATGAAGACAGAAAAACAGTTTCTAATAAAGGACAAATATATGATTTAGGCAATATAAACTGAAAATTGCTGAAGACTAGAAGTAGATATGTACTTCCAATACACTCTTGTGGTTTATAGTTCTGGTATGAATGTAAACTGTAGCAATAACAAGAGTTGCTTTTGAGTATCTCATATTGATTTCAAGTAAGAAATATTCCATACTTTTCCCTTCAGAATTCACAACACAAAGGGTAGCTCAGACAGTAAGAACAAAGCTTCAGGTCCCTGGCTTTCTCAAGAATTACATTTTTGTATGTTCAAAATGGCTATTTGAATAGTAAAAAGGCCCTTTACCACTTTCTGCATTTTTGTCCTACTTATTTCAGAAATAGCCACCTTTTACAAAGAATTGCCAAGCTTGTTCCCCAGGGAAGTTGGTGGTTCACATGGTAAGACACACAGAGTTTTGGCAGAAGAGACATTTACATTCACTATATTCATGGTTACGAAATAGCATCAGATATCAGCCTCAAGAGTTTGCTCTTTAATGCTCTTAAAATCAGTGAGACTTTGCAGCATGTAAAGAATAAACCACTTCTGAATTCTCATGTTCGTTTTACACTGGCAAAATTTTGGTAGAAGCAGTAACTTCTGCTTCATTCTATTTTAAACAAAAGACAACATGGGCTTTTGGATTCTTTATAACAAAACTCCCAAGTCTGCACAGTGCCTCTGTTACTGAGATCTACATGATAAGGAGATCATCTGAAATACAGCTGGCAACCAGCACTGTTTCTCAAGTACTCAAAGTTCCTAGGCAGTATGTTTGATGAAAAACACATTGCATGTTCATTTATCCCCTATGTCTATTTAAAATGTGAGATATAAACATCTCTACTAGAGAACAACTCAAAAACCCTATATCTGGTTTACATTTTTCCGTCACCACAAGGACACTTCATTAGCTAATCCATTGTGGAACTGATTTTTAACAAAATAAAAGTAAATTCAATTTGTTAAGTTTAGTCAGATCATGTTATACCCTTCCAGTAAATCTACCCCTACAGTTCTAGCTGCCTTGTATTATTATTTTCTGGTGACAGATAGGCTGCTGCAAATACTTCTATCATAATTAATCTGCTCCAAGGGAAAAAAAAGAAAAAAGAGTTGAAAGTAAACTTCTAAATTACTTGGTCCTACACCTTACAGTGTGAATGGGTCCTTGCAGTTTTTAGATCTATGAAGGTAAGACAAATAAGACAAAACAATTTCCCATGCAGTGACAGGGAAGAAGCAGTGTTTGATATGTCTGTGATGCCAGATAATAATCATCAATACTAATGTAACAGTTTTGGCACTAGTTTGCTTGTCTTTAACTCTGCCTGTTGGCTACATCTACTATTTTCACTCTAATTATGCAGTATTCCCTATTACCTACTTAAATGAGAAAATAATCAGTCAAGCTCTCTCAGGGAAAATTTAATGAAGAAGAGAGTTCCTTCACAAATGAGACTTTTCCATGTCTTGTCTCTCACGTTATCTCATCAGCTGAGTCCTGCAGAATGGCAAGAAAATTGAAAGACTTCTACTAGAGTTCAACAGAAACCTCAAAACATGAGGATTTCCAACCAGTTTTAAGCAGCATCCTTGGATGCTTCAAGTAATCCCTAGGACTTGGTAAGTTTGTCAATTTGTCTATCAGTAGTTAGATACAGCAAAAGAAACTTCCTTAGCTCTGTGATCTTATTTTTGCACAAGACTTCATAAGGGACCACAAGGGCAGTAGGACAGAAAAGAATTGCCAGTGAAAAACCCCAAATATCTGCACAGAAATCATCTGTTTCTGGGTATGGCTAATGCAAAAGGTAGTAAAATATATTAATCCCGCCTTTTTCTCTACAGTTGAGAGGCCTTTGAGATGGCAGGGATAATCCTTTAATCAGTGTGGATACAGAGAATGGGATGTAATCCTCTCCTGAGAGTGCATGCCTTTTCTATCAAAGATCTGAATCTGATCACTCCTCTCTTTTAGAGAGTGGCTGAAGGAGGCTGTTCTGCCAAATTGTATGAAACAAAGTTGCAGATCAGAATACTCAAAAACTAATCCGAAACTAGTTAATCCCATTTTCAGAGACTGCTTGTGCATTTTCTCCAAGGCCTACTCTTCCTTGGAGCAAAGACTAGAATCCCCAAGTGATAAACTTGGTTACCAGGCTGAAGAGTAAGTCAAAGAAGACCTGAGGTGGGCAGACACCTCCAGAGATTCTGTAGTCCAACCATACTAGCTCAGAGCAGGCTCAGCTAGAGAAGGTTTCCCACGGTCATGTCCAGCTAAGTGTTGGGAATCTCCAAGGATGGAGATTGCACAACCTCTCTGGGCAACCTGTGCCAGGGCTCAGGCACTCTGTTTCAATTTGTGCACATCACCTCCTATCCTATCACTAAATACCACTGAGAAGAGTCTGGCTCCATCTTCTGCACAACAACAGTTTGACTTCAAGTATCCATACTCATGGCTATGATGCCTGCAAGCCTTCTCTTCCCGAGGCTGAACAGTCCCAGCCGTCTCAGCTTCTCCTCATTCAGCAAATGCTACAAGCCCTTAAGCATCTTTGTAGAACTTTGCTGGCCTTGTATTTCCATGTGTTTCTTTTCCTGGGAAGTTCAGCACTGGGCCCAGCACTCCAGATATGTCTCATCAGGGCTGAGTAGAGAGGAAGGTTTACCTCCCTCGGCCTTCTGGCAATGCTGTGGGACAAGCTGGACATGAGCCAGCAACATGTCCTTACAGCACAAAAGGGCAAAAGCATCCTTTGCAAAGCTGATTTCCAGCTTGATCCCAGCCTGTACTGGTGCATGGTGTTATTCCTCCCCAGGGACAGGACTTGGCATTTTGACTTTTTGAACTTGGTGAGATTCCTGTTTGTCCATTTCTCCAGCCCATCCAGGTCCCTCTCAATGGCAGCACAACCCCCAGTTCTGTACCACCTGCAGGTTACATTCCTTCTTTTCTTTTTCTCCAACCTACTACCTTAAATTAATTCCTATGGATTTCTAATGAGAACAGAGGAGTGTCACTCCTCAGAGCTGCCAGTAAGTGTGATGTAAGCATAGTCCTTTGGGGAGTAGCAGACAGGGATTTCAAGCTCCTCCTGATAAAAGCAACAAGGCAATGTCCCCAGCAATGTTCTTCACTCATTCGATATCTTGCCTAAGAATAGGGATCTGTATTTTTCTCTCAACCATCTCTGGAAAGGCAATGGTCATACTTTTTGTCAGAGGATAGTTCACACATTAGGCAATTTTGAAGCATGTCTTGGCTGGGCCCTAGAAAATTCTTAATTTCTAGGTCCGGAATCCTTGAGACATACATTCCAAATTGTATTGCTCAGACTGTTACAGCCAAAGCTGAATTTAGGGAGCTTACCAATCAAATGGAATTATTTAACAAGCTTATATAACTTTAAAAATTATTCATACATAGCAACTACACCCTGACTTTGTCCTTTCAATCCAGCCTTATAGAGTTCCAAGAGTGTACAATATTCTCTGTCAAACTACTGCTACAAACTCTAGAGATGGGAAGAGAATGAGACAGATATTGCATAGTTATTTTATTTTAACACTCCCAGTCATTCCACATCCCTGCAAATTAGTACAATTTATGCTGTACAAAAACCACTAGAGCTACAGATTTATATGTTTGAAAGTTTAAACAAGTAAGCATTTTTGAAAAATAAAGAGTGCAAACTCTACTTACTACTGTCTTCATTTCTGCCAAAGCTATGTCAATATGTGAAGTACCCAAATATTCTCTCATTAATAAGCTTATTTGAAAATCGGAAATTAAAAGAATTATGTTTTGTTTTCATAAGTTAACAGTTTACATGCTATCAAAAAACTCCTTCAGCTTCCTGCACTGCACGGATCTGACTGTACTTTCCATGATTTTGTTAATCCCAAAATGTGCCCATCAGATAAAATTTTCTATTTGGACAGCACTTCTTGTCTTTCCAAAGTTGTTAGTGAGTCTGGAACACAAGCTTTAAAATGCCAAGTTTGTAAGATGTCTCTTTATCTGAGTAAATGTGTCCTCAGTTAAAGAAATTGCCCCTTACACTTCAGAGATTACCTTAGGAGAAAACAGGAAGAAATTAAAGGTAAATGTGAGTGAACTACAATAACAAACTGAATATATTTCAAAGGTGATCTCAGTGCATTTAAATAAATAAAAAATTTATAAATCACAGACCCTTTAATTAAAACAGTTTTCAGAGCCCCTTAAAGAATCACTGTAGGAAGCAGTTCACTCTGACTCTAAATTGCTTATTTCTTGCTGTCAAAAAATTATCAGTATTTATAGTTGCAAATGTAGAAACTTGCGCAATACTTCCTCTGTAGAAAAACACAATTAAATCTTTGGAAGTTCACAAATACACACTTCTGTGCTGTTCCACTTACTTTTTCTACTTTGATCACACTCTTTCTCAAAGGTGTATCAGGCAATTACAACTAGTTGTCATTTCACAAAGGTGCTACAAGATAGAGAGGACGGTATTCAGTGGGCTTATTGCAGCAATATTTGTTCCTATTGACTTTTTTCCAAAATTTTCAAAATTTGGTTCCTCCAGGGAAAGCTTTTATTTGCCTTAAGACTGACACTTTACAATGGTACAATGAAAGACCAACTTTTGTGCTGTAAACAGCTATGGAATTGTAAACAACTTCTATTCACCCAAGAAATGTTATGTTTCAATAATATTTAATCCCATGTAAAGGTTTAATGTGAAATCTTTAAAATGCATGTCCTTCAGAAATGTAATTCCTATCCTTCTCGTGACACAAATTAGTGGGTTTAGAATAAAATCCATTTTAAGCTCATTAGTTTGCAAACTGGAATTTTTAAGATATTGTTTCTTGACATCTTTTAGTTATAAACAATAAAACAGAAGTCGATGATATGGCTGCTCTAGAGAAACTAGTACCTACTTTCTAAATGTTGTAATTTTTTCTGGGTCAGATATATATTGCTCATAAAGTCATGGAAAATAACAGTTCATATCATCAGTCATTTGAAAATACCAACAGTTTTAGTGGTGACACTACCTGTATATTGCATGTTTGCCCTGAGAATACATTTATAGTCTGAAGAAAATCTAGAGATAATGAAAGTGGTAGTAAATGCATTCTTTTGAATGCTGCATACTTCATACTAATCCCTTATTTATGGTGTGGGCCAGATCCAAGATAGTGGAAATGAAAATTAATAGGTATTTTTCTGGTAGGAAAATTTACTCCATTATTATGCACTGAATATCACAATAAAGAAGGGCTGTTTCTTTTCGGGCTCTCACGGTGAATTGATGAGACATTGGGCTGTCATCCTTAAAATTTTCAGATATACAAAACCAGGCTTTGCAATAAATATTTACATTTGGTTGTGGCTTTTTGCACTGTGCCTAATGAGAAAAAGGCTTTAAACCTTCAAAAACTGCTGAAGTAATATTTATTTCTTCTCATTTTATAGCATTCCTCTCTTTTAAATGCCTTTGGGAATTCCCAGCAAGATCAAATTTTAACATAATGGAAGATAAGATTTGGAAGCTGCTGTGGAAAACAGGTTACTAAGGTTACTAACCTGTGAACTTGTTTTCTTCCCAAGACCTTGTAGAGGTTCAGAGGCTTAGGATATTTCTGGTCTCTTCAGTGATTATAGTTTATAAGGAAATAATAATGGCCATCTGAATAGATCTCATGCTAAAAATTTAAGCATTTAAAACAGTGGGTGATGCAAAATCTTGAAGTGAGCCTTGCATTTATTTATTTATTTATTTGTTACTAAAGTAAGCTAAGTTGCATCCATGTGAAGTTACTACTGAGAAATGGAAAAGATGGCAGTAAATGTAGCTACAGCATTCTCCTCTTTTTTCATCAGCCTGTAGAGCAAGACAGTCTCAGGATGAGAGAAGTGGCTTTCCCTGGAGTGCCCAGCTCAGGGCACTGCTACTTCACTTCCACAGGTTTCAAATTTCCACCAGCTACAGCACTACAGGGGAGTCATATCAGGGTGGGCATTAGATAAATGTGTAACTTGGGTTTGTTGATTAGGACTGAAATTTGGATTCTTTGGTATTACAGTACGAAATCATTGCATCCATATAGAGAAGAGATATACACAGAGTATTCCAACATGGTTTTCAGGCTACTATGCAAAAAGGGCTATGCAGTAGCTATCAGTGCTGTAAATCCTCTGAAGAGCAATAGTCTTAGCAAATTTAGTGAACTGCAATAAACCAACTTCATCTTATGGCAGCCTTAATACTTGATAGAAGCCCAGAGCACTGCAACAATCAAACTAGAAAAATCTGATCTCCTCTCTAGAGTGACTTATCTGGCAATGCTCAGAGAACCTGACCTAATTTGATCTACTCTTCTTGTGCCCATGCTAACGTGAAATGTGACAAGAGTGCTTAAAAACTATTCCTGATAAAATCTCAGGGGGAAGGGGTGGCTTGTGTCCATATCCCACCTCATCAACCCAGCCAGCAGCTCTACAGACTGAGCTGTCTTAGCTGGAACTCAAATGATTCATCATTTTAGAGACAATTATGATTTAAAGCATGCTTCTGTAATAGCTTGAAACACTCCCTAAGGCCTGTAAATGAGATGACTGTTTATAAATAAGAGTGCATATTGATATTGTTAATATTTTCCTTTTCTCTGAGAGATTTATGATAATAATTCCAAAACAGTTCATCTTTATGAAATACAGAAGAAGAGTTTTGTTGAGAATAATAGATTGCTTTAAATTATTATTAAAATAATTAGAGCTTGCCTGGTCTCTACCTCAATTCAGAGCGCTCCTATAGGAGTTTATCAATCAAAATAACAACGAAGTTATCCCAATTGGCTGTTACTCAGCTTTAGTCATTTTAGAACAGCTGATGTCACAGAAAGGGATTTTTTTTAAATTATCATTACTTTTATACTAGCCTGCTTGCTAAGATATCTGTTACTGGACTGGATTTATATTTATGAAGCAGAAATAAAATGCTGACTTTTAAAAAAATGTTTTTGCCTAGACCTGGTACAGTGTGATGTGATTGTACATGACAAAATTGCAAATGTAGGTATGATGTTTACAAGTCTCTCAGGAGAGTTTTGTTGCTCAGAAGTAGCACTGGTGAAACACTATTTTTGGAAGTGTTATCATATGTCGTGTTTTTACCAGCAGCATTCTTGTGTATGAGACTGGTGCTCTTGGATGAGTGTTCACATCAGTATTGTTAATCCGAGAAGCTTCAACGAGTGCTACAACCAATATGTGCTTAAAATAACCAGGACACAAGAGTTGCTGTAAAATTCTATTAATAAAATCATCAGGTAGAAATGCACTGATAACTCAAATTACAATCAGAATAAATACCAAAGTATTTGGAATGGAATTACATGGAATAATATGGAACACCAATGAGCAATAGAGCAACTGTTGCTTTGATGAAAGGGGAAGGATAGCAGAGAGCAGATTTAGCACTTTTAGCCTAAAGAAAGTGATAAGATTTATTAGGCAACCAATTATTTCCCTTCTATATGGTGGCTTCAATAGCTACTGAATCAGACACTATTTCAACACCACAGATATTTGGCTGATTGGCACTCGATATGCCAGCCTGGTAGGTATGTATAAGCAGTCACCAGATAAATTCCAAACTCTGAAATGCAGAATCATACTTCATCTCTGTCAATGAACTTACTTTTTGATTCTGCTCTGCTTACAGTAAAACTTTTTCTGCGGTACATCTCAGCACAATGTAGCTTTTTGACATTTTGACTTTTTTCTAAGCGTGATGTAGACCTCTAAATAGGTTTTTCTCTTAAACTTCATGAAAAGCAACTGAGGAGCCATAGAAACAAAGGTCTCAGCATATACATACCTACTAGAGTGAAAGGGAATTGGTTATATAAGCCAACATTTTACAGTCCTTCCAAACTAAGACTAATAGCCAGATGTTCAAGAAACTTTATCATTAGTGCAACCAGTCCTGATGTCTTTGCTTTGTGGTACATGTGCTTGTTGCCTTTCTGGCACTGTATTTTATTTCCTGTAGGGCTTAAAAGGCTGCAGTTATATGGCTCTTTGTGTGAACTGATTTTGGCGCACACATTTTTAAGCTTGTTTCTTTTGATTATGATGCAATCTGAGAAGTGCCAGCACAGGAGTCTAACCTGTCTGTGCTCCAAATGCCTGGGGATTAGTGCTAACAGAAGTTGTGTGTGGGACTCACTCACAGTATCAGAGAACAGCCAAGCATCACTTCCCAGTCATGACATTCTGCTGCGTTTGTCTTAGGGCATTTTGGCCTTACAGCTTCCATGTGTGAAGTCATATCCACATGGAGAAATCTTCAGTTAAATCACCTTCCCTCTAAGACAGTAAGGAAAATGAACAGCAGAAGGGTTAGAGACTCTGAGAGCCCTACATTTAGCTGGCCTCTGAGTTTCAGCACATATCCCACTATAGCCAAGGATCACACAGGCTGAAGCCATAAATCAAAGGCAGTTTTACGAGAGCTGGCCAGTGTAGAAGCAGCATGCTTCCAGCAGGACAGAGCGCAGTGAGTGCCAGCCACCTGAGTACTACAGCTTTTTCAGCTGGAATGTGCAGCCCTGACTGCATCCCGACACTCTCCTCCTGTTGTCTGTGCCAGCTACCTTCAGCCATTCTCGGTACAGACTTCTGACTGCCAGGAATGCGCCGGGACACAGCTTCACACACCTTGCTAAACCGTGGAGTCACACAGCCATGGTTGCTCCACACCAAGCTTTCATCTATCCTTGGCTTCAGAAATCTTTGTGGACCAGCAGTAGGGTTTCAAAAAAGTTTTGAAGCAGGGGAGAAGGTGATGAAATAATTTCGATTTCCAATCTGCAGTGATTGGCTTTCAGCAAAGTCACTGACTGACAAATATTTATCAATACATATGTTTTATGCTAGAAATGCAAAGATGCTATCTATCTGCAGATGCATTTGTTCACAGTATTAACATCTTGGGGCATTTTTACAGTGCGAGGGAAGCTGAAATAGAGATTATAAAAATGCCTCTTGACAAGGCAGGTTCTTGTTAATCTATGATCCCACAGAGAACTGTAATTTCCTACTGACAAAGATAATATTCAAAGATCATGTGGTCTTTGTCACCTAACAAACTGTGAAGGGTGCTGATTTTACTTCTGCAGCAGGTATATTTCTTCTGTACTGTACAGCCTGAGGGCTTCACACCTGAGACCTTATAGTACTGCTCTGATAGCAGTGAAATGGACAATTTATAGTAGAGTCCGTGGCCTCTCTATGTTAACTACGTGATTTTTCTATTGCTAGTCTGAATGGCTAAGTAAAGATCAAAACTGCTTGGGAATTATTTTATATTCTATAGGAAAGAATTTTTTTTTTATCAAATACCTTTCTGTCTGTGCTTTCACTTCTAAAAATTTTCAGGCTTTTATTATTTTTATTTTACCAGCATTTTTCTTTTGTCTCTTTCTTTCGTCTTTCTGTATTTTCCTTTTTCTTGCCCCAAACTTGGCCTTGGCTCACAGACAGAACCTGTGCTAAGGGTTACAAGTAGGATTTACTATATACTTTTGGCAATAAAATTGGCCAGTCAAATCTAGTCCTTCTTTTTTGTACAAATGCTAAGCCCACATATAAAGTAATTGCATTGAATTATTCCAAAGAAGTTTAATTCCATTTTTCTGAGAGATAAGAGTGGTAGCAACAAACAATTTTAAGATACTAAGCCTTGAAAGACTTCATTTTGGTTTGGAGTGGGAGGATGTTTGGTTTTGTAACAAACTGATGTTATACACTCATGGCAAACGGCTCCCAGTCCGACCATCAACTTTGAATGCTGTAATACAATGCTACTCCTAACTCTCTGAGCTCTGAAAAGATAATCAAACTACATTTTCATATTATTATACTGAAGTTTATTCTTCAGTGTGTTCCCTACAGAAGTGTGTGTTTAATAAGGAGGATGTGAAAGCGATAGTGAATGCCGAATGTTCCATTGCACTGGTGGCTTGCAATACAGCACTTTACCTCCTGGACATTTTTATAGAGATTTTTTTTTCTGTTAAAGAAATTATTTTTAAAACATTTTTCACTTTTAGTTTTTGTACTTGTATGTTACATTTACAACCAGTCTACCTTTTTAATATTTATCTTGCTCATCATTAAAAAAAAGTTGTATGCATAGACCAACTGAGGAAACAGCAACTACACTGAAAGAGTTTCTGTTTCTGTTTTTAAGGATATTTTGGTTTTTAATCTGATATCTACTTTTGGCTTTACTCAAAAGCCAAAAAAGCCTTTTGGGTGAAGCCAAAAGGTATGTCAGATCAGCTTTACCACTTGTGTTTTCAGTACTTTTCGTCATGCTTTTCTGTTTGAAATTGACTTTATTTTGTTTGTTTGATTTGATAAGTTTGGATTTTCTCTAAAAGATGTTGTATAGTATCTCTGAAATTTTAGCTACTTCTAAAATGTAAGGTCTGATCTAAAAATAGGATTATTCTCATAAAATGGGATCTGAATTGAGGTTCAGCAGTAGCAAAGAGCAAACCTGAAAAATCTTCCTGGGGTGCCAAGTGATTTTAAAGGCACTCAACTCAATGAACTTCGTATATATCTTTAACGTTGCACCTGGGACCAAAGACTAGGTAACTTTTTTCCTCTAAGAAAATCCTATAAGGATGCTTATATCCACAGTATATATCTGTCAGGTAGTTCCTGTAACCATCCCAGGCAGAGGATGCGTCATCCCTGAAAACATACAAAGTCAGATTGGACAGGGCTCTGAGCAATCTGATACAGTTGAGGATATCTCTGCTCATTGCAGGGGCGTGGACCAGATGACCTTTAAATGGCCCTTCCAACCCAAACTGTTCTGTAATTCTATGATTCTATGATCACGAATGGTCCCTATTCTGAACACCCATTTTGATAGGACAAGGAATGAGGGGTAGAGTACATATTAATTTTTAGTCAGATGGTTGAATATTCCAAGAAGTTTGAAATATCCTGAGATTTGATTCCTGTTCTTAAAGAATAATTTATCCAGTGCCTATTTTGGTTAAAAAGCCAGTACAGTCTCACCTTGGAAACACTGAACTGTTCTGTACTTCTTTTTCCTGCTCTGCAGGTTATATAATTTTACTGGATAATTATAATATTATTTCTAATCAACATTATATTTAAAAATGTTCAAAAGAAAAAAAGATAGCATTTAAATTATACAGTGCAAGCCATTTGGGAAAATTACTAATTCTATAAGACATTCAGAATAATGAAAGCATTAAATGTACTGGAACACATATTTGTGCAAGAAAGACCCCTCTCTTAGAGTTGTTTTTTTGCCTTTCTAATGGAAGCATGGTAGCAAATGCAGAAGAGTGGTGAATTTTCTTAAAACACATAGAATGTAGCCATGCATATGGAGATTATATATAGACAGTATAGTAGATGGTGGTAAATGAACTTTCCTTGCAGTGGCAAACATCAACAAGAATGCTAATTAAAAAGAGTTTATAGACTTGTTGCACAACAGCATATGTGCAATCCAGGAAAAGCAGAGCAGACACCCGGCTATGTAGTGATCTAAGCTGCAGCGTGAAGGAGCACTTACGAGCAGCACCTAATCTGTTTATGAACTCTCAGAGCAAGGAGAATATAACAAGTTTCTTTCTTCTACATGATCTTCATGTAGATACTTTGGTGTGCATTCTGTTTTCATTGCTAAGTGATAAAAAGACATGTAAAAGCCCTTATTACAACTTTAACCTTGTTTTTTTAGGGAAAAAAAAGAAAAAAACAAAAAGAAAAAAAACACTCAGGCAAAAGTTCCTAGTAAAAGCCCTTTTAGTTTACACTAATGGCTGAACAAACACTGCAGAAAAACTGAGGCTTCTTCCAGAAGGAAATACACAGCAAATGAAGCTGGAATTGCTGAGTGGGTGACCACACTCAGCTGGCCACTTTGCTGCTTTAGGACATTGCTGCTTCAGCAGTGGCTACTGTTTAGAGAACCATTACTGAATGTATGAGTGAGAACAAAGAATTAATCTTGTTTTAAATTGGTATACTGGATTTGAAACAGCAGGAGTTCAGGAGTTGATTCATGAACAATAGTTTGGCTACAAACAGCTAAAATTTTGTTCTATCTCACTATGTTCACTGTCATTGTTGCCTTTATGCTGGGTGACATATATAGCAAAACTGAATAAAACAGTATTATTTTTTTGTAAAAGCATGCAACAGAGATTTACCTCAAAGAAGCAACCTCACAGTGACCCAAACTGCAGATCCCAGAGACTCACACTGGTACGTAATATTTGTGACATTGCCCATACTACTTACACAAGCGGCCATTCACCTATATGTTATTCTGTTGTTGAAAGACTTACTTTAACACAGTGTTGTCTTTTTAAATGTGTTTGATCTATTCTAAATGTTTTGTATCAGCCTGTAGAAATGAAAACAGGGGGTTTTGCTATGTATTGAGCAGTAGATGAGCATTTGGAAGAGGTGAGAATATTTACTACAGTAAATATTGAATTAGTTTGTATAAAGTGCTAGAAAAAAACTTGCATGAAGTAAGAATAGTGTTATTGTTTATAAGCCACATTGAAATAGGTCCAATACATGAGAAATCATGTTTGGGATTCTGGCATCCAGTCAAAAACTAGTGTAGAGCACATTGCAACTCAGGAAGGGTTCTATGAAACTAATGAAGCTACATCCATGAATGATTTTCAGGACTCCTTTTGGTACACCGATATACAGCTCATTCACAAATCTTGGAAAACTAGGGCTTAACTAATAGCTGAACAGGAATGGTTCTCTTTTTTGATGCTTTTGTCTTCAGGTGGACATGAAAAATTGCAGGACTTCCTCAGCTTTGAGTGAATAAACAGATGCACACTGATTATACCAGAAAAAAAAAATAAAAGGAAACAAAACAACTGCATGAAATTTATTTGAATATTGTCCAAACAAAGGCTGTAAAATCTCATCCGGAATATATTTTGTTCTCAGGAAAAATCCTTTATGGCTAATTACCAAAGATGATGATCTGCTTCTTCACTTGAGGAGGAAATTTTTTAAGGCTTTGCTCATTATCACTCTTTGAAATTTATTTTTCTTCCTGTTGTGCTAGAATATGCTCCATGTATCTTTGAAGAATTAGGTCTCTGGCTAACAGGATGTTTCTTTAGTATTTGTTGCCATGGAGCTGCCTCTGCCTATTGAATTCACCTGGGCAGACTTCTGATGGCACACCAGAGCTGATGCAGCCTGTCTCTAACCTGTATTCAGTGACCACAGAGTTTCCCAAATGCCATAAGGAAAAGCAGTTCTGATCAGATTTCCTATTAAGGGATTATTTTAAGTAATACTAAAGATTTGGTTTTTTATGGATGCTTTGTGGGATCACTGATGGCCTGAAATGCCCTCCTCGAAAAAGCAATGCTTCATCACTTTTGTTCCTTGCTGCCTTTTTCGGAAATACGCATTCAGGAAACCAACCCAAGAGTGAACATGGATGCATTTCACCATGGCTTTCACCAGGACCAGCAGCTCCTGTGCTGCCCACTGGAATAGTACAGAGTGGTTTGATTTTTAAAGTCCTGGGTGGCACAGGCTGGGACACCAATACATTAGCTGTTGCTTTTAGTAGATATGTAATTTTAGAGGTTGTTCTTTTCCTATTATTTTTATAAGTGTAATTCCATCATGAAGAAAAACTTAAAAAAAAAACCAAACCTATTTCAAGCTATTTCTCCTACAAAATAGACCAGGGCAAATTTGAAGGGAAATTTGTTTTCTTAGCATCTAATGATATAAGGAAACCATAAAGATTTGAGAAACATGTCATAGGAAGTATTTGAGAGTGTGTTGTAAAATACATGATTTCAAAACACTATAAAAGTATATATTTAGTTTCAAAATGTGTAGTACATTTGATTGATACTTGCCACTGTTTTCTTCTTTGCACGTGACTGGGATCAAAATGCTGCTATTAGGCTTTTGGCATTTTTTTTCTAGAGAAGTCATATGGGATACCGTTGCAATGTTACAATAGAAAATTATTATGTCAGTACTAACTTGGTTTCTAGGTTTTTGAAGGACACTTCAAGGACAGTTGTCTCAATAAAATTCAGGGCAGCACAGAGTCAGAGAAGATGGTGAAACTTTATGCACCATTTCATGTTTTAGGGGCACAAAGGTTTCCCTTGAAAAATTTTCTCTGGAAATAGATAAGATGGTTTTGATGGCAATTAATTGACTGTGGTTATTATAGCATTTACATCACAGTATTGATGCGAATGCTGATATTTTATTTCTCAGAATCATTTTTCTTACAAAACTTGAAGGGTGCTTTATTGAAAATCATTTTCTTACAAAATGAGAACTTCAATTTTGGTAAAGATTGGGTGAAAGTTGAGTAAAAGAGGCTTAGCAATATGTGAGAAAAAGGAGGAGCAAACAAAAGCTTGAAGACTTGTCTTTCCTTGCCTGCTTTTGCTGCATAAACTCAAAGTACTTACCAAAAATTACTTTTCTGAAATCAAATCAGCATTATTCTGCAGTAATGTTCTCAAAACCAAGCCCTTGCAGTTTGATGTTTATAGCTAGGCTTCCTTAAGGGTTGGTGTGCTGCCAGGAAGGAATTTTTCAGCCCTGCTCCGAGTTGCATATCCCTGCTGTCTCTCCTTCCCCTTTCACCCTGGCAGTTGCACTACTCAGTCTTCATGGTAGGATGGCTCATGGAGACAAAGCAGCAGATTTACCCTATTGAAAGTAATTAATTTTCTGCTACATTTTACCTTTAGTTCTGGAGTGGAGTCCCTCATGCTCTGAGAGCCAAGCAGTGTGCCATGGAGGATCAGATTAGCTCAGCCAAGGCAAGGAGGAAGGGAAATGACATCTGGCAAATGCTCACTGTTAAAACTGACTTGATGGCAACATGGAGCGGTGCCATCAGCGATTTGCACTTCAGATCTGTGCATGTATAAATTGGCAAAGAATTTCAGTACTCTCAGACGTATTAACTCTGCCAGCAGCCTTGGTAATGATGAGTTAACTGTCAACCACGATGATGGTTTTGCAATCCTCACACTGACTAGAGGTTGTCACTGTCTTTTCTTACACCATTTATTCTGAATGAAGTTTTGCCTCAGTGCCACAAATAAATGATTGTTGGGTTGAAAAAAAAAAAACCTACCCAAAAGTAGAGAAGCCCAAACTGAGCACAGGACTCAATGAAGGGTGGAGAAAAGGCCATCCTCAAGGAGCTGAGGAGAGCTTGGATGCTTGTCCTTGGACACAGGCCACATGATTTATTAAAATCTGTCTCTCATGTCACTAACTCACATGGGCTGAGCATATTTGTTGGTGAGAGTGCTATAAAGCCTTTTTGTGCTCTTGTGATTCAAGTATTTAATAAGAATGAAATGATGCTATAAATAGGAACACCATAGTTGGTAAGGACTGGGGATACAAAAGGAGATATGCAATCTCAGTTATGACAGGAGAGCAAAGAAAAAGCAAAGAAAATATCAACTGAAACCAGCAACTTCTGCAGAAGTGCTTAATCAAACATGAACTTTGTATACAACCCATCGACAGCAGATTTGCCTCTCACAAAGTGAACAGCTTGCGAGCAGGAGCGTGCCTTTTTTGGTCACGTTTTGCAAAGGGCTGAAAATATGTGCTTAGTAGGTGTTGTGGCTTTTTGAAGTATTGCGAGCCTTTCTGTGCATTAAAAGCATTTTTGCCAGTGTTTATATCTTGCTCCTATCTCCCACCATGTGGAAACCTGCCTCCTTCCAGTCCTGTCTTCTCCTGAATACATTGTAACAATATCAATCAGGGCTTTTTTTGCTGCATGGCGCCTATATCCAAGAATAAAGCATAATAAACACGAGCTGGGAAAACGGATCAGTTCATTAAATCCAGCCAGGTGGTGTTGTGCTCTGATACAGACTGATAACGGATTCAAAAGTGAGCCTGTCTGGAGTGGTTTTGTTCAGACTTGTGTGAAAGATAAAGTACAAAAGTAAGAGGAATCCCTTCAATTCGCACTTGTGACAGGCAGCTTCCAGTTTATCACCGAAGAAGATGAACTATGTCTGTTTTGAGATACTAAAAACAGGTAATCAAGTGAATTCTTCTTTTCACTATATTGAATTTCTGGCTACAATTCATTTTAGGTAGGAGGTGGCAAAGACTAATAGATGGCCAGCATTTCTCTTTAAGTGGAAGTCCTAAAGAAATTGTCTATATCAGGGCTTTAAGCATACGCTCAGTTAGAAGCATTTTATTAGTTTCGTAAGAATAATTGTAAGCTCACTGGTCTATATTCGTACAAGTTTCTAATGAAGTCCCTTGGGTCTAAGTTACTATCTTTTAGCTGCATTTGCACAAATATCAGCCAACCCTCCTAGGCCTATTTTTGCTCATTCAGGTGATAGTTATAGGCTAAACCAAACTTGTACGTGCCATACATGGGTACAAATGTTAGGACATGGTGCTGACACCACATTCTTATACTGGTGGTAAAGAACAATTAAACATGCAAAGTAATACAGCCCACCTTGCTCTAAAATAACATCTAAACTCTCATGCAAAAAACCCAGCTATTTTTGGCACCCAAATCAGGTTATCTTGTTTTTCAGCCTAAGCTTTTTGGGGTTGTTTTTTTAAAGAAAAAAAAAAGCCCTATGAACAAAACAGCTTGTGTTTTCTTCTGGTTTTCTAATATTTACTTGTTTATAAAAATCCAAATAAGCATGCACAACACCTCTTCATTGCAGATAAATGTGTAAATAAATGCAGCAGTGTGTTTTTCTGCTGAGAAGGGGTTAGACATACCAGGTTGCTTTTCCTCTTGAGAAAGAACAAGCAATTTAGAATCTCTGCACATTGTTTTTACACATTGACCCTTATCCTGGAGCAGATGGGGCCAAAAACAGCATGCAGAGGGATGACTGCATGCATATGTGTTCGGCTGAAGGATTTTCACTGCACATTTCAAGGTTAGAGAACTTGGATTAACTGCTAAACAAAAGGACTGAAATGGAATAAGATACTCATAATTATTTAATTATTTTTCAATGCTAATCTTCTAGCCACTCATTACATGAAGGCAATGAATGATAATTGCTGCTAAAGAACTGTTGTGTAGAATGTTTTTCCTCAGCAAGAAAAACCAAATAAACTTACTAAAAATTCAGATGTTATCTGGGGG
>NW_024581137.1:39031192-39123315 GCF_017639235.1 Corvus kubaryi
TCAATTGACCTCCCCCCTTTGTGCGCTCCGTCCCCCCTCCTTTTGTGCTTCCTCCGCCTTCTCCCTTCGGGGGGGAGAATGTCTTTCCTGAGTCTGAGTCTGCTTTCTACAGACCCTATATGTGTGTACTTAAAAAGCAAAATCATTGCCATTATATTTTTATAATGGAAAGAAAAAAAAAGACAAACTAATCACAAAAAGATGTAAGACTGAGCACACAAAAAATGAACTTCAATTGATATATTCAAGCTCTAATTTATAAGAGAGTAGAAGTACTCTTTCAATCCAGATTCACAATTTACGGTTTTAGAAGCCGTAATGTTTCAAAAATGATCACTACTATTCTTAAAGAAGGATGGTATACTTAAAAAAATGCTGTTATTTATACATTCTTTACCAAGTGAAAATCCAGAAGGCAATATGAAGGGCCACTGTTACATGATTAAGCAACTTCCACTCCCTTCTCTGTGTGAGAGAGAACAGGCAATCCCTGACAGATGCCTGAAAATCTACCAAGTAAATGTACTGAATCATGGTGGATCATCAAGTGCCTTTCCTAGACATGGTTCAAAACAGAAGAATAAATTGTGCCAAAGCTATAAAGGTGTTAGAAATTCAAAGCCAACATCTTTCAATAATAGTATGCCACCTAGAAATCATTAACAGGAATACTGTGTTTAGGTTTTTTAGTAAATTCCTTAATAATGATGATGGTCACAAAAAGTAATTCAATTTAAACAATCTAATTTGTAAGTGACAAAGCAACAGCTACTTCAAGGACTCTACTAGAAGGTGAAGTATGCATTTTTCACACCAAATGTCTAAAAAGAAAACATCTTTTTGGTTATTGCCACTTGGAGAACATCTGGAAGCAGTCCAGGCTCCAGCATCTTTATAGTTTCAAGATCGTTGAGCATCTCTATTGAGCAACTTGAATGAAAGTTAAGCAATAAAGCTACACTTTCACTTTAAATTAAAGTTCTGTTTTGTCATTGACAACAACTTAAAAAATTCTGGAAATTAATTTTGAAATTTTGTCTTCAAAACTAAATATGAAACTTTTTGGACAAGTGAAAGTTCTTCAAACCTCAGAGCACTTCCACTTGCAGAGAAAGCTAATTCCTTCACAAAAAAAAAGAGCAGTTCCTGTAAGATTTTCACTATTCATATGAGAAAATCCACAGGGGTAAGCTAATTCAGAAAGGAAGCTGATTAGCTATTATGAAAAATGAAATAAATCAGCCATGCAATCTGGACAGCTTGAAAGTACTTCTTGAAATTGATCTGGCTTTTGTGCTGGCTTTGGTTTGCTGGCTTCTTTTCCTGAAAGTGACTTTTATTGCTTTTAGTAATGGCTGTGATTTTAAGTATGTGACTTCAGGCCAGTCAGTTTCTAGACTGAGTTTTCAGTGTTTACAATCAGCTGGTAAGAGATTTCACAAGCCACCACAAAGTGATTCTGAAAACATAAGTTTGCCTCTCATGCTTCATGGAGCACAGCTAGGTCCCATCCAGTGAAGATAAAGAGTACAGGTACCAGCCCACTGTGGGCTTTATGGGGTCAGAGGGTTTAGTCTCTGTCAGGACAGTCATTAAATTGGCTGTCACAAAAATAATCTGTCATTCATAAATAATGACAGATCATCTCAGGGGTGGAGGGTGATTTTCCCAGATCAGTTTTCGAACAGGTCTTTCAAAAGCCTCCTGGGGGGTACCCGATAGCACGATTGAGACTGTGCTGCTACAGGTTATGTAAAATTAGACAGTGGGCTTCATCTCACACATTCCTTGTTGATATGTGCACGGGAACCTCCAAGTACAGGCAAAACCCCTATCAAACTCGAGAGACCTATGGAACTTTCTCTGTGGAAGTGCCGGTTTGCTCACTAAAACCAGAGGTCTTGCTCGATGCGGGCTGAGGCAGGCGGTGCCGTGCGGCCAGGGTCCAGACGTCCGGCAGGGCTGAAGGGAAAAGCAGGGCCTGACCGCACCCAGCGCACCCCGGTCCACAGCCCCGACTCGGCTGCTCGCCGCTCGGCCGCGTTGGGTCCGACGGGCGCGGACGCGGCGCCGCCCCGCCGGCGCTGCCTGAGGGAGCCGCTCGCTGTCACTTTCCCTCTTCCCCACGCGCCGCCCCCTGCCCTCCCCCGCGCCCGCCGCCGGCGCTGCCCCGTCCCCCAGCGCCGAGCGCTCCCCGCCGGCAGCAGGCAGGGCAGGGCAGAGCGGAGAGGAGCGGAGCGGAGCGGGCAGGGCAGAGCCAGGCTGGGCAGGGCCGGGCTGGGCAGGGCCGCCCGCCCGCTCCTCGGCATGGCCGGGCGCTGAGCGGCGCCCGCCGACCCGGCTCGGCTCGGCTCAGCACGGCTCAGCACGGCTCGGCTCTGTCCCGCCGAGGGTCTCGGCGCCCAGCCACCCGCTCTCCTCGCCAATGGTCCAGAGCGACATGTCCAAATCGCCTCCCAGCCCGGCGCAGGAGGTGCAGATGGAGCTGCTGGACAACCCCCTGCCCGCGGCGGCGGCAGCGCAGGTACCGCGGGGCTCGGCCGGGGCGGCGGCGGCAGCGGGGCGGGGGCGCGGAGCAGGGCGGCGGGGCTGCCGGAGCTCCCCGTCCTTCAACTTCGGTCACCGCCGTCGGAAAAGTTTGACGGCTCCCCTAAGACGCCCGAAACCCCTGTCTTCGCCCCCACCCTCAAATGCTGTTTAATTACATACATGGGATGCTCTGTGCCGTAGAAGCATCGTAAGTCAAAAGAACCTTGCGGTTGTTTGGAGGATGAATATGTAAGAATACGTTGCTGTTAAGCTGCTCTTCTGTACATGTATTACTCGCAGGCTACGGCTATTCTTCCCTGCTCCAGTAACCTGTTGTTTCTGTACCTGATGCTTACCACACACAGCTGAAACCTCCTTCGTCTGTTCCACGGGCTGGTGACAGTCTGTAGGTGAGGGAAGGCGATTCACGCCAGTAGTTCATGAGGAATTTTGGGGAGGCTGAAGGTGTTGAGCATGCTGCAGATTTAAGCTGCTCGATTTCCGTGCAGAAGGTGGTTGTATCGTCATCTCAGAAATTTTAACAACTCAGTTCATGTGCACAGTGTTCAGGTGGATGTGTGATGAGAAGGAGGCAGGGTAAGGCACACTTAGTAAAGACTTTATAATTTGAAAGGTTGTTTCTGTTTAATATATGAATGTTGCATAATCTTCGAGTTTGCAATAGTTGGCTACAAAGACTTCAGAGTGCTGTTTTTAAACCCAGTAAAAGGGTGGTAAAATCTGATTGTGTGCATTTCAGATTACAGACGTGCATGGTCTTGTTAGGACAGAGGTTTTTTTCCCTTTGGGGTGCAGTTTTTACTGCTGCTGCCAAAGCTATCTCTGATGCCTTGTTTGAGAAGGTGGACCAGCTTCATCCCAGAAGTGCTGGATTGACAGAGGAAAATGCTGTCAGTCTGTCAGCAGTCTTGGTGATTGATCTTACCCAGGCCTGGTGACAGCAGAACAAAATCCAGGCACTGAAGCAGAGACTAGGTGAAACTAAAGAAGTGTCTCTTTGGATGTGAATTTGTCTGTAGCCTCCAAGCACAGAACAGACATTTCAGTAGGGCCATATGCTTTGCCAGCTTCTCTCGAAGCAGTGGCAAGGGAGCTAATTTCTGACCTACAAATCTCTGCCTTTTTATATCTTTTCAGCCCTAAGCATAGGATCAGCAACTGTCAAATCATATGGTGCCTCTCTGCTGTGGACAAATGTCAAATACTGATCATAAAATCGATTTCTCACCCCTTCTTTTTACTAGGCTTGAAGAACCTCTGTTTAGAGAGGAAGAATAGTTTGCTAACACCCACATTATTTATGTTTCAGGTAATGCATTTATGTTCTGTTTTATAAAACAGGCTTCTGAACATTCACAGACAAAAAGATTCACTTTTTAAGACAGTAATAATGCAGCTTTTTGGCTCAGGGATGATTTTAAGTTTTTGGTATCAAAGTCATCAGTCAGAACAGGAATCATCTTCTCAATATGTACTTGTTTTAGTCATACATAAACCTTTGGTATAGAGGAAATAAGATTATGGAAACAAAAGAGCCCTTTGTCTGTATAATAATACAAGTTAATTACTTAGCAAGCACTGCATTTAGAGACAATTATTTTGATTTGGATCTTTGTTCCATGAACATTTTAAAAAAATCTATATTGTAAAATCTTGCTGCGTTAGAACACACTCCCAGAGAAGGGAGGCTTAATGAGGACATGTGAATCATCAAGTAGATTGCCTGCAGGTACTTCAGTTACGTGTACCACTATCTTTTTCACTAAGATACTTGAATATCAATCCTAGAAACATTTCCTGCCAAATGATCTGTCAGGAAAAAAAAAAACAACAACCCAGCACGCGAGCTTATGGAGTGATGTCACTCCTAAAAGTGTTCATTCTGAAGTGCTTCTTCTGGGAATTATGCTTTAGTGAAGTATTATTGAAGAGCTTTTGTAGAGTTGTACCAAGTATCAGCACTTCTCTTATACAAGAATTTTACTTTTGCTGAGATTTCTCTTAACCTATCCTGACATCCTGGTCAATATCTTGGATTGTGCCTGTCCATCCATTTTGGCCAAACTTGTCACCACGTGGCAGAGGAGTGAATGTAGTTAGCACTCTAGAAGTAGTTCACTTAAAAGGTAGTTAAAGATGTGAAATATTGTCATACAGCATCTGTGTAAAATCTATTTCTTATTTTCATAATGCATTTTCCTAACAAGATCTGCAAACTGAATAAAATCTCTTTGGGTGCTGATCATGACAGTAATACTGTATTTTTTCCTGGGAACTTCTTTGCAATTGTGACAAGATATTGGTGTATTTTTCTGTATTGCCTAAAATTCTGTGGCTTTTAGGTCCACATTACTGTAGAAACATAGTCCTAGTTATATATAGTTCAGTGTGATCTTGGTCTTAGATGGAGTTGCAATATAGTTTCAGATGTCCAGTTTTTTCCAGGCAAATCTGCATGCTAACAGTTACACTGTGGACTTATTCACAATGTCCAGGTGTATGTCAGTGCAAAGTGATAGTTTTAGGTGTGGCCCTTTTGTAATAAAATCAGCATTTGGTTTTATGAAATCGTAAAAGAAGCAAACTGTTCAAATGTATCAGTGTTTGGTGATCAGTTTTTTGTTTTTTGTTTTTTTTTAATCAACTGCAATCTTCTTTTTAGTTCTTTATTTCAAGAACCCCTTTATTTTAGGAATCCAAATTAGTAGAATATTCAGTTTAATAATTTTAATTAACCCAGATACTAGTCTGATTTTTTTATAATACAACATAGCATATTAATGTCTTTCATGGTAACTCTTAGTCTCTCTTCTTTTTTCCCCTCCCTCCCTCCCTCCCATGTAATTTTCTTATGATCCTACTTTGAAGTCCCTCAGTCCTCAAAAATCATTAGATTCAATTTCTATTGCTGTTTTCTCATCGTAAAGCTTCCTGTGCTGTGCATTAGGGAACGTCATAGCAAATCAGATGAGTAAATTACACAAAGATTTTTCAAAGAAAACATAATGAAAACTTCTATCAAGCAACTACAGACTACCTTGTGGAGGGAGAAGGTATCTTACACTGGGTGAATTCTTTCCTATTCTTCATTATTTTCCTTCTGTTCTTTTTCTTGCCTGCTTATGCATCATCTGTCAGTGCACGTCCTAACAACCTGACACATTTTAAGTGAAAGCAATTTTCTTCTTGATTGTTTTCTTCAGCTCTTTCACCTGCATTTAGATTTCCTCTGTTACATGGTGCTGTTAAGTGCTTCTGCCTTCCAAGTCTAAAGGTTTCATCATCCCTGGAGTGCTTGGCTTGTTTTCCAGCTTGCATTGCTGAGGGTAAACTGAATGCATGAGGCTAGGGGACAGGCTTGTTCAGTTTTCCTTCTGTATCAACTATGATTGATGTTAAGGTGAGTTTTAGAGTCATGTGCATGTGATGATTCCAGAAAATCAGCTTAGTTACAGGCCCTTACTCTGGCTGTTGTCCTTCCTGAGTTTCCAGCTACCTTCTCAGTTGCATAGCACCATCCCTTCACTGCCTGTCTTGTGGTAATGAGGAATGGAAAGAATATCCAGAGATTTATTCTCAGCAGATTAATCACACTGTTCTCTGCTGCTTTCAGCTGAGTTGATTTATCACAATTCATACTATGTTTACCTGTTCTTCAAACAAACATTTTGCAACCATGTATTTCCCAGTACTGACTTGGAAGAATACTTTGTAAGCCATAAACGAACAAAATTGATATCCCTTTGCTTACTTAATAATAACAATACCCATTCATTATAGAGGTATGGAAGGTTTTACTCTCCTCTGGCAGCATCCCTAGAAGCCAGATCCAATGTGGCAGCAATTCAGTGGAGCATATACAAATGAAGAAGAGATAAAATCCAGTTCCATTCATTGGACTTCCTCATGGCCCTCAGCAAGGGGTAGTGCTTTCTCTTCAGATGTGGTAATCTCCTTTCAGTGTTGTATTCCTTACTGACAAAAATAAATTTTAATACTCCGTCACTGAAGAAAGCCTTTCAGGTTTCAGCTATTACTTTTCCGATGATTCTCCTCTGCTCTTTGGGGGTTTTTTCCATTACCCTGTACTCAAGCAGTGAAAGGTGATTTTGCATACTCACCTCTTCCAAAGATATTTTCCACTCGGGTATTATACATTATCAGCATAAATGGGATATAGTAGTTGTTCTTTGCATTATTCTAGAGTGTAAAATCCCTCTGAAACAGTTCAGTGCTTTCAGTCCTAACTTATTTGTGTATCTGGTAACCATCTTCTAGAGGCAATCTCTGGTTTTGTCTTGTTTTGTCTGTACAGATGAAAAGTTCCTGTGCTGTTCCAAGGCTGGAGTCTAAGTTACTTTTCTTCTGCTTCTTTTACTCAGTTCTTTCCTGTGCCAGGATAGAAGACTTTATAAATCAAGGAACCTGCCTCCAAGGGCTTGCCTTGGTCTCTGTCCTCAGGGTAGCAGACCCTTAGCAGAGGGAAGCTGTCTCATAGTTGGCTGTTGGTCCTGCAGGCATCCTTCTGTCACAGTCGGATTTCTTTCTGTTTGCTTGTGTCAGTGAAGTACAGAAATCTGTGGAGAGCAGGTGGGGAGGTACAGGCACGTGGCCTACAACTATAGTTGCCAGTTTTAAAAGGCTGCAGGAGGCACAGTGGGGTTTGGGCATGAACTTCAGCCCCTTCTGCTGTTGTGTGCTCCTGTTTTGCTGAGTTGGGAGCTGACATCTTCATCACTGGCATTACAAATAGATGTGCAGCAGGTTTGTGCCGAGGTGGGTTTCCAAGCCACCGGGGAGGAGGAGAGCCAGCCAAGTTCCCAGATTCTTGTCTGGCAGGTGGAAACTGCCAGATGACCTGGTCTGAGGCCAGGGTGAGAGCACTGGGAGATGGCTTACAAGTATAGGAACTGGTGAGAATAGGGCTGTTTCTAGATGCAGTGTTGGCAAGGCTTTATCACAGGCCAGCAGAAAAGAGCATCTAAGATTTAACCATTACAGATTGCTCGGCAGAAATTAGTTTTCTTTCCTTTTAATGGGGAAAAAGAAGCATCCATCAAATACTTATTTATGTATTATATTTGCAAGTTTTGAGAAGTAAATTATTTGTGGAGGCTTAAGGTTTTTTGTTTGGATGGATTTTTGTTTTGGTGTCGGTGTAGGATTTTATAAATGACTGTGAAATGGACTTTGCAGACTCATCCCTGTAGCTTGCATGAACTTGATGACTGTATATGGAGATCCTCAATTTGATAGGATTCCTGATAGGAAGTCCTGTTATTTCTGAGTTTTGTCCCAATAGCAAGTGTTACTTGTTTGGAAAAATCCAGGTTTTGAGACCTAAGCTGGGGATTCTTTTCTGCTGTGGTAACATGAGTCTGTGCTCCTCAGGCAACTTTTTTGCTGAGGGTATGTCACAGAGCAGAGTGCCTGTCACAGGACTGCCCTGATGTTGACCATGTAGGGTGACTCAAAACCCCGCCCCTGAGGTGGAGGCAAGCCAGGATACATTGCTGTATCCTACCTTGCCCTCTTGCCCTCATTCCCGTCATGGAAGGGAGCTGGGGAGTAGTGGGGAGCACATCGCCAAGGTCTGTGTACATCTCCCAGCCCTTGGCTGTGTGGTCAGAAGCCTCTACTCCTTTAAGAGATTAGTATGATTTCTTATTCATGTCTTTTTCTGTTGGGTGAGGGTGGAGGTGGCTGCAGCTATGCAGCTGATGCTGGAGGGTATCATTTCTGAGTGGTGGCAAGCCTGGCCAGTGGCCAGAGAGGGCCCAGGGGGCCTCACCCATAGGAACATTTGTTGCCTTGTTGTAAGGAATTGCTTAAAGTAGCAGTGACTGTTCTTTTAAGGAGAGGATGGAGCTGGGTGTGTATATTCTGCACTGTCCTGACATGCTATTCTGGGTATGGAACATGTACATCTTTAAATATTTTTGAAGCTTTTGCATATGGAGAAATACTTAGTGCATTTTTGCGTTTTTGACCTTCTAGCAATTCCCTAATCCTTCAGGGGGTCACTTTTTACCTTTAGGTGTTCTTTTGATTTTTGTAGTTACATCCGAGATGATTTAAGATTCGTTGTAGCTCTGAAATTTTATTTTCTGGTTTTGTTTTCTCCAATTTATTTCTTGCATCTTTGTTTGGGGACCTGACTTGGTGTCAGTGACTCTACTGCCTAAATCATCTGTGCCCTTCCTTCATGAGACCAGTTTTTAAGGGTTTACCTCTGCCACCTGCCATCAGTCTCAATGACTGGTGCTATTTTACCTGTGACAGATAGGTAAAGTTCAGACTCATCCTTTTTATAGTCCTCACCACTGCTTTGCTATAAAATACCATTAGAGTAGTTACTGGTGAAGGGCATTTTAAGACTCTCACTGAAGATCAGTTCCCTGGTTGTAGATAGTTGGGAGTTTTAAATGTTTTATATTTCCTCTTCCAGATGATAGTATTTTGCCTACAGGGATAAACTATGCCCTCTGCTTGTCATGTGTGTTACAGGATTAAATGTTACAGATGCATGTTTTTTATGTGTTGAGACAGAACCTCATTAAAATTAAAGGATTTCACTGAGCAGCATTGATCTCGTCTGTTTACAATAACAAGTAATTGTATATAAAACTGTTAATTATCAGAAAACTGCTATGTATGCCTTTAATGCTTCATATGATTCCCACAGTTCATTTGATTACATGGGTTGAATAAAGGTTGTACAATATACTTTCTAATCAGAGTTGGAAAGCAGAGTCTTTCTTTGCTTTGTTAAGACTTGGTTGATGAAATGTTTTTTACAAAACTACCTTAGTTTGTTTTTGGTTTTGGTTTGTGGTTTTTTTTTGGTAAGGTTTCATGTTGTTTTCCAGGTATTTTATGAATCTTTAGAACATAAATGTGTGTATTTTATTTTTCGTCTCTGGCAACTCAGCCAATTTTAAAAGAATTTCACACATCTGACTAATAAACGAAGCTACACTTTTGGTCTTGTAAACACATGTATATGTAACTTTATGTTTGTGTAAGATGTTCTGCTAAAATCCATGAGAACATTACTGTCAGCAAACTTTTTATATAAACAGGCTTGTTCACAGGGCTGGAGTCAGTTGTATTCAGATCAGCTGGGGAAAATTATGGTGTGCCAACCCTGCCCTGCTGGGTTTTGAGGTTGCCACCACTGGGCACTGGAGACATCACAGGGGTGCTGAGGCATTTGCTCTCTGGTAGTTGTTCTGTTAGGTACAGCTACCATATAGGTTAAGAACACTGCCCCGTGTTGCTGCTTTTACTGGCCAATGTCCTCATGTCGTGATTCAGCCCTTTATTTTTAGCTACCTAATTGCAGCCAACTGCTGCACAGAACACAGATAAGGGAATGAATTTTAGCATGAAAATCACAGTAACATATTGGGGAAAAATGTTCTTTTTTTTTTTTCTGAGAATTGAAAGTACCTGATAGATGATTACTTTTTTCTTTTTTTTTTTTTGGTCAAAGGCCTCCTTCTCGCATTAAGATCTTACGGAAAAAATACACAGGCATTTCTGACTGTGGGAATAAGCTTGAAAGGTGTGGAAGACAAAGGTAGTCCCCGATTAGCATCGTTTAAAATAATGAGAAGAGTCGTCATATCCCAGTTTTCCCACATACCAAAGTTGTCCCCCTTTTCTCTGACTGAAAATTGGTCTGTGCAAAGAGGCAGGTGTGAAACTGACTCTGCCTACAATCTGTAGCCATGGCCTGCCATCATGTCAACAGGTTTTTTTGTGTTTAAAGTTAGTATGTAGCTTATGCTTCTAAATAGTTTTCACTTACAGAACACTAGAACAAAAATGTGCATTTTGCTGTGCACAAAAATCCTCCTCAAACTGAAGAATCAAGGTGAGTTTCAGCCTGAGCTGCATCTGCTGTGATGCTGCCAGAAATAAATGCTTTTAGTCATTGCTACACAGATAAAATGCATACTTCTCTATCTGTGCTTGTAACATGTTCTTTTTCTGTTCTTACCTGTTTTATCCTTATCACTCTAGACTCAGTCCCTCTTTTGCCTTTCTCATAATTTTTTGTATTCTCAAACTGAGCACTATGATACTTCAAATAAAATAAATATTGTAGAAACTGGAGACAAATACAAAAAATGTGACTGTGAAAGAGCATATGTGTACATTTTTTAAATTATCTCCTTGGGAATTACACAATATTGTACTGTACACCATTTATGAAATTGCCTAGTTAGTGTGATCCTCATGTAGATGCATTATATGCTTTATAAATGTTAGAAATTCTTCATTTTTTTGTAAGTATATTTCTATATTCTTCCACAAAAATTGTAGGAAAGGAGTTCAGAATGTTTGTGGGTAGCCACAGTCTGTTAACTCAATAGGAGCCATTCATAACAGGTAAATTTTGATCTAAAGATGTTGTTTTATTTGTAGAATACTGCTGTGTATTTACTGTACTTTTTGTGTATTTTAAGTACTTCAATATTATATTAGGTGGAAGAGTATATTAATTATGTTAGGTGGAAAAAGATGGTTCTGATAGAACTGTCTATTATAACTGGAAAATATTTTTAACAATTTTCTTGTAACAGTGGTTCTAATCTACTAATTCTTACTGATCTAGGAAGACCATTCTATTACCAAAAAATTCTTCTATTATAAAAGATTCCTTTTAGAAATGCAACCATGTAAAACTATTCCTGATTGAAATTTATTTTTGTACTTTAAGACCTGCTGGGTTACTGTCCTAGACTCATCAGAAAGTCCTATTTTCACCCCCATAATGTGCAGCATGCTGTTTTTGTTATAGTTCTACCCTGACCAGCACATGTAGAATCAGTTGGGGTGCCCTTCAGAAATTTCTTACATGGCTGTTTTGCGGTTTAGAAGAAATCATATGAGCTTGGAAAAATGTCTTTTCCATAAATCTACTTTTTGGGGGATACAACATTGCTTTGTTGTAGGTCATTGTTAGGTTAGTGACAAAACAGATACTACTTTTACTGAGGGTGCGTGTCCAGCTGACAGAACTGTTGTTTCTTGAGTCATCCTTTCTAAAAGATTGGTATATTAGATTTCAACCAGTGCTCCAAACTCGCCCAGAATCAACACAGATACAGTTTGAGATTGTTCTCTTGCATCTTGTGGAGGCATGTTACCTGGATTTGTCAAATGATCTGAAGTTAGTAGTGGCTCTCTGTTGTCGTCCTCAGATACTCTTAGATTGCAAAATATTCATCATACTTACCATACGTGTTACTGATAAGAACAGCACTCAGATTTTGAAGAAACAATATTAAAAATCTGCCAGTATGAGATTTTAAGTGTTTCAGCCTGCACTGGAGCCCACTCTTCCCTACTATGAGAACCAGTAAACTCAGGCCCAATGCTCTGAAGTTGCCCAGCCCAGAGGTGGTGTTGTGGCACAGTTTACAGTCTACACAGTTTGAACTCATTTACACAGAAATAAGTGGTTGCAAATAACATAGTTTTGAACCATTTCTTTTTTTTTTCCTTGCAACTTATTGTAAAGATATTTATTGATGATCCACTTTCAATGCACAGAGCAAATAGCTTTTTGTGGACACATGCCTGCATTTGCTGTGTTTCTAAACCATGATTTTATGTGTTTCTAAACCATAGTTTCAAAGTTTTGTTTCAGCCAACTGTAGCTTTCTCTTAATGTCTCTTTAAATTCCTAGTAGATAAAAATGATGCCTTTGCTTTTTAGTTGCGTATTATCCCTTACCCAGTTATAAATATAGTCCTTTTTTATTGTTATACTGCTTTTACTTTCTTGAACTTACTGTAAAAAATTATTATTGTGAAATCTCCCTCAGTTGTAAGATTGTGTCTCAATCAACAAGTTGTTTTTCACTTCTTGTCATTTAATGTTCCCTCAGCTGACTTTGCTCGTAGCTGTGCTGTACTGGAGACTGCTCCAGTGCCTCCTGTCCTACCTTGTTTATTTAAACTAGCTGCACAACAAACTGTACTTTTTAATCACTGTGACTTGGATGAATAATTCTACATCTCTGTGAGTCTATAAATGCTTTTCGAAACCCAAATGTGAAAAAACCCCAACAACAGCAAAACATTTAGGGCTCAATTGACCGAGCTTAGTGAGCACTTGCACACACATCCCATCAGTTACTTACTGAATATGTGCTTATTGATTGGCACAAAGCTGATAATCTGAATCCCTGCTAGCCTAGGAGACACAGGAAACTTTCTTTGCAACACAAACTAATGCTGTAATGCTGTTTCTCTAATCTGTGTTTTCTTCTTTTTTTTTTTTTTAAACAGTCTTACGGTAAAGGGGCAAGAAGGAAAAACAGATTTAAAGGATCAGATGGGAGTACATCTTCTGACACTACCTCCAACAGTTTCGTACGCCAGGTATGAGTTTTTCAGCTTGTGAAAGACTGGATGGCTTGCTGGTGTAAATGTTCAAAACGTAATTTTAATTTTTTTTTTGGTAAGTTGTCTAATCAGAGTGATGCTGTAGTCTGAAAAATAGCAGAAGTCTTTTCTGGCACAATGAAAAATATTTGGTTGCTATTGTTTTGATCTTGGCATAAAAATACTTTTTCTTTTCTCATTCATTTCCATGTATAGTAGTTATCCTTATTTTTGTTACTCTAATGCCATCAGGTGATTAAAGCTGGAGGAGGAGACAGAGTCTGATGGAAGTGCCTAAAGTGTCACCACGTGGAAGAAAAAATCAAAACCCTAACAATCCTCAGGGTTTTCCTGCTTAAAATAGTGCTGCATGAGGCAGTGTTAACCTAGACACTTTCCTCCCACATCCCAGTGTTATTTTAAGGCAGGGTTGGAGGGAAAATCCCTGGCAGCATTTGTCCCCATTGCACCGATGCTGGAAAGAGCCTCTAGAAGATGGGGTGGTGTTGTAGGCTCCCGTGCCCTGGTGTCTGTGTGACTCCTTCAAAGGGAGAGATCCTAGTGGAACATCATGGGGATCCCAGATCAGTGTGGGTGCTTGGAGGACAGCTCCATCTGGCCAGGAGAGGCTATCTGGAAGTGTATCCAGAGTCCAGCGTGGCTGTGGCTGCAGGACAGTGCTGCTGAGACTGTGCTTTTGAGGGTGTGTGTCAATGGGCGTGTGGCTGACAAGTTGGAGAGCAGAAATGGTACCCAAAGCACCCACAGTGACCAAGCCTGTGCAGAGTCTGAAACAGAGTTCTTCATGCCCAGCTGATTTAAGCCACGGTATTGTCAGTGCAGACTTTGCCATCTTTTTCAGAGAGGTTCTGGAATTTGGGAGCTTTCATAGCAGAGTTTTTTGTTTTACCATAAGCAGGCATCACACCTCCTTCTCTACTGGCTTGTTTTGCATGTTCCTTCATCCCCAAACATTTAATGACTCCACGGATGTTGCATTGATTGTATCAGTACACATCTTCTGTTTACAAAATTGTTCGACTTTGTCCTGCTATAATTGTATTGGTAGGTTTTGTGGTAGGCTGTGGATTTGATAAAGTCAGGCCCTTATTACATTTCTGTGTCAGTTGGACATAGACATGAAATATTAATTGATCATGGGCATGGCAGTAAACAATATCAAGGTGGAAACCCTGGATCAAGTAAATTACTTGTTTGGGATATTTTGTCCTGTCTTAAAATACTGTGAAAAAATCCAGTCCCAGTAGTGGTTGAGAGTAGCAAAAGGATCTCCCATTTCCAAGGAATCTTTGTAAGGAATTCTGTGTTGCTGTTTTCCTTAGCTCCTTGTGGATATTCAATTCAGCCTGGAACATTTTTAGCAGAGTATGAGTGTTTATTTTACACCAGCTGCACATGCTTCTTTGCCTTTCTTGTTTACCTAAAAGAAATCTGAAGTTAGTTTCAAGTATATCCTCTTGCTCCTCTTGTCATGGTGGGGAGCAGGGAAAGGAGGATCCACAAGGAGGTGGATCATCAAAAAAGTAGTGATGTTGAGGTGGGCTTGTGTAGTCATTGGAGATCTGGTTGTCTCTACAGACTGTGAGCCACGATTTATCAAATCTCCAAAACTAGCATAGAAAGCAGGGTTGGTGAGCTGTAGTCTAAGTGTGTCTATATCTTTCTGAGGGTTCTAAAGGGAGTGTGACTTCAAGTGTAGATTTTACAGAAGAAATAAATCAAAATCCCTGAAATAAATCAAAATTTAGTAGTTATTTGAGTGATGTAATACAAATGCTTAAAAGGTGAATAGGCTTCTGTGAAAAATCAGAGATTTCATAGATAGCTGAAGCAAAACTCAGTTTTGAAATGCTATTGTCACTGAAGATAATGAAGGGATGTTAATGGATAAATGAATTAATGAATAAATACATTATGCGAAATTATCCAGAGTAAATTACAAAAAAATCCCCACAAAACATTCCTAGCAAGTAATGTACAGGCAGAGCTGTTCAAGATGTAGCAGATAAAAGAGAGAAATGCCTCTTCACAGTTGCTGCTGAGAGGTTTGTGTCAGAACTTGGATTGTGCCTTCAACAGGCTTTCCTGCTCTGATTCTTCTCCTGGGACAGTTTGGTTTCTCTTGCACTAAGTAAGAATTGCCACCAACATGACCAGGGTGCCCAGTGCTCCAGGTATTAAACAGAATGGGGGCAGTTTTCTGCTGGCTCAGCTGCTGTGCCCTCCCCAGAAACCCTCTTGGTCTACATATTGTTTGTCTCTGGCTATCTGGCAGGATATTTTACATGGTATAAATGAGAATAATTGATTTGCAATAACCATTTATTTGTAGGGGAAAAAGTAAATCCATTAACTTTTGTGTTTCTCCAAGATGGATGAAAATTGCAGAAAAGCAGGGCAGACATATGAATTTAAACCATATAGACTCAATGATGTTCATTTCTTGTTATTTTATTTTAGTGCTGTCTTAAAACCAGGAAGTCAGTTCTTCCTTAAAAAGGGATTTGTGGAGTTATTTGACAGTGGTTTTGATCTAGACATGGGATATACACAACCTGTTTGTTTCAGCAATGCTTATGATGCCTATAGCTGCCTTTTGTTTCTCCAACCTCCTTTCCCTCTCTGGGTTCCTGTTTCCTTTCCCATTTAGTTCTTAACTTGTCCCGCAACTTTTATGTGCATCTCTACAAGTACTCCCCTCTGCACTGAAGAAGGAATCCTGGGATTGTCCTGAGCATTTGTCACTAACATCTGTCTGCATTCCTCATAAGGAAGAAAGAATGTTTGGAAGGAAGGTGTCATATTTAGCTGGCCTGTCCTTAAGCTGTGGGAGCTCTGAGAGGTGTGCAGGTTCTTGTCATAAGCATCGATGGAAAGTGGGTATTTCCTAACAGAGAAATATATTGTGGCTGGACAAAAAAAGACAAATATATTTAGTCCTAAGGAAATGTTATGCACATTGAAGGCAATTGAGGTTTTTGGCAAGAGCAAGGAGATAGGATTCAGTCTTTTGAATCCACAGAGCTGCTGGGCATTTAAGTTAAAGCTGCTGCAGGAGGGAGGGACTTCATGTCTGTTGCTAACACAGATAAAGCATTATTGTTTGTGTTTTAGTATTTCCTTAAGGACATACTCCAGTATATACCTGGCAGCTTTCCTGCTATGCATACCACATGCTACAGTAATAAAAATAATGCCAACTTTGTTCTCTCTCCTTCAAATGAAACCAAGTAACATTCAAATTGCTTGAAAACTCCTGCTGTTATATAAGAAGAATGAAATGTGCTCTGCACAGCCCTGTGTGCTATGATCTTTTCCATTTAAATCTGTTTTGTGGAGTGCTGAAGTAGAGCAGAGCAATCTATCCAGTATTGTTTCTAATGTGTATAAAAGAAGGCTTAAACTGGAGCAAGAGCATCTGTATACAATATAAAAATTAAAACCCCATTCTCTTCAATCCAGTTAAAGCTCCTTTGTGCTGTGAATTTTATGTATTGATATAGATTTTTATTTTAATTTTTACTTGTGACGCTATAAAAGCTACGAGATTTTAGGGTAATGTTTTGGATCATGTTCTATTTGTTTGTTACAAAAAAAAAATGTTTGTTTAGCTTTCTCTCCAGCATATTATTGATGATATTTGAGCTTAAGAAAATAACAACAATTTGTCTTTCTTTTTATTTGGTAGCAGCTACTGCTTGTCTTTTCAATAGCAGGAGAGGGAAATTTTTTCCTCTCTGTTTTCTTGTGAAGTTGTATTGGCAATTAAGCTGTGTGTTTGAAAAGCAGAAGCATCATTGCACACCAGTCAGCTCCTAACTGAATATAATCAGTTGTCTTTAGGGAGCTAAAGGACATTGTGTTATATAGTTTTCATCATCTTTTTTGAGCTTTGGAATGATAAGCAGCTTGTTCTTAGGGTTAGTTATGAAAGAATGAATTGGATCTGATCTCTAGTTGTTGCCATTTTGACTGATGCTTGGTAATGATTTTGTTCCCGAGGGTTTCTTCAAAATACGGATCAGACAAAATAGTTTGCACATGACACTATGGCACTTCCCAGGAACATTATTTTGAGCAAATTGCATGTTCTGATAGCATTACATATTTTGTGGTTGTGCTTTGGACCCGTCTTTGTCAAGGTTTTATTTTAAATCATAATGATTAATCACAGAGGCAGAATAAGTTGTTGGGATTTTTATGTATTTCAAAGGCAGATTAGATTGTGAGATAGGCTGTTGTCTATGGACCAGCTTACAGAAATATTTAAGGTTTTACAAATCTGGTTTTTTTTCCTTTAAATATTGGCTTGATGCCTGTTATACTGTGTTCACTCAAAAACACAGCTATAAATAATTACGTAGGGAATTCATTATTCTACTACTTTCCCATAAGGACGTTTGCCTAGCTGTGTAATTACCTATTGAATTTTATGAATGGTAGAACTATGATTTTCTCTAAAAACAAATTTGAAAATACTGACTTAGTTTTGCTCATAAACATGCCTCTTAATCTTGATTTCAGCAGAGAACTGGGCAATGTCAGAAGTGTATTCCTCTTCTTTTAATTGTGTTTTTTCTTCCAGATGTAGAGCTTAGCTTTGATTTTTAATTTTTTTTTCCTTTTTGTGAGGGGAAGAGCTTATGTATTCAGCTCATAGATGCAGCCTGCCAGTGAAGTTATGCATTTACAGGCTGAGCCACAAAGAGCTGTGTAGAGTGGGCACAGATATTAGCTTTGGTCTTCACGCCTGGTACCAAACAATCTTAGGCTGAAAACCTGCCACTTTTCCCTGCTAGGACTATTCCTGCTTCTTGAAGACATATGTGAACAAGATTGTGTCTAGCCAGAAAATCTAAATAAATAATTAAAAATAGGGCTCATTTGCCAATTAATATATTCTTACATCCTTTGTGTGTCTTAAATTATGAGACTTATTTTGCTCGTAGAGGAAAAAGGAGCTTTTCAGACTTGCCATTAGCCTTTGCCCATAACAAAATGAGGTACGTGAGGCACTTTTAGAGGTATTGTGCAAATACTGATTGTAAGACATAAAAATATATACCTACTGCTCAGCTTAATTTTCTCATCTCCTATTTCTGATGCAAATGTCTGGGGTTGTTTTGTTAGGTTCAGATTTTTTCTGGTCTCCTTCTGCAGATTTCACTGAAAGCCACAGCAGTGATGCTTGTGGCCTGCGCTTGCTACTGTGGTTGCACTGAAGCCTTACACCAGTGATACATTCTAGAACGTCTGCTTATTTGAAACACATTAGAACTGTTATTTCATGGGGAATTGATAGAATTGTGGTGCTCTCTGTTTTTCACCATAAACTGTAAGTTATTGAAAGAAATGCATTGCACTTGGATAAAGCCACCTTACAGTGAAGTTGGCATGTGGAGTATGATGTCTGTACTGCTCTGTTCTTCTGGTGTTAGAGGAAGGAACCAAACTTTCCTCTGAAGGCCAATGTGTGACTTTAAATCATGGGCAGGCAGTGTAGTTTAGGGTGACCTGCTGTTTGTACTGAGCAGTGTGAATCAGTTTTTAGTCAGATCGAGTGAGACTGCCTTTATTGTGATCCTACTCTAGGAGTAGTACTAATATGGGAAAGAAACTGGTTTTTTATGTATTTCTTGTTGTATGAAGTATACCAAGTTCACAGCAGGGGTGAAGAACTTAGAGCAGTGCAGGGATTCATAAGAATATGTCAGTTCAGCTGTTGATGTAGAGTTTCATTTATGGCTCATAAACGAATAAATGAATTGTTCGCAGTTCCTCAGTCATGTGGTAAAAAGCAGTTAGATGGGGAGTGGGAGGAGGACAGCTTTTAAAAGAGGCCTGGATTGGGAGCATGGGGCTGGAGGAAGGGGGAGGGGGGAAAGGGACTTTCCCTTGGCAGTTGTGGAGCTGCAGACATGGGGGAAAAAAAATCACATTAGGCTCATTGAACTATAGATTTCCTTGGCTGTAGTAAGAGCTTGAAAAGTCTCCTTTTTTGGCCTGGAGAGAATAGAACAGATGCCCCTATAAAGTATGGGATTTTGGCAGGCATGACTGGAGGGGAGATGGCTGAGAAAAACCCAGCAGAAAGGAAGTTCATTTGTGGACTTCAGTTCTTTCATGGGCCCTTTTTTGCCTCAAATGGTTTCTAAGAATAGAAATCAAAATGTTGCCATGTGTTTAAAAAAACTCCACACACCCTCTAACCAAAACAAACAGGCAAAACATCTTAATGCTCTTCTTACTTGCATTTACACTTCTTGTAGCAGGGTAAGAGAAAATTACTGTGGAGGGGGGACAAAACTAAATGTAATCCTTTATTAAAAACGGAAGGGTAGGAGCTCTCTTTGTAGCCTCGAATGGGTGTACATGTTTGATGTTACTCTGCATGCTGCTGAAGTCAACCCATCCTTTTCCAAGCAGCAGTGGAAATTTTGAAGATGGGCCTCATTTCTGATGTCTGCTGAGATGATTGCCAGCGTTGCTTTGGAGTTTGCTGAGTTGATGGGTGGGTGTTGAGAGGTGTCTGAGAGGTTATATGAGGCCTGCTGGGAGAGAACAAGGGAGATGCAAGCCCTGAATGTGGGTGGGTGGCATCCCTGGGGGTGGCAGCTGTTGAACCTCCTCCTTTGACATTCCCATTGCTGCTGTCTTGACTGCTGGCTGTGTGCTTCTCTGGGTCTGTGAGGGAGAGGAGGAATGGGGCTTTCCAGTTGCTCAGTTTCTGCCACAGCCTGCACTCAATCAAGTTTGGCAGCATCCGATGCATCATTTTGTAGCAGGACATTCAAAAGGTGTGGCAGGACTTGTGCATCGCTGAGCCAGAGAGTTTCAGCTAGTGACAGAGCTGCCTCCATGCAGAGGAGGAGGGGCAGGAGGCAAGGGCTTAACTGTTGGGGCAGGCAGAGATGTGAGGGGGTTTTGAGCATTTAGTCAAACTGATGAAGGTAAAGAATGATCTTTGCAACTTTGTTAGAGATACAATTGGAGACTCTTCCATCATAGTGGATGGCATATGGAATGAGCAGAAAGCCTAAACACTGAGTTAGGCTTAAGCCTTTCTCTGTGTCCAAATATCTTTATAACTGGTGATTGCTCTCTGACAGTCTCCATCTTTCAGTGTTGTTCTAATCAAAGTGGACTTGCAAGAGCTGAACCTCTCAAAAGCCTTGCAGCTTATTGCCTGTATTTGCTGCTCTCTTGCATGGGGTATAGCAGTAGCTCCAAGAAAAAACTACGCAGATGTAAACAGTTAAGATCAAAATTAGGAATAGGATTGAATGAGAATCAAGTGTTTTGTTTTATTTTGTCCCCTGATAATATTTCTCCCAGAAAATTCAGTGTGGTTTCTAGTTCTTGTGTGCAGCATTGTCTTAATAAATTTGTGGTGAGATGCAAGGTTTATTATATGCTATCATAGATGTCTTCTAGTTATAGTAAGAATAGACATACAAAGTATCTGCAATGGAACAAGGTTTCTGATGCATATATTTATAGCTAATGCAGACACTGTAAAAAAATGTTTTATGAAGATAAATGCAGTATTTTTACAACTTTTTCTTATGGGCCTATCTAGTTGGAAATTTTTTAACAAGGTCTTAAAATATGGGGGTTCTTTTTAGATGTAACATGTTTTAAGTCACTTGCAAAATTCAGTTTATAATTACATGTAAGTGCATCATAAACAATTTCTTAGTTCCTGAAGTATTTTTTGTAATTTTCAATATTGCATTGATTTTCAGGGTTTGCATTTATGCTGTGTGGTTTTGATTGGGAACAAACACCTAACAAAAGGGAACAGTTTGATCCTCTGTAAAGCAAATATCATCTTCTGCTCCAAAACACGAGCGATTCATAGGAAAATAACTGCTGGTTGGCCAATGTGCAGCAAGCTGCTTCAGTTTCTCTCCATCGTGAAGATGAGCTGCTCCCAGTCGCTGGCAGGGCTCAGGGAGTAAAGAAAGATCCTTTGCAATTAACCAGGGGGTGTTACTGACTCTTTTGTCTTTCACGATACTCCACCAGTACATACCTGCTCCAACTCAGGAGTGCTTAGTTTTGTCCCTCACTAAACAGATACACTGCAAAAGATATGTGCCATTTCTGTTCAATTAGTCACAAAATTGCCAGTTTTATGGGCAGTTGCAGCAGAGAGCTGTCTTCTCTTGGGCTATGTGTTTAGACAGTACTTCCAGCACTGATTATATGTTCCTGTAGACTTGAATGTTGTTTTTTTTTTGTGTGATCTCACTCAGATTTTGCTGGAATACTAGGTTCATTGAAAAGATTGGTGCTCCAATACTTTTAAACTTAATTGTAAGTCTTCTCAGGAATTTACAATAAAGTTTTTTTTTGTTATCAAATTGTAGAGTGACATCCACATGAGCACAATTAGTGAGTGTTGTTTCTACTGATGGTCACATAATATTTTAGTTCCTGAATATGACTGGCCTAAAAAGAGTAGGACCTGAAGCAGTCCTAGGTATATAAAAAACTTCCTTAAAATCTGATATTGTAGAATATATGAATTATTTTTCTTCTGCCAAAGAAAGTCATTAATAATGCTCTTGAGATGTGCAGCATTCATTCTAAGCACCACATAAACCTGTAGTCCCCTATGTGTTAAATGGCCTTCATCAGATGGTTTACTAAGAGGATAATCAGGTCTTGGATAGGAAAGAGAACTTTTTCCTGCAGACAGGTGGGGAGCTGAAAGAGGGGAGGATGGATGAAGTGAAAAGGAGAAATATATTTATATATGCCTTTGATATGCTTCCTCCTATTGTCTCCACTGGTGTTTTTGAGTTTTCAGTTGTTTTGCAGATTGAACCTGGGGAGTCTGTTACAGGGTGAAAACTAGCCTTCTCTTTTATGCCATATCACCTTTAATTGCTGTGTCTTTTATTTTAGAAATACAGCTTTAAGCCATGGTTGATCAGATGGCTCTCAAAAGTGTCCTTATCAGATCCTGCTTTTGCGGAGACTGAGCTGAAGGCAGAAGTCATTGTTCCTGTAGAAACAGCAGTGAAGCATTGCTAGTTGGGTTTATTTTTCCTACAAATGGTGAAAAGTATAGCATATGTTCAGTAATCTCCCTTAATACTTTTCTAAAAACATGTTATTGCATGTGTAGTTCTCTGAAAAATCAATTATTCTTTGTCCAGCTTCTTTGACCTTATTTATTTTTGAAGAATTCTTTTGAAAACAGTAATGTGTCAAGGAAATGTTTGTTTATAATAAGCAAAGATTAAATACTGTTTCAACCTTGTCCTTGAAATAATTGCTGAGAAAATTGCCAGAGTTAGTAATAGAGTTTAATCAGGACTTGGTTGGTTTTATACATCTCTTTCCAATGTTAGCTACAATTTATCCATCATCTGCCATTTAAACTGAAGTGGAAATAAGATGCTTTCCTAAACTGCTTGTATTGTTAAATAAAATGCTGAAATAATATGTTAAAGTAAAACCTCCCATGCTTAGGAGAAATAGTGTTTGCTCAAACTCCATAAGCAGTTTGAACATATTGAAGGTTAAAATGTGTAAGATCTTCAAGTTCCTGTTACTATCTGAGAACAGTGAACAGTATTTAAAATGCTACTAAAACATGACAAAGAAATGAAAGCACATCAATAGATTTGACCAATTATGCTGCTAATATACTTTAAAATCTGAATGTAGAAAATTATTCAACACTTTACACAATAAATAAGTGTGATGATAAAGTATGGTGTTGAGATAAAGCCTTGGAATGAGATGACACAGCCAAGGGAAAGAGAGACAGCATCATTCTGAGGCCCAAGAAGCAGTGATTCATTGGAGATAGTCTGGGAGAATTGGCAGTGTGCCATGGGCTTTTTTAATGGAAACAACTTCTCTCTGGAAGGTTTAAGATTTTTTTTTTCTAGTCTTACTGATTAATTGCTTGTAAGCAAGAGCTCCTTAGAACAATGCTTGAATTTTTTGCACAGTGCTCAGCCTCTATATGATATTTATTTTAGAAAGATTCCTGGTTGTTTGAAGTACACAGGAGTATCACATTTTATCTTGCAAATATTTCCTACTCAGAGTTCAACTCACAATTTACTTAATTTAGTCCCATTATATGCTTAAAAATCAATGTGGTAAAATCCTGTTTAACACAGGATTTGGGATTTGATTTGCTGTTCCTTCAATCAGAAATCTGCTTTCTACTGTGGCAAAATCCATTACATCAGCCCAGAGCTCAATCCTTACACGGCACTCAGAAAATCCTTTGGTCTCCTGTGACATGTGATGTCACTCCCTCTTTGTTATCCTTCACCCTCGTATTGTATTTTCTCGCAAAGCCGGGTCAGCTAAATCTAGGGTTTATTTCCAGCATGCATCAAATGTACATCATCTGGAGAATGTCCTATTAGTTCTTAATTTTTTTAATGGTAAATGGAGCCCAAAACCGCTGGAAAATGTGTATTTTTGATGCTACATGTCCTGTTTATAGCTATGGTTGTTTGATTGTTGATGTGGCCACTTGTGGGTGGCTTACATTTAGCTAGGAGTTCCTAATAGCCAGGGGAAATGAAGAGATGAAATAATAATGAAACCCACTGTTGCAGTGCTTGCTTCATTAAATAAAAGAAAGTTCATCCATGGGAACAAGCAGGGTTTGAGATAGTATGATTTTGGGAGATGTGTGCATCATTTGTCCTTTTATCAACACTGCAAAGCAAAAGCCCCAGCCCCAGTTCCAGAGGGAGTCTGTCCTCTCTGATGGTTCCCTTGGGGTTGCTCTGAAATGGATCTATTTGTACTGTGCTTCTGACTAAAGACTGCAGCATATTGTTCAGGAGGTGGCATTGATCTTTTCCATTTTTCTAATTTTTGTACTGTAAAGTACTAACCTGTTTAGACTTGCCAGTTCTGTTGGTTCTGCAGGCTGTTTGCAAATACAGACCTTGGCCAGATGAAATTATTATCTCTGCTGTTTCCAAGACATTTTTAATTTTCCCTCATTGGAAAATTTGTAGTCCATCAGCTTAAAATTCTGGATCAATTTACGCATCCAAAAAGAAGAGTCCTTGATTTAGACATTGAATGACCTCCTCTTATTGCCTGAATATTTGGTAGATGGACTTGGGGGAAATCCTATTCCTAGGCTGTAAAAAACTTAAACAGAAAGTTTCTAGGCAGACTTTCTTGGCAGCATACATAAGATTTTATTTTTCACGTTAGGAAAGTTGACTGTATTTGTAAGACTGGCATTATTCATGGTTTTTCAGAACACATTCTTGAAGTCAAGCAGCTGCAATTTACAGTTAATCTGGCAAACATTTACCTTTGCTTACTCTGAGTGTCACTCAGGGATTTTTCTCTGCTAGCTCTTTATAAGGCTTTTTGAAAGGTCTTACTGATGTGGTACTGCCAGCTGTGGAGCAAGGCCATAACTTGTTCTTATTTGTACTAATGGACTTCCCTTTCAAGTCTGTTTAACTGTGTATGCATAACTAAATTTTTCTGTGAAACTGGTATTTTAGTCATCATTCAAGAGTTGGAAATACAACTTCCTTTATATTTCCAGGAAGACAGGATCTGCCTGAAAATACATCATTAGTTTTATTATGTAGGCTATCCCAAACCAGAGCACCATGAAAATCTGAGATGTGTATAAACCCCATCTCTGCCAACTTGGGAAAGGGCTTTTCATTGTTTTGCACTTGGCTGGCAGGAATTTTGTCAGCCACGGGAGCAAGGAGACACCCTCAGATGAGAGGGTGAGCTGCCGGAGAGGCATTTGCCAATGGTGTAGCTACCAAACTGCGCTGTGCTGGTTTGCTGGGCCAGTGAGGCTGCACAGGCTGCTCAGGTGTGATGAGGGGAGGAATTTGGATGCTGTGTCCTGGCAGGTGTCCTCTCCAGCCCCAGGTGGCATTGCTCCAGTGCTGCTTTGGGTCAAGTGCTGCATGCTGCTTCTTAGCCACAGAGGGCTATAGGAATGGTCATGTGGATTTTTGCTATGTACAGTACAGCCCGTGGCTGAAGAGTGTGGCTGAAGTCCTTATCATGCCAAAAGCCATCAAACTTGGATGCTTTAGTCCCTCTGTGGGAAGCCCCTGGGTTTGGAGCACATGCAATGTACAGCATGGCAAGAAGAGATGCATGTAAACACCATTGCCTTTTCCCTCACCCCCCTACATTGTAATTTCCTTGGAAGGAAACAGTTTGTGAGGAGGCCCAACCTTCTGTGTTCCAGAAGTTTCTGGATTTGGGCAATGGCTGGACCATTTTCTCCCTGTGACTGCTGGACATTTCTTCCACAGGTTGACACCTGTCTCATTGGCATGGATGACCCCAGCTGCTAACAGGAGACTTCAAATCCTGTTTTGAAAAAATGCTTTGACAAAACATATATCGAAAATTGTGATGTCAGCAGGTGTTAAGTATGAGATAGGTCAGGAAGCAGACAGAAATGGAAATGAAGGTACTCTGTCAGCACAGGGAAGAATTCCCAGCCTTTGTAAGCAGAAAACCCAAAATACCAGGGTAAACAAAGGGAAATTTTCCCACTGTGGCTACAAACATTTTACAGGGCCCATTTGCTGTATAGAGTATTCTAGGGATTTCAGAATAGAACCAATTTATCAGATTGCTAGCAGTCTGTTGTTTGTTAGGTCTCTAGGCACCATAAATGAGGGTGACTGAGGCATTTGGATAAATGTTGTTTGCTCCTTATATGGTATATCATTGCCATTTAAGAGAGTATCTATTAATTACTATCCACTTTGAAAACTTGTCTGTTTTTTCATGAGAAGGTTTGGTACAATTTGAACTATTCTATTTTAGAATCCTTTTTCCATTGCTTGTATCTTGATTTTCTTAAGAGAAGAGGAGAACCTGGTACACAGTCTCTGTTGCTTAGCTTGTTTTGGTTGCCTCCAGTGGATGCTGTCGGCATTAGGCAGGGAGGAAAGTGCATTTTGAGCTCTCACCCAAGCTAGCAGCATTCTTGTGTGTGCTTGATAGTTGTGGAGACAGACTGTCTCTTCCAGAAGTTGATTTGTATTGCCTAAATTAGTCTTGTGCTCTGAAATACTCTCCAGAAGAAGGAATTGTAGTCCCACTGAGTACAGGGGGAACATCAGGGAACTGGTTTTCTCATTTAGCTGCCTGTGGTTGGTTGCTGTGAATAGTTTATTTTGCTCATACCTGTGTCTGACGCTCAGGCTTTCTTCTCGGCTGATGTTTCTAGAGCTGTTTAGCATTAATAGCACCTCTTTAGCTATTGAGCACAGATTCAGCACACATTGCTACAGTGCTTTCTGTGTCTATACATCTTATTTCAATGGAAACCTTTTGCATCTGTTCTAATCATATGTTCTAATACCTGTGGGGTGTAGAATACAGCAGCACATAAGCTGTTTTTAATTTTATTGCTGTTCTGCATTTAGGAGTGACTCATTGCTTTGGAGACTGAGTTGATAAAAAATTTGCACATCTCATTAATCTAATACTGTAATTCCCAAAAAACATTACACTGAAAAAGCCCATTGTTCAGATGGTGCATAGTAACTTTTACTTTATGGAATAGTACTATGGTCTGCGTGAAACAATCCTAGGAGTAATTTTCTAGCAAATAAAAATAGAACACAAGGACTTCTTTACAGAAACCAAAAAATGATGCCTTGGAGCTCAGACCTTGGGGAGAATTGGATCAAGAGTTTTAAGAGGCTTCAGTTTCATTCTGTTAGTCAGACCATTCATTGTCATTAATATCAACCTTAAAGCTTTTCTGAACGGTGACATTTTTCTTTCTTTTTTAATATAAATCAAGTAAATTGATGACAACCACCTGATTGACCAAGAGATTGGTTTTAAAACTATTTTAAAGCTCTTATTTTATGTATGGTAGTCCATAAAGTGACTAATAACAATAATAATAAAAATAAAGGAAAGCCTTACACAGCCTTGCTCCCCTGTAGTATTATGATTCTCATTTAGACAAAAATTTTAATACAGAACATAGCTAAGTGAGCTACTTTTTAAATTCTTAGAACTAAATTGATTATCTTCTTGTTTCACTATTTGTCTTTACTTTATCTTGGAATATAGTGTTCATGTCTCCCCTGCTTCTTTCCCCCTCCCAAAAAGACCAACCCCGAAAGAGCTAATGAGGGGTCCCATTTTTGCATATAAAAATTCTTGAAAGTGAGGAGAAACTGAAGATAATGTTCGATGTGGCAAACAATCATTCCTAATATGAATTGTAATGGAATGTGCTTATTGTAGGAACATCAACCAAAAAAGTAGGAAGCAAAACCAGTGGAGAGAGTCCACTGGAAAACACTTGATCATAGTCAATCTTCAAACCTCTCACTTCAAAGACAGTAACACTAGGTCAGGCTTAGGCCTGTTTTCTGGCATCTGGGTGCCCCACCTCCATGTGAGCTTGAAGACCTCCTATCTGGAGCAAAAGCTTGGTGTTTGCTGTAACATCCTTCAGGATAAGTGCTAGAGTTTGCAGCATTTTTTTATCTTCTGGGAATGATACTTTTTGGTGTAGTAAATTTGTTATGGTAATATACTAAGGATGAAAATTCTGAATGTGGTAAAATGTATTCACAGTTCTCAACTTAAGCCAAACTCCCTGGTTGTAATTTTTGTAATGCTGTAAGAGGACAGCATGATGAATTGCACATGAGAGCTGAAGCTGAGCTTTGCTTTTTTTGAAGTTATCCATAGGATGTGTGTGTACTTGCTTAATTTCCTTTTTTTCTGGAGGACATAAAAATAGTTCTCTTGCCCTGAAGTTGTGGGCAGACTAGTGGGCACCTGATGTGTGAATTTAACCCACCTTTTCTGAAGGGCAATGGTCCATGAGTCGCAGTGATTACTTTTTTTTTTGGCTCATGTAAACGACACCTGCTCTGTTCAACGTTGTATGCATTCCAGGGACTTTCTGTTTATTGCAAGTACAAACTAGGCACAGAAACTCCAATTTAAGAAATATTTCTTTAACTTCCTATAATTTGAGATTTTGACCTCCAGTTTAGGTTGAGGAGTATACCTACATGCAATTCAGTCTAGTAGGTGGTGTTTTAACATGTCTCAATTCAAGATACACAAGTATAAATGAGTAAGTGAGCAACAGGTAAATTGTATGAACGTAATTATCTGTCATAAGTGGATTTTTAGATACCCAAAGTCCATGAGTACCTTTGGATATTTCTTTTGCAGCCTGTCTCCATTGCTTGCATGGAGTTCTTAACCTAGCTAAGATAAATGCCAAAATAGTCACCTTTTAAATTTTTGATTATTCTGTCCAAACCTTTATTTCTTTTTTCACAGATAATGACATAGTGTTGGTTTGTGTATAAATTCTAGTACAAGTTCTGTGTAAAACAGGAAAATCTTATTAGAAAGTTAGGTCCCAAATATTAGCAGTTTTATAGTAAGACAAACCCAAAATATACTGTTCTATACCTTACTTAACTGTAGGCATGTTTGTAATGTTTTTATCCAAGCTTCATTGTTTTTTAATTTTCACAGAAATGTGGTTTTTAAACTGTGATTAGTATCATCCTCTATGTGCTACAGGCAGTAAAATAGAACACATAATTTTTCTAGAGTGTGTTGTACTCATACTTTCAGTGTTCTCTAAAATATTGATGTGAATTAGAATAGGTTGTTTTCAAAATTTTTTTGAGAGTATATCTTCTTGAATCTTTTTTTTTAAAGTAAAAGCTGTATTATTATATAGTAAGATTTCTAGCACTGGGCCTTGTGTTTTTCCAGATACGGAAAGTCTCAGGCTGGATTTATAGATCACCTTTTGTTCCAATTATCTTCCATGTTCTTAAAAAAAAATAAAGGCAATATATTATTACCCAGATGATTAAAATGTCTACTAATAATCCTTTGATATTGAAGCACCTGCCATATGTTTGTGGGCAAGAAAAACAGTGAGAGGAATGAGAGGGAGTCAGAATATGATTTGAATTTGGTAAGGTGCTGAGACAAGTACTTCACACTGGTGTGGACTTCATGATCTGGGGTGTGTGGGTGAGTTTCCATGGCCAGGAGAGCCTCCCTGGAGCAGCCTGTGAGAGGAAGGTGGGAAGCAGCAGCTGTCAGTAGCCAGGGAGTGAGGACAGGGCATGCACCAGGAGCAGGACACACAAGGGACTCCTTGTGTCCCGTTTGGACCCTTCCTTCTGAAGGGGCTGGCGGGGGCCTTTTTCCTGAGCAGTGACATTGGTGGGTAAGAGAAGGTTAATATGGGGTGGGAATAGTAAACGTGGGAAAAGTATGGCCTCTCATGCCATCTCTGGTGTCCTACAGGTGTGGGGGCAGCTCTGTGAAGACCAAGTTGAGCATAGGTGTCCAAGCAAAGAACACAGATGCCATATGTTGTTATCTTCAGTTTGAAAAGCAAGCAGGAGTGTTTTCTTCCCAGCCTCTCTCAGCACGTGTGCAAGGCATGTGTGTCAGGTGGGGGCTCTCCTGCATGTGACCCTGGTAATTGTGTTAATGAGCAGGGAGGGAGGGGAAAAATACAAGGTACTTGAACAACTGACCAGGAGCATTCAATATTTAATATCCTTATCTCCCCAGAAATTTAAGGATTAAAGAGGCATGATTTGTTACAGCCATTTTCCCCTCTTGGAGCTGTCATCTGGGCTGTAAGTAATGGGTTATTTTGAGGAAGAAAAAAATGCCTCAAAGAAACAACTCACTGCCCTCACAAATTATATCATTTTTCTACGTATGTTTAAATTACTTTTATCATAGATTTCAAATAGTGCCCTGGTACATAAATTTTGGGAGAATATTGCAAAGGCTGCAAGCTTTTGTATTTCTGAGTGTGGCTTTCCCTGATCCTGATGAAATGCAGACTTAATAGACAAGTGGGAGTGGCTGTATCTTGGAGGAAAGGCTCTTGCCCCATTGAAGCAGAGGCAGCTGATGCCATGCAGTGACCAGTGTTGCAGTTCTGCATGGGCTGTGAGCAGCTGTCCTGTTATGCAGAGGGGATGTAGAGGCACTGGTTTGTAAACTAGTGCATTCTACTCTTAATCTTTGTTTTTGAGCCCTGCTTTGTTTCATAGTACTTGATGCCATTGGCATTTGAATTTTTTATCCTGTGACTTAAAATCTAGCTACTATGTTAAGAACAGTAGCAAAGAAGTGTCCATAATTTACTGAAGAAAATCTAAAATTTTATTCATTGAAGTTTTTTATATTAATTTTTTAATACGTATTTATTGAAAACATTGGGACAAATTTCTGTTTGCCCTGCTAGTGCTCTCCAGCAGTTCTCCATCTAAGCTTTATACCTTGCTACGCAATTGCTGTGCTCCAGGTCTTTCCCTTGCTGCCTCCACGCCACATTGTGTCATCCATCTGTTTCTTTAGCTGACAACATACAGCTAAAGAAACAGCTGCATACAACATACATTCACAAAACATTGGTCAAATTGATGATACTGAGTAGTGTAGTTAGTGTATCCTTAATTCTGGAGGCATGCCTTTTTTCTGTTCCTTGTACAGAGCTTATTCTAGTTCTTTTTTTTTTTTTTTTTTTTATTCTACCTGTGGAATAAGCTGGACTTTCCACCCTTGTCTAAAGATGCTGGCTGCCATGCTAGACTACTAAAGGCTTGTGAAAGTTAAACATATTTAATTTTTATTCTTACTTTTCTGGGAGTTTTAGATACACAGACTGGATCTAGTCATGATGCTTTTAAATTTATGGCTTTGTTTTTGCTTGACAAGAAAGAAAGCAAAACTCTATAAGAAAATAAAATGTTCTCTGCTAGGATCAAGATGCATTATGTATAATATATTATGCAGAAATCTGCGCACAGTTTTCTCAATTATATGTGTTTATTTCCAAAAGTAAGCAAAATCTAATATGAGCTGGAATGGAATAAAATAATAAAAGACTGAGGAGTTTTAAGTTTTCTCAGTAATGTCAAAAGTTAACATGCTAGTTGTCTGGTTTTAGATATGCGAGGCATCACCAAAAGTATGTTTTGATGCCACTGTTATTGTGAGACCAAGGGACATTTTTTTCTTTTCATTTTCCATTTATTTTCCTCTGAGTCAGTAATCTAAAATAATTATCTTACTGTTCTTAATATTTTGGATAGAGATTCTGAGATATATATCTGTCTGGACAATTTGTGAAAAGCACTGAGACGTGTGTGTTGTTCTGGAGAAATAATCATGGACTGACTAAAATTTAACCCATGTTTGCTTGTTGTTTCAATTGCATCCTAAGCAATTGAAACCAAACCATTTTTTACTGTTAGTCTGCATGCATTGTTTAATAAACTACCAGATACTGCCTCTTCTGAATAATCCTGCAGGAAAATAGTTGAGCAGTATTAGCAATATTGCTAATAATTGATTGTACCAATTATCAAGTTTCCTTAACACTTTCACAATGAAACTTCATTTGTGTAAAGTTTTTTATACATATGCTTTTACCTTAAGAGATGTGGCAGAAAGGGAATTTTCTTTTTCCTAAACAGGAAGTAAATAAATATGTTTTTACTGCAGTTCTGGTATTTCAGAAAAATGCTAGTTAAACACAATAAATTGATTGAACATGTAGACAGGTTGTCTCTTTGCCTTTTCCATTTGCCTTTTCCCTTCATCTTTTCCAATACTACATATTTGATCACATACATTCCATAGGTAATCTTTCTATCAGAAGCTTGCATCGTCTTCTACTTAAACTGGATGAATCTAATTAGCAAATTCCTACTGTAGTATCTTGTGTTTGATGCACCATTAAACTGAATTCCTACTGTGTAACTCTCCTTCTTCATGTTACTTGAGCCTGAGATCTCCAGCAGTGTTGTGAGTCCCACCACACTTGATGGAGTTTCAAGTGTTTCATAGAATCGTATGATAGTTTGGGTTGGCAGAAACCTTTGAATGTCATCTAGTGCTACCCCAATAAACAGAGATGTCTTCAACTGGATCAGGTTGCTGAGAGCCACGTCCAGCCTGGCCATGAATGTTTCCTGGTATGGGGCATCTACTGCCTCTTTGGGCAACTTCTTCCAGTGTTCCAGTGCCCTCATCGTAAAAAATGTCTTTCTTGAATCTAGTCTGAGATGTAGTTTCCTTCCCATCTGCTCTCTGTGTTCTTGAGGATGCTTGCACAGTGGTAGAAATTTCTTTCCATATCTGCTCCTGTCCTGATTTTGGAGTTACTTTGAACTCTTAAGGATGATTACTGGAAGCCTCAAAAACTCCTTGGACCACACTAGTATCAATGATCTAAAGCTCAGTAATCCTGAATAATTTTGGCTCTGTATCACCCTTGCAATTCCTAGAGCTCTCTTCTCAGAGGGCCCACTGTGCTATTTTTTTGCTCATAAGTCAATTCTAAGGTAATTCTTTCAAGTAAAATGAAATCTGCTCTTTAATAGATACAGCTCATGAGCGGAGGAAAAGATTGCTCAGAGTGGCGAATTTAAAGTAGGACTATTTTTATGCAGATGTATTTCTTGTTTTATTCAGGGACTGGGAGCAGGGTTCAGGTGTCTGTAATCGTTCCCTGCGAGAGCCGATGTTATCATTACCAAGCTCCTTCTGCAAGGAGCACCCTGCCCTTCTCCACACCAGGGTGGGCAATGGAATCTGCTCTTGGAGATGAGACAGGGGGCCCAACACCAAACAGACTGCAGGAATCAAATATTTCAGACCTTTCAGAGGACACTCTAAATCTTAGACCCACGGATGAGCTGGAAACAATTCCTGTGGAAGAAATTCAAGGCCTTAAACCTGAGGATTTGCAGGAATCTGCTCCTGCTGAAGCAACGCAGAACACTAAACCTGGGGCTGAGCAGGTACAACAAAGGGATAACTGTAGATTAAAGGTCTGGGGCATTTTTACAGTTGCAGTAATGTATTTTTTAGCAATTGTAAGCATACTGTTTTTCAGTTATACTTGAGAAGGCTTGCTTGGGTTTTATGGATTCAGCCTGTTATTTCTAGAGGTTGTATCTGTGAAGCCCCAGAAAGGTGGTGCATATAATGGAAACCCCTTTTTGCTTTAACTAGGCAGAAGTTTATGTATGCCACTGTCATCTGCAGGGGGATTGAGTGGAATGAGAGTATCTGTTGCAAGCTGACCTGCATAGGCAACTTCCACGTGTAATGCTGAGCACTATCCATAATGGATAAATTGAAACTATCCTAATATGAGATGGATTTTTGTGTGCACTTTGAAATTACTGGCCTCAGTTGAGAGTGAGGCTAGAAATATGATTGTTCCTATCTGTGGTATTTGTGGTATTGTGTTCCTCTGCAGAAAATTTCATTCTCCTTTGATATCACAGTTCACGGAGAAACATGAATATTGAGGGCTTCAAGTAGAGCAGGTATAAAATAGGTTTTCTTTATTGTAACAAGCTTAAAATATTTTTCAGTGTTATTCCAAACAAGTGAAAAAAAGATCTCAGGAATGAGAGACAGGCTTCGACGACTGGTTCCAGTGATCTGACTTTTCAGTGCAAGACAAATACTTGCTCTTCTGTGCTGCAAGAAGCAAATGTCCAAAATGCTGGACTGGGTTCTTGCCCAGAAATTTTCTCATCTTAGTGTTTCTCTATAAAATTTCCCCATTTGTATAAACTACTCAGCTCTCACTGCAGCAGGCATTTGAAACATCTCCTAAGCACCATGTGAGTGTCCTACCCAGCAAGTATTTTCCTCCAAATCAGTAGTCCAGATCTACCAGAAGTTGGATCTCAGCCTGCTATCTACATCCTGAATGGGTGTCTTTCTGTTCCTTAAATATTTGTTTTGTGATAAGTGCTTTGAGTTTTTTTTAATCTGAAATTTTAACCAGCAGTCCTATCCTGAACTTGAGAAGCCTGTCCCAAGGAAAATTTTATTAGAAATAGCATATTGTTGCAAAGTCTAGCTAACAGATTAACTGCTTTTATCTGCAATATTGTTCTTTTGAAAAACTGTTAAATCAAGTCTTGAAGTTTTTTGGGGTACAACTTTAAGGTTGAGCCATTCAGAAACAAAAGTTCTCTTCACCCATCTCTGGGAGCATTTCATCTCTAAGAACAGAGGCCCTTCTCCTTCCCTTGGAGCAAAGGGTCTTCCTCATCTTCATCTTTAGGACTATCTCTGGGAGCATCTCTAGGAACTGAGGTTTTCTCCTTTCCCATTTGGAGCAAAAGTCCTCATTGCTTCCATCTCTCCCTGTTCAAACTTCTCATGAAATTACAGCTGCGTCAGCATCTGCCTATCTCAGCACAGGTGCTTTTGTTCACAAGTTGAACACTCCACCCCCCATATCTTCATGAAATTACAATGAGTACTCTGATACATCATAGCTTTACAACAGAATTTCAGCTTTAAGCATCTCCTCTTTCTCTTCCCTCAGGTTTTCAGCTCTTCATAGCACTAAAAGGGTTAATCTCGCCCAGGCCTTGCAGCTGGAATGAAGCTTATCCCTGTTGGTCACATGATCTCTGCCGGACAGCGGTGCAGCTTCAGCTGAATCTTGGCCACACACGAGGCGGGGGAGCCGAGCCGCTCCGGCTGCCCACGGCAGGGCTGTGGGGGGGTTCCGTGGGTGGAACAGGTCCATCAGCTCCAGGATGGCCGTGGCCTGGCCCAGCCTGGCCCGAGCAGGGCCTGGGCTGGGCCCGCTGCCCCTGCATGGGGCCCGCAGCCACCTGTTCCAGCACCGGAAACGAGACAGAGCTGTGGGGGGGTTGTTTATTCTTAAGTGTGGATCACAGAGGCGGTCACAATTTTAAGTGGCTCAAAGAATTGTCCATATTCAAACTGGCCAGCTGATAGGTTCTATCAGGTCCCAGAGGAAGCTGTAAGCACCCCTTTGCAAGAACATCACTTCCGGGACTATGCTTGCTAACCCATGACATCAAGAAATGTTAGAAAGAATTCCTTGTCAGAATGAAAAGATGACTCTTGTTTCTGGATTAAAGAATAGTTACTAATACAGCAAGAAAATTATCAAGTGTCTCACATTACAACAATTCATGAATCTGAAAACTTTTTTTACAGAGTGCCTTGACTGTAGGAAAATAAGAACTTCTGATGTTGATGGTTTTTTCTTCTTTCTTGTTGAAGGTTTGAGTTTTAGAGAGAAGGGTCAGGGTGGGATGGTTGTCACCTTAACCAATGTGACATGCAGTCGTGGTTCTCAGCAGTGAAGCCCCATGGAGCCACTCACTTGCTCCCCCAACAGTGGGACTGGGGAGGAAATCAGAAGGGTAAAAGGTAGAAAACTTGTGAGTTGAGATAAAACCGTTTAATAGGAAAAGCAAAAGCAACATACACAAGCAAAGCAAAACAAAGAATTCAGTCACTGCTTCCCATGGGCAGGCAGGTGTTCAGCCATCCCCAGGAGAGCCTGGCCCCATCACATGTAACAGTTACTTGGGAAGACAAACGCCATCACTCCAAACATCCCCCCTTCCACCTTCTGCCCCAAACTTTATATCCTGAGCATGATGCCATAGGGTCTGGAATATCTCTTTGGTCACTTTGGGTCACCTGTCCCAGCTGTGTCTCCTCCCAGCCTTCCACACACCCCCAGCTCCATTGCCTTTGTGGCAGTAAAAGCAGAAAAGGCCTTGGCTCTGTGAAAGCCCTGATCAGCAACAACAAAAACATGTCTCTGTTATCAGCCCTGTGTTCAGCACAAATCCAAAACACAGCCCCGTACCAGCCACTGTGGAGAAAATCAACTCTGCCCCAGCTGAAACCAGCACACGTGAAAACTCAGGTACTAGAATTGTGAAGAAAAAGTGCTTCTGAATTCCTACTTCTAAAAATGATTTCTTGGTATGAACAGACTCTAAATCTTAGCCTTTAATAATTGATTTTCCTATTTGTCAAAGAACTTGCTTATTTACTAAATGAGAATATTATTCTCTCTGTAATGTTAAAGTGTGAGGGAATTCCAAAGTTGCACTTTAACAGTGCACTTTTTATATCTCTTTATCCAGGTAAAATTCAGTGTTGCTGAATATAAGATATGATCTCTTAATGAGCAGTTGTGATAATGTGTCCTACATTCCTGAGGCTGGTTTTTAATGCAATTGAGGTTGAGAGGAAATCAGCCCCACTGTGCATCTTCAAATATGGAGTCAGGAAATGACATGGGTAACTTTCAAAACTTTGAGATTTAATCTTGGCATAGTTTATTACTTTGCTCTGATGCTGCTGAACATGCATTTTCAGAACAGACACAGCTCTGTGAAAGCACCACTTTGGCACAGGCCTCCCCTTTTCTTTGCCTAATAGCTGGGAACAGTTCTTGCTGTTTAGTTCTGTAATGTTTCCTGAGTTCTTTTCACTGTTGCTGCCTGCATGTGCAGAACATCATGTGTTTCAGGGTTGTATGTGTACATGGGCCCTTTCAAAATGAAACTATTAATCACGTTGATAAAGTTGAAAAATTCTTGGTACGTGTACAAGAGTTCTTTGCTTATATTCAGAAGCTCTTTTTATTGTTTTTAAAACTCATCTAAAGTACATCCCAACATTCTTTAAGCTCTCTGTACATTTAATTTAGCTAAAAAAGAAAGATGAGATTCATTAGAAAACATGTTCTCTGTTAGGAAATTTCTTCATCTTAATGCCTTGTACTAGATATAAAGAAGTTTAGAATGATTTCCATTAGTGTTTTGATGTGAGGTAAATAAAAGCAAAGAACCATTTACGAAGAACTAAAGAAAGCTATTGTTAGTAATGATACAAAATGCTCAATCAATGCTTTTAAAAATATTTCTGCCTTTTTAGGACTGTCAAGAGGCAAACTTTCAGCATATTCTGGACACTAAGCACTTGCATTATATAATGATGTGTGTGTAGTTCTTGAACTTTTAAAATAATGTTTAGTTTATGAACTTTTCAACTTGAGATACAGCAGATTCTGCCTGGTGACAGAAAGTAAACAGAAGTTAGAACCTGCAGCTTCATTAGATGCCTAGACTAAATACAGTTTGTTTTCTAACAAAGCAGTATGAATGCTATTCATTCCCCAGCATTTATATTCAGGGAATTCTGGTAGATTTATGGATTTTGTGTGTCTTTTTCTTTCTGTTTCTTTGTCTCCCTCCCTCCTTTTCATTTCTGGCATCATTTTGTATGACTCAGATATTCCACTATTCTGTCTTTAAAGTGCCAGCAGTGCTTGCAAGAAATGCCAGTGTAATGGACTAGGAAATTCTGGTTCCTTTTCTCTAGAAAAAATACAGGCTAGGCAGTGGCCAGCCCACCATCATCATACAAATGAAAAAGTCACCATTTCTTCCCAGTCTTAGCCCATGAATGGGGAATCCTTAGTGGAAAATGACTGCCCCTAATAAAAGCAGAATTATGTTCAGTGAGGGGGGCCCAGACTGAATGGGGCACATGAGAAGATTGTTTCCGATATGGTTTCCTGTAAACTGTGCATATGCTTAATTAAGAACAAGTGAAATGCTCAGCCAAGTATTTGGGGTTTATTACTGTCAAGGTATTCTTCTGCACAGCCTCTTGTGGTTTCACATTGTGCACTGTTGGCTCTGCTCTCTTTCTCCATGAGAATGACTTCATTGATTGCTCCAGGTCAGTCTAATAGATCTCACCTAAAGGAACCGAGTTTGATTCAGATGGGCTCCGTGGTATAACGTACACATTAATACCGCAGTTTCTGCTGTTGGTGCTTTCTTTGGATGCAATCAGAAAGCAACTCTAAAAGGACCTGGAATCTGCAACATTGTCTCATTCCCAACATTTGTTATATCATGCCTTCTTCGGGGAGTGCAGCTGTGTGTCATCTTCACATATGTTCAGAATACATTATGAATGGGTGTTGCTCTTTCCCAGAGAATGCGCAGCTTTTGTTTGTGTTCGTGATCAGGAGCAATTTAGGTTGATAATAACCTTGGAGGAATTTGTAAGGGTGGATATCATGTATCTGAAGCAGTGTTCACTCTTCTCACTAGCATCTTACTTGTCAGAATTTGAAACGCCCATGGTAATGGTTTTCTTCCCTTAAGGGGATTTGTGTACAAACTTTGAATCATGTATGAATCTGTGTACAGGTCAGACTGCCTAACGCTGTGTGAGTTTTCCATGAATTGTTTTAACTGTAGTTGAGATAAGCCAAAAATCACTACAGCTTTCTTCTAGTCTGAATTAACGATTATTACTTTAACTGATTGTAACAGGGTTCACTTGGACATGGGCTCATGTCCTGTATGATTGGGACCAGTGTTATTTACTATCTTCATCAATGGCAGATGAAAGGATTAAGTGCAGCCTCAGCAAGTCTGCAGATGACACCAAGCTGAGTGGTGCAGTTGACACACTTGAGGGCATAGGATGCCATCCAGAGGGACCTGGACAAGCTTGAAAAGTGGCCCATGGGAATCTCATGAGGTTTAACAAGGCCAAGTGCAAGGTGCTTCAGCTAGGTTGGGGCAATTAGATTGAGAGCAGCCCTGCTGAGAAGGACTGGGGATTTTGGTGCATGAAAGGTGGGACATGACCCAGCCATGTGCACTCACAGCCCAAAAAGCCAAAGGTGTCCTGGGCTGCAGCAAAAGAAATGTACGCAGCAGTTCGAGGGAGGTGATTCTGCCCCTCTACTCTATAATTCTTTGCTGTGAGGGTGGTGAGGGTCTGGAACAGGTTGCCCAGAGAAGCTGTGGGTGCCCCGTCTCTGGAAGTGTCCAAGGCCGGGTTGGATGGGGCTTTGAACAACCTAGTCTAGTGGAAAGTGTCCCTGCTTGTAACAGGAAAGTGGGAACTCGATGCTCTCTAGGGTCCCTTCCAACCCAGGCCATTCTATTATTTTATTGTGATTGGTACCTGGGTGAGTCCTGTTTTATAAATGTATTATCCTGAATCTCAAGGCAGTAACTGGAAATTATTTGGCTTCCCAAGCTGGTCTGTAGTTTATTACTTTGCGTGTCTGAACTTGAGGTAAGCCATTAGTTTTGAAGCTGAATGTTCCATCAGGAAACAGCTTCTTCTTACAAGCTGTCCCTGGCCATGGTCAGTAAAGGTGGTGTGAAAAGAGGTGAAGCAAGTGTGCTACATTACTTACCTTACAATGCTAAAGCCCTCTATGATCACAGTCTGCCAAGGCCTATGTGAAACCTGTGTGAGCAGCTGGAGAATTATGAATCATTGCTCATAATGAGGAGCCATAATTCAGGCAAGTATAAGTGGTGACTCAGGGGACACTGAATTGTGAAACAGAGAACAGCAGATTAGTTTCAGAGGGGCCCAGCAATCTCCCTTCAGCAAACCAAGGAGTGGAAAATGGCACATTAAATGCCAAATGATCTGAAACACAAATTCAAGTTATATGCAGGATTTCAGATTCTAGATGAAAATTAGAAGGTTTCATAAATACATACCAAGATTTTAGGAGGAGAAGAAACCATGAGGTTGAGATTAGTTTACAAAAGGCTTTTTTTGAAATCAGAGCATTGTGAATCAGGTTTATTGTTCATGTCTCCAGTTACATTAATTTAGACCTTACATTATCTGAGTTACTTAAGCACATCAAAAGTGTTTTGTTACACTTCAGTATTTATGTGGTTAATGGTGATCATCACAGATTTCTTCTCTTAATTTAAATGCTAAAAAAACCCTTTCACCTACTTTTGTGCCCTCCCCTCCCCTCATTTTTTAAAGGTGTGCCATCTAAATTTATTCTTAATGACTGTCCAAAATGCAGTTAGTCTCACCTAATTTGTCTAGATTCTGTTTCTAATCCTTTGCTCTTGTTTTGACATTTTCTACTAGATTAAAGACCTGTTTACTGTTATAAGCCCTTCCTGCTCTAGCTTACATGTAATCCTTGTTCGAGTCACCTCTTAACTTTTTTGCTGCAATAAACAGACTCTGTTTATGCTGCTTTAACATTCCTGAAGTAATTTTTCTGGCACTCGTCTAAAATTTTACAGTTTTCAGTAGCAGCCTAGAAGATGTGTGGATGTTTGTCCTGTACACATTACCACAGTAATCTTGCTAATAACCATGACACCACCTACTTGCTCTCTCTTTACATTTCTTTGTAGGTTAAAATCACCTTCTAAGGTAATTAAAATCACCTTTTTAGGTTAAAATGACCTTCTAAGCTACAGACCTGCAAAGACTTTCTGTAAAACCAGTATTGTTCATGATCCTTTCTAGATTCTTCCTTTCCAAAGTATTCTACTATTACCTAGTTCCCCCTTTAAACAGATCTGTGTGCTTGCCTTAAATTAATTCAGTCCAGCCAAGTCTCCACGTAATTGCGTCATCTCCATCACTGTTTATTGCATCCTAGATTTTTCAGATTAACCTACCAGTGAAGTGGCCACTTTGTCAGTTACCTGTTTTCTGCAAAATCATTGCCTTATTCCATCAAATTTGGAAGTGCAGCGGAGATCCTAAAAATGTTAATTTTATGCTGAATTCGTGAAAAACAGAGGAGGGGGGCTGTGAAGCAGACAGAAGGGGATGGTTCCACAGTGCAGATGGGTGAAATCTGACCTTTGCCCTCTCTTTATGGCAGTAGTGGGATGGTGAATTGATATGAAGGTTGTCATGGGGCAACAAGCACATGTGTAGATTCAAGACACCTGCTGTCATCTGAAGCTGGCTCTTGCAGAGGTAGGAGAGGGTATTGGTGTAAGCAGGGAGCATTGTGGTGCTGCCAGGAACAGGAATCTGGTGCATGAGGAAGCTTAAGGATTCAGGGACACTGGGCTAATGCATTGCTCAGGATGTGGAAATGCACAGGGGCTTAAGACAAGCCAGTGTGTAGGTTTTGCTGGTTTAGGCTGCCATTAGCTCTACTGAGCTGATCTGAGCCCATTTACCATCCTTGTGTTTACATATTAGATGTGTTATGGGTCTGGGCTACATACTTAAACTGAAATGTAATTGTTTGCACTTGGCTCTTTTCGTCAAATCTTTTTTATTTGTCAGTGTACTAAACACCCAAATCAATCTGAAAAAATATTTTTGTTTAGGTTAAAAAAAAAATCATTGTAAAATCCTATTTTTTCCCAGTGAAAAGTTCTAACGAGAGATAGTCATAGCTAGAAGCACCAAGCAAATGTTTTAGAACAGCAGAAGAAGCCTAGTGTTGTGTTGCTTTGGGTACTGTATGACAAAACTGATTAGAGTGTTGTTTGAGAGCTAAGCATATATTTTCAAAGATAAATCCTACATAGTTAGGCAGCTAATGCATTATTCATGTGATACTAGGGAGAGGTATAGATTTCAGCTGATAGTGCCATATGGCTGGCCAGAGCAGTAGTATTTAGCCTTTCTTGCTGTTGCTGCCATGGGGAAACATGATCAGGATGGCATGGTGCTGTTACTCAGCACTTTAGACCCCACCCTCTGCTGCACAGAAATCCACCACACTGTAAAATGCAAAATGGGAATGGCAATGAGAAGAAAATAATTGTTATGGAATTTTTTTGATGACAGTGGTTCATTTATGAGTAACGCCATTTAATGATTGTGTGTTCCTGGATTTGATTTTTTTTTAAGGATTATTTTGTTTCTTAAAAACACACTAGCAGAAATGTTTCTAAACATATATGTAAAGAAGAAATGGATGAAAAATACTAGATGGCCTTCAACTGCATCTTTTAGAGGAGATTTTTTAAAAGTTACCAGGCTAGATTAATTTACTTTTTCTGTGTTACTTTCTGTTGATTTTTAAAAATAATATCTTCTAAATAATAATGCATTATGATATAAATATAGACATTAACTCATGTTGCATGCCCTCCTTAAATGATTTGCTCATTGAATTTGCTGTACCAAAGCTGTCTGTTATAAATATTTTGCTGGTGTCCAAGCAGTGTTCAGATAAACTTTCTAATAATGTCTCTGAAGTCTGACATAACAGGAAATTTGTTATGGTTATATAAAGGTGGGACTTAACAAGATTAAGACATTGGGCCATGGAGCATTTGACTGTGAAGCTCAAATGTTCGGTATGAGTGTACACAAAGATGGTGTTGTAGGTTTGACTTACCATGAAAGTGAAGGAAATTGCTATAAAAGCAGATTATTGGAATATTTTATTGTTTGTGAAGACTGCTTTTCTTCATGGAATGGAAACTGGGTCAGTTGTATCCCCCCAACATTCTTTTATTCACTAATGTCCAAATTATTTTAATTTTACATAACCTTTGATTTCATGTCCTTCTCTGAAGAAGTGCCAGGAATAATTTTAACTTTAGGACCAGAATTGTGTAATTTCTGTCTATATAGTGTCTAGCAAGTCAAACTGTGATATTTGTTACAGTGTTACATGGCATTTTATGCCTTTTTATTACGTCTACTATTAGCAATAATTGGTTGGAGATTCAGCTTATATTTTTATAGTTTATTAATACAGAAAATTTAATGGTTTGGTTTTTTTGTTTCTTTTTTTTCTTTTGGTACCAATCCTTCAAAATATAGCCTCAAGAATCCTCCTTTGCCTGGAGAATTTAATGAAATACTTCTTTTTCTTGTGGTTCAGAGGGGTATCCCTTTACCATGCAAGGAAATTAGATTAAAAGCTGTCAGACCTTACAGAGGAGTTTTCATAGATGGCACTAGACCTAGATTGCAAGAATTAATAAATATTGTGTTTTTAATAAATTGCCTCACTGATCAGTAAAGCATAGCACTTTGGTTGCCTACAAAGTGGCTGCCAGCAGTTCAGATAATCAGATTGTAAACATCAGTGTCCAGTGATCTACTCTTGGTCTACTTCAGGAGATGATCTAGTCATATATAAGGCAAACACAAAAAAAGATGCATTTAAAAATGGACAGTGAAATTTAATACACACTATTCTGTGCATGAAAATGAATTCACCAGAACTCACATTTAATTTCTTGTCAAATACTGTGCATTCAGTTGCAAACTCCGTGAAGCTGAGCTACATGCTGCAATTGGCATCTTCTGGAAATCCTGATGAAAGTGATAAAAAGTGCTCAAAGGTGTTACTGAAAGTTGACAAGAAAGTAGAAGGACATTGCAAGGAAGTATTATTCCAGATATGTGAACATGATGCATTCATCTGTTGAATATAAAATTAGGTTTTTGTTTGGGTTCTTTTTCTTTTTGACCATCACATTAAAGAATATACACATGATAAATTATCATAGGGGGAAAAAAAGAGGAAAGCAGTCAGCATCAAGATTATTCTTTGAGTTTTTTAAAGTGCTTTTTGTTCTCTTTGGTTTATTTGAATTATTTTTATTCTTGCAACTGCAGAAATGGTCAGGTTAACTATTTCACTCAAAGACAGTGATCAAAGAATCAGACAAGGGAGGATAAGAAATCATCACTGCTTCAGTAACAATTGAGCAAAGCATACTGTAAATGCAAAACACAAATGAGTGTGCATTGGGACATATTTTAGAGAAGCTGCTATAGCTGGTTCTGTAATTCTTTTTCGCTTCATGATCACTGCTGAAACACAGCTCTGTGTCCCTGTGTTTATTGCACAAGGGATAGCTCTTTGTGATTGTTATTGCCCAGGCTTTGTGAATTATTTACAGAAGAAAATATGTTAAAATTTCCTACAAAATATTATAAGTTTAAAAACAAAAGTTCAGTATGTAATAATATTAAAGGAGAAGTACAATAGCTTTCTTTAGGAGTAAATTATAATGCTTTTCTGATGACAAAAATGTGCCCTACTTGAGTAATCAACATGTACTTGAGTACATCAACATGTACTCAGGGAAACAGAAAATATGTCTATCTATAGTTTCCAAAATATCAGTTGTTGTTAGAGAAGCATAATACAGATCTATCTGTTAATGGCTAAGGTACTGTGTCCATAATTAGTACTGGTGAATGTTTTTTATTCATTTAAATAAAGCCAAAGCATTTAAAATTCTTAAATTGCATAGATCCTTTGTGAAATATGTTTGTCTTTCTTTTCTGCTCAGCAATCAGGCTTAGGCCCCTTTAAACATGGATGTTTATCTCTTGTCATTTCTGCATTAGAATAGCACAGAGATAGATGGGGTTGTACTGAAGTTACTGTGACCTGCCAGTATGTGTGTATTCTTTTCCTAATATGTATTCTGCTGCACGGACTGGCCAGCAGCACGTGTGTGTGTGCGTAGTGGATTCCTCTTTTGTCTTTTCAAATATTCTCTAAGGATAAGTCCTTTCCTGCATGTTATTGTAATATCCTGAACATACTCTCTCAGGGACCCTAAATTTTACAGATTTTTTCATTGTTGTATTTTTGTGTCAACCAAGGGATATCTAAGCTTGAGGACACACATACATGAAAAATGTGTGCTTCCACAATTCTGACTTTGTCGTTAACTCTTTAATGTTTCATAAAGTTTCTCAATACAGTGAATAAACAAAAGCATGGCTATTAGTTGGTTCCATCTGAATTAAGTGGCAGCAAGTACATATGAAGTGCTAAAACACTGTTTCAAGGATGATTATAGAGAATCATTTGTCAGTTGTTTTGACTTTGCCTCTGATGAGAAGAAAACTGGCTATGACTACAGTGCAAATGTGTTCTGTGTCTTAAATTCTGCAGTTAAAAAAGTTAAGACAAAAGAAATTTTTTTCATGAATATTGAATTTATGTTAATCAATGTCATTGAATTAAAAGGAAGATATAATAAGTCAAGGCCAGTGTTAAATGGTTATTTAGCATATTTAGGAAGAAGATGAAGCACAATTACTAATTTTTTCTGTATACTTGCTGAAATGGCTTTGGATTTCAAAGAGTTACAGAAAAAGAAAATTCAACTCCAGAGAAATTCTACTAGAGTTATAAAGGGTACACCAGCAAGGAGATTAATGATGCTTTCACTCAGTTTGCATGCAATTGTGTGCAAGTTACACATAAATTGTAAGAATAATCAGATGACAGTGAACTGGTTAATGTTTACAGAATTGTATTCTTGGATACAGAACTGTTGGTCTGGAAAATGAAATTCCATTTTTAATTTCTAAATATATGTTTGTTCCCTCTGCTCTCTGAATTTTATATTTAGTCCAATACACATGACATGGATGCTAAGTGTATCTAAAACAATTACCAATCTTACCAGCCTTGAGAAGGGTAGGGGAATTGTTCTGACCTTTTGCAGTGTCATTTAAAATATAAAGCAAATTGGCTCAAACACTGTTTTTAGTAAACTTCTATGAAACATTTTTATTTCATTTTAAGGGGGTTTGGTGGCTTTTTTCCAAAATTGTTATTTTCTCCATAGATGGTCCACTTGCTCTCATGTTTCCATTTTTGAGGTTTGAAAGATCAAAACTGAACAAAACTCATAGGTTTTCTTTGTGCTGAAAATTTTACATGATATTGCTGAAAAGCCACAAGTCAGCTCTGGTTTACTGCAAGATTTCAGAGTCTTCTTTCTTTATACGTTGAGAATACTCTAAAATTTGAAATGGAAGTAAATAGCCTGGTTATAGAATGGTTTTGATAAGCATGATAGGAAGCTCAAGTGGCAGCTGTGTAAAGCAGAATCTTGAGGTGTGCCCCAAATGTTCTGCAATCCTTCGTGGTTCTAGTAGGGTCCAAACCAATGGTTGAATCATATGTGTGCTGCAAACACTCTGTGCAAGACTGAATCTTGTCTGAAATGAAAACCTTTCTGTGTACAGTAGAGGCATACAGGGACATTGGCACCGATTTTTGTTGATCTGCTGAATGATTCCTGTGGTGCTGCATGATTGCTAATGGAGATGTAGCCAAGAATATCATCTCCTTTGGGTGTTAGTGACTTCCTTAGATAACCCATTTAAAGGCTTCCTCCTTAGCATTCCACAACCTCCCCACTTCTTCCTTCCCTAAGTGCTAGTACATTTTGTAAAACTTGTTACTATCAGAGATAAAGGTGTGGTTTTGCTTCAGTTATAGTCTTCCATTTCTTGCGCATTGTCCAAACTTATTGGAAGATACCATTTTTTCTTGACCTTTGGGTAAAAAAAGAATAAGGATTGTTAGTAGTACAAGGTACTTACGCAGCCAGAGGATATGTTTTTGGAAACTGCTCTCCACATGTATGTGTTATCAGGGGGAATGTACAGCATCCTAACATTTGTTTCTATGTTCACTGATGTTAGGAATGTAATTAACTCACCAAATGGGTTTGTGAACAAAGTTATGAAAACATTGCTTTAGATCTATTTAATTTTGCCTAAATCTGTGAAAGAATCTACACTGACTACAGTTGGTTGTTATTTTTCAGGATAATTATAGATGCAAGCTAAGATTGCTTGAGTGCTGAAATTACTTTCACATCTAAATAAATATAGATATCTTTGCAAAATGGGTGATGAAGATCTATAACATGAAAGACAGTCTTTAGCATTGGATTGAGCTCTTCTTACAAGACTCATTCTGAATTCTCTTGTAGTACTGTATTCAGTCAAGAAACTTACAGCTTTAGTGCCCAATGCAAGCCTATGTTTCCTATAGAAATAAAAGCATCTAGTGATTAAAAGCTGATTATTGGGTTGTTTTTTTCCTGTTGTATTTTGCGGTCTGGGTTAGGCTGGGTTTCTTCTTCATACGGTGTGAGAAGACCAGGCACTGGTCTTTTGTGTGGTGGCTTTTGTGTCACCAGAAGGAAGAGCCCTGGATCTGCTGTTTTCTTCCATGTCTGAAGGGTGGAAAGGATGATGAAAGGGAATATGCAGCCATGGCCACAGCAATTCAGCAGCCTGTGTGCTTTTTCCAGCGCTGTTTGGATACAGGCAGGGAGTAGGTTTGCAACCTTGGTAAATACTTAGCCACAATTATTTTCTCTCAGCCATCACCTTGAATAGAGATTTCTATTTCTTCTAATCTTGGTGCCTCAGGCAGAGGCAGCGTGTGCTGGAGCAGTCACCAGTTCTGCCATCTCATCATCCTTCTGCCTTGTCCCAGGGAAGTGACAGGGGGACATACTGACCATCCAGGTAATAGGCTGAGCAGCTGTGGTTTAGTCCATCCGGATGCTGGGGAAGTGGGTTTAAGCAGCTGTCACAGAAACTCTAATGAAGAATAAACTTCTGACAGGATCAGGTTACCATGGTGATCCCCTAGTGCCCCTTCCCCATACTGAAGAGAGAACTGAATTTTGTTATTCCAGATTGCCCCTTTCTACTTTGCATGAGCCCAGGAGGCTGGACTGCATGTCTTCAGCGTGTGGGTGATTGATGTTCTGCAAATCAGCATTTTCCCAAGCAAAAGAAATGGACCAGTGTCAATAATAAGTTTTATTCACTGATTGTTAGTTCTATAGTTTATTAAAAGCCTGTGTATAGCCAGTTAATTTCCACCAAAATTACATTTAATATTAAAATACTTCCCTATCTGGAAGTAAGAGTCCCATTTATATCCTCAGAATTTAAAATACTGAAAGGTAAAGAAGAGAGTGCCTTGCATCATTAACATTTAATTTACCTTCCATTCACGTGTGGTGTGCATTAATATAATATTGTTCGGTTCAGGACATGAACTGCATGACAAAAGTGCCTCTCTGGTTGTAGGGGGGTTTAATTTCTTTTCTCTTTGTTGTTTTCTTACATCTGGATTTCTTTGGCCTTTTTTGCCCCAAAAGTTGGATAAGTCTTTATGTATTTATATTATAGAGAAAGTGTGTTTAAATGTTTCTGTCTGAAATGCTATCTTTCTAAAGGCAGTTCTGTATAGTAGATAGTCAGAAGTATAGTACTGGTATCCCTCTTACAGTATTTGAGTTTCAGAATAAAATAGTAAGCAAATACTTGATGAGCTCATGGATTATGGATCTTGAAGGTCATATGTTTGGTGTCTGAAAAACATTGGCTTTTTTGAAAGGGTGTCTTTTGTAGTGATGGAGATTGTGCTGGTGAGCTCTAATTAGTATTTCATTAAGTAACACTTTTTTTCAGAAGCTTTTGTAGATTTCTTATGCTTAAATAATATTTTGGGTTTAGAATGGAATGGACATTAAGGAGTGATACATTTTAAGTACATGAATAGTCTTTCAGTATGCAAAATCCCCCATTTTGTTTCCTTTGCTAGGTTTTCTTTTGATTACAGATGGCCTGTGTGATAGTTGCTATAGAAACCAGACCGTTTTACTTCAATCTCTCTCTGTTGCTATGGTGTGCAGAGAGCTGCTATGTGTAAAGTGTCATTTAGATTTTTTTGTGATACTCCATGTAATAGTTAACTTGCAATCAATACTCTCTAACAGCAGATAGGGTAATGTGACATGCTAATTAATGCTTTCTGCCACCAACTGTTGGATTCAACAGTTTGGCAGAAATTAGTTGCAAAGTTAGTTTAATGAATTCTGTGGATACAGCTTTCTTTAAATGCTCTAATATTAGAGGAAAATAACTGTTAACTCACTGTCAGGTGGAATTGTTTTTCTTGCCGTAGCATGCTCCCTAACTGAGTGTATGGAAGGCACCCAGAGGCTCTGAAGGCAGAAACCTCAGGTCTGCAGGGAGGCTACAGCAGCCAAAGAAGCTGGTTTTGCAACCTGCAGTTGCCAGTGGCAGCTGTAGCCTTCCGGCAGTTCCCGAAGGCGGCACCAATGGGGACTGCTGAGTGTGAATAAGCTGGAGCGCAGCTGTCCTGGCCTCCAACCTTCATCCTTCTGCCAGCCTGAAATAAAACCAGTGCGGGGTAGGGTGTAAGACTTGTAACACTTCCTTGTTGCCTTCTTCATAACTGGATTTGGCAATTAAAAATTGAAATTAAATCAGTTTAATTCAAAAATTGAATTTTCAGGAAATGTTCCAAGGGTGGCATGAATGAGTCCTCAGTGAAAATGATGATCCTGTCATTACCCCAAGGTGAAGATGAGATTATTTTTCATGCAGAATAGTTGTAACCAGAACAAAAGTGTTAAGCAGGTTAGTGAGGATATCTGATACGTATTGTGGCAAATGGTCAGCGATCAGTTGCCGGTTGCCGGATTTGGTTTAGTAGTAGCTCCTACTTAATTTATTTTGCTCACACCCCAATTGCCAGTGCAACATAAAAGTAACAGAGCTTGCCCTGGATCTGAAATGTCAGGAGGAGTCCCCACAGTAGGAGCATGGTGGCTCTTTGCCTCCCCTCTGGAGTCAGTTTGCAGCTGTTGGGGTGGGCTGGCACAGCACCCTGTCCTGCAGCACCGGTGTGTTCCCCTGGAACACACTGTGTGCAAATGAAGAGAGTTTATGGGGATTTCATTTGTTCCCAAGTACTGTCACCCCAGAGAGGCTCCAAAATCCTCATTCCACTTTCCCTGCACAGTTTCAGTAATAAACAGCAAGGAGTTTTTAGATCATGCTAGCTACGTCCTGAAGCTTCATCAAGCCCCTGCTCTGTGATCTGTCTCTTCAGATGGGAAAATGGTACCATCAGGGTACATCTGTGTATGGCTTTGGTAGAGTTGGTTCAAGGGAGAGACTTTGCATCATGAAATGGATCTCATTTTGAGACAGAGAAGTGTGATGACAGTCCCTTTTCAGACGTGAAATACTCTTTAATATTATTTAACCTCCAGTAAAGTAGAATAAAGAAAACTTTTGCTCTGTTAAGAGGAGTTTTGGGAAGTGACCTGTGCTCTCTGTAAGTGCAGTGAGATAAACTTTTGTAAACATCAGGATCCCTTTTTCAGATGTGTTCTTTAACATTTTTAACCTTAAGAAGAATAAAGAAAACTTTTTTTTCTCTTGAGAGGAGTTCTGGGGAAGCGATGTGTGCTCTTTGGAAGCACAACAAGATAAACATTATGATCCCTCAGTATCCTTAACAGACCAAAGTCCACCCTCCAGAAGTCCTAGGCAGAGGTTTTCTTGACCCCCTTCTTTATTTCTTCCAGAATCAATAAACTCTTTTATAATTTTGTGGCTGCTGTGCCCAAGATGAGCTCTGACCACCACATCTCCCACCAGCCCTTCTCTGTTTGTAAACAGCAGGTCTAGTGGAGCACCATCCCTGGTAGGCTTGCCTGCCAGCTGTGTCAGGAATTTATCTTCCACACACTCATATACTTTCTCTTCTTCACTGTGCCGAGTTTCCAGCAAACATCAGCAAGTTAGTCTCCACAAAAGCTTCATATTTTGTTTTTTGAGACAATAAATATATGGAGTTAAATGTGGTGAATTTAATTCTTTCTTAATGTGATTTACAGTGCTGAAGTTGAGTAGCACAGATGCCTGTTACCTGCCATCACAAAACCTGAATCAGGAGGTAGTCATGGCACTTACACTTTGCACTGTTTTTTGGGGTTTTTGAATCACTTATTTTTCTGTTTTTGTAACTGAGTCTGCTTTGTTCTTGTAATTGAGCCTAAACCTTAATAATTGAAACTTCTTGTTTATAAAAAAATACAAATTTTTGCTTCTTGGAGAAACATTAGATCACAGAGCTTTGAGTGCAAAGCACAGTTCTTGATTCTGTGAGGGAGGGATCTGTCTATCATGTTGAACTGGCTTCTAAATTGCACCCTTTCCAACACAGATGTACAAATGGCACTCGCAGGGTTTGTATTTTACATGGGTGCTTTGCTGAAAGAACGGGAACTGTCTGTCACAATCTGTAAGGACCGTGGGTGTGGGCCCTGTTGTATTCTAATAATATGGATTTTTACAGTTGTAATACTTTATTAATATTTACAAAGGAGAGGAAAATTTCCATTAATAGCCAATACTATATTGCAGACCCTTTGACAGTAAAGTAAAGCACATTTCAGCATAATTTTTCATATTAAAAGTTAAAATCTTGTTTAACTACTCTGCTTAATTAAAAATTAAATTACCCAAGGCACTGCAGCATTAAGAAAAGCTGTCTGAAGCTGTTTCTGTAAGAGTCAAAATTGAAATGGAGGACAACATATGTTTTTGTTCTACTTCATTCATTCTTTTTTTGTTATTGTTGTATGCGAGCTAATGAAAATGAAAGACCTCTAATCTAGATAATTGAGCCTAGTCATCCAAGATGTATTGAGAATCTGACATCTGGAAACATCAAGGTATGTTAATTTTGTCATTTTAAGTGGTTATGGTTTAAAGGACACTACTAAGACTGCTGGGCTGTGTTTATGGTTTGGACTGTTTCCAAAATCAGTCTTTGTCTTAAAATGTATGTCCATGTGGGTAGTATTGAAGGTAGGTATGCAGATTAATGCTCATAGGCTATCATATGAAATATCATTCAGAGATCGTTCTTAAAAAATTAAGGGTTTTTGTTGTATAAGTCACGATTGAGTTGCTTCTTTGTATCACTGTTATCTAGAGGAAACAGAAAAATCATAGTAACCACAGAAATCACAGTTCATTACTGAGTCACACATGGTGTATTCTTGAGCAGGAAATGTTACTTGCACCATGCTGGCAGAAATAATTCTCAGTTATTGACTGGAATGCATTTAACTATATTATTGCAGGCATGTCTTGATAATTTTGAGTGTAGTTTTACTTTTTGTAGTTATGTAGCAGCTAATGTAGCAATTAATGTAGTCTTTACAGATGAAGTATCTTTCATTTATTTCTTGTAGGTTGAGCCTGTTTGTACTATTTTAGTTCTTAAGTGATTTGTTAATACACCTAAAAGCCAACAAAAAAGCATTAAGGAGTTTTTTAAGAATCTTAAAAGACTCCAAGACCCTTTTTTAAGTCTTTATGTACAAGACTGCTTCCTACAGAGATTTCCTTTATACCTCAAGGAAGGCTGTTGCATTTCTGTCTTTCTGATTGTCTTTATCCCTCTTCAGCAAAAGCGAGACATCTTTTGCGTCTTCGGTTGTGATGAACTGTACTGGCTTTTAAAATTCCAGAGAACATTGCCGTAAAGTTGGAGTAGGACTGCAGGATGTCTTTATAGGGTCAGAAGAGCAAGAGCTTATTGGTGCCGCTTCAGAGAGAGACATCTAGTGTCCGGTTGCAAATTAGCATTGAAATAGCCTCTATTTTTTTTTTCCTTAAAGAAAGGTTAGACTCAAAATAGCACCTTAAGAGCAAAACCACAGAATCATACCAGTAGTGCAGAGATTTTTGTTTTTATTTTTAAGAGATGCTTGATGTAGTAGTGCTTTATAATTAACTGTAAACATAGGTTTCTTTTGCATTTGTCTCAGTAGAATACAAGGTGTGGTGTTGGGTATACATGTATTTTTAGAAGTGAAACTTTCTCTGTTGAAGAGTTGAGTCAAAGGGGAATGAAGGTGCTCAGGAAATCATTTGTTGCATCTTTGCTGAAAATGGTTGTAGGTCTAAATCATTTGCTTCTGAATGTGGAATTGACTTTAGTGATTTGGCATGCTGTGAATATTAACTGAACAGCCTTTTTATCAGTTTGTTGATTAATATGTTTTATTTATTATTACTGATAGAGTTCTGGTTGATTTTACTAATAGCTTTCTTCTGTCCTTGTGCTTTATTTCCCCCTTTATACTACTTCTAAAAATTACTTTGCAATCTCTTTGGAATACATGCTTTGCTCTGTTTGAATTCCTTTAAGTACTGTGCATAGTTGGGAGCAATGAAAATTATCAAGTATAACAAATAATATCTCACTTAATATTCTCGATGGATAAAAGTAGACAAGATTAAACTAATGTGGTGTGTTGGGGTTTTTTGTTTGTTTTGGTTCTTTGGGGGTTTTTTGTTTGTTTCATTTAAGGAAAATAAATGGAAAATATATTTATAACTTAAAAAAAGGGAAGGAAAAATATCCTTTCTTGTTTTCTTCCAGAATTCTGGAGCTGTTTTGGGTTAACTTTAGCATTCCCACCATTGCTCAGCTGTTACAATTTTTGTGTAAGATATAGCAGACAGAGCTAAATTCCAAATCAAACTTGCAGGAAACAAAACTTGCTTTGCTCTATTTTAACAAAAATGGTGAGTATACTGTTGAGATTAGTGGCAATTAAATCTACATGATTTCCTGGAGCATAATATAAATTCAAACAGCAAGTCCATAAACGTGCTTGACAACTAATTTCTTCATTCAAGAGAAAACTGCCTCCTCCTTTGTTTGATGCCAAAACCATTTTGTGCCTATTGTGCGTGTGGCAGCAGCTGTATAAAATGATTTCCTATACTGTGAATGCAGTTAATTGCTGCAGCTATCTTTTCCCTTGGTGGAAGAAAAGCCCCATGCCATCTGAAGGGGAAAGGAGAAAAGGAAAAAAATCCTTCAGGACTGGAATTGTGATTGTGGGTTTGTTTTCTCCAGTCTTTGTCAAGGTAGGTCGGCTCTGAGAACATAAGCCTGCTAGTGAGTTGAAGGTTGCTGTCCTTGTGATGAATGCAATGCCAACAATGTGACATCTGTGAGCAGATACTCATCTCCATGAGTCATTGATGGCAAGTAGTGCTCTTGGTTATTCTAACACATGTTGAGAAATCTTTTTCTTTTTCATGAGATGCATCTTTCTCCGCAGTGTGGACCTGTTTGCGACTTTATTAGCACTGTCACTTCTGTCTTTATTTTACTGAGGGAAGTGACAGCTTAGTGTGTATGAGGCACATTCTCTTTCACCTAGCCTGCAAAAGCCTCAAGATGCTCAAAATGTGAAAGATATGTTGGACTCTCTTCCTAGCTCCCATTTACCCTGAAGATGAAAATCAGGGAACAGACTAATGTATAGATTTTACCCTCTGTCTTTGTTTTGCTTTAATCTTTTTGGCATTTTCTACCTATAAAATAAATATAAGAATGGGTAGATACGTAACAATAGTTTTCAAATTGATTATTAGTGCTCTCTTTAGGAACCACAGTTGAGTTGTGTTTCAAAGGAGAAAGTGCTGTAAATTCAGAACTAGTTTCAATCCCTGGTATAAAAAAGTAAAGCTCCAAAATATTTTAATTCCCCTTCTGAATATTGTGGATTTGTTAATGTCTGGTTTTTTTTCAAAAATCAGCTTGCAAACTTATTATGTTGATTATTGGTGTCACATTACAGAGAAGCTGGAGAGCGTGGCTAAGCATGAAATGTACAGACTTTCCTGTGTCTGTGATCCTGGACAAATAGAATTGGGGACACATCTTTCTGACTCATTTAATCTGTGAATGAACCCAAGCTGGCAGTCGTCCAGGAGTCGGCATTTAGTGTGTGCCACATGACAGTGGTGTTCAGCCTGTTACCAAGTGTCACAACGTACCTGATGCTATGCAGGAACACATCTACAATTGATCTGAATCCAGCTGTACTCTTTGCTAATATAATTTATGTGCTCTACTGTAGCCAAAGCAATATGCAGTCATAGTCTAAATCAGCCATTTTGTAAGTGAGGTAAGCTGCACTACGAATCCTCCGTGAAACTACAGTGAGGATATAAGATCGGTCGTGGAAGGTTATTTTTGTCTTTTAGTCCTGTTTCCAAAACGTATTAATTATTGCATGCTGTCAGGTGACACCTAACTTCTGCCCTGTGCAATATGTGAAGGAAATTCTGTCAAGCCTATGGCAATCATCTTTTTTTGTAAGAGGAAAGGTTCTAAAAAGAGTGAATGATGTCAAGGGATGACAGAAAGCAAGATTTATGTAACTGCTTGTAGTGACCTGGTAAAACTGTGATGAGAAGAGCAGAAGTACTGTGTTGCTGTTTAGAAGAGCTATAGCATAAGTTTATGGAAGAGATTGTCCTCAAGTAAGGATAGACACTCCTGAATTAGCAGAAGTTAAGATTTTTATGCACTGCGAAGAGTAGGTGAGAGACTGGAGGGGATAGTGGAACATCTTTTTGCATAAAGATTTGTTCTGTTTTGACTTTCATGAAGCAGAGATTGAAATACCAGCACTGATGTAAAGCACAGAAGCGTGAAAGGGTATGCTGGCCTCTCTTTGCCGTTTATTAACCATTCATGACCAACCTCAGTGGTGGTGGTGAATCGATTGAAATTAGATATTCTTGGGCCACCCAAAGCCTTCTCCCAGGGATAATTTAAAGTGGGGTAAACTGGACCATCTGCTCCAGAAGCAGGTCCCAGTTCTGGAACTCCTGCAGATTTTTTGCAGGAATGCAGCAGTGCCAGGGACTGGCAGTGCATGGTCGGGAGGAGATGTGTCCTGTTCCCAGCTCTCCTGTCACCCCAGCAGTCACTTTCCATCCAGGCCAGACTGCTGGCAGTTGTGGGAAGGGGCTTATGTTTGTTCATCTGGGAAGGATACCAATGCCAATTCACCGTCTTTCCCTGGGCAGGGAGTTATGGGCAGCTGGAAAGCATTTGGCTGGCTGACAGCAGGGCCCTACAGGCTATTAAGCTACATTGTGAATTAGTAAAGTTGGTGCAGGGGAGTTTGAGTTCTGGCTTTGAAACAAAGATTTTGCTTTCAAGGCACACCATATTTTTATTTTATTTTATTTTATTTGTTTAAGAATACAGAAACTAAACATTTCATTATAGATCAAACAACAAGGTTTGGGGTTCTTAATACATTATTTCGTGAACTGTTCATGTCTGTGCAGACAGTTTGATTTTTCCTTTTATTGGAACCCAATTTACTTTCTTAATCTGTAACAGTTCAAAAGCTATTTTACAAAGGACATGGTTTGAATCCTGGCGCCTTTTTAGTAATTTGTGTTGCTTTTCAGAATGGAGCTTCTACTTTTCGGTTATTTTAGTTATCATTTCATGTCAATCATTACACTCAGGATTCAAAGTGGCATCTACAACGAAGTCTAAAGGTGTTAGCAGCACAGAGCACTGCAGTTTGTTTCCTATATCATACTTTTGTTTTCAACTTGTAACAGTTTTTGACTTGATTATGCTTCTAGGAGAAAAAAAAATACAGTGAACATGCTATATTTCACAATAGTGGGCTGTATTTTTTATGATTTATACGCTGCATGGCTATAAGACCTGCAGTCTCTCTTCTGCTACTCTTTCCTCATTCCAGTCTGTTTGAACTCCTGATCACTCTGTTATCAAAACAATATGCCATCCAAACAGAGAAGCCAAGATTAGTCAGGCTTAAGTTATCATGTACGGAGTCTGTCTCAGGAGACAGGGGCTTCCTGACGCTGCATCAGGTTTCAAGCGAAGTAAGACTGCGAGGTTTAAAGTGTTTTCATTTCCAGAGAAATGCTTTGGTGCCGTCCGAATTCTTCCGAGCAACAAGTAGCTGGAGGAAGTAGAGATTTCATTAGTTAATACCCCAGGGATGTCTTATTTGAGTTCACAAGATGTGCCATCTGGAAATTCTTGTTCTTTCACATGTTGCATCCTTTTTTGGACACTGAAGAGTTCCAAGGTGCTTTATTTGAGTTGCTTTGGAAGTGACTAAAATAAAATCGAGAGAAATATTTGAAACTCTCTATGAAAAATAAATAAATAATAAAAAAATCTGTTTCCATCTGAGTTGCCCAGGTTACCCTTCTTTGCTGTGAAATCAATCCAAGCTTTGCTGCTCCTTACTGCTATGCTCTAAGCACTGCCTCTTTTTCTTCTACTTTTCATCCATTTATCCTTTGAAATTCCCAATAAGTCACCTTCAGAAATGTATCCTCTCTCCCTCTCTTTTTCTGCCCCCCACCCTTTACCCACCAGAGTCTTCAGTGTGGTCCATGGAAACTGTGGGAACATAGCCAACTCCAGACAAGAATACTCAGCACAACCACTGTGACGTTTTCATCCTTGTTTTGTTTATCATGGGATATGTTTGCTGGGATGAAACTTGAGGTCTGCTGGTTCAGTGGGATTTTTGTTGCGAAACACTAATTTGGGAAAAGTCTATGATTTGGCAGAGCCCGAAGGGTGGCACAGGTGTGCCTTGTGGTTCACTGTCTCTCTCTGCCTCCTACCCCATGACCCTGGCCTTGGAGCTCAAGGGCTTCTGGGCTTTCATTGTCTGGGGTATGGTACTGCCCATAGAGCCATGGCTGGGGAATCCACATCCCCACAGAGACTGGCAAGGCTCGGAGAGTGCCACAAAACCGGTAGTAACGTGTGCTTCTTTCTCTTGCCGTTGCGTAATGCTGACATTCTTTTTGGGTCTTGGGTCAGTTTGGAGAAGAAGGAATGTTTTGAATTACTTTAATGAAGTGTGCTGAAATTTTTATAATAAAGTAGGATTTATTTTGCTATTTCAAAATCTTTTCAAATATATTTAGCCTTAGTTTCTAAGGCATTTGGTCCAAAATTTAGGCCCTTTGTGTAATGGTTGCCATGTTTATCCCTTACTGTTTCTTATAGAATCTACAGTTTCTTTTTAGTTGGCTACTCATTTAAGCACATCTGTAGGAAATTAATGCTTAGTGAAGTCAAATACTATCAAAACTGGCAAGTGATCCCAGTCTAAAGAGGGAGACCTAAGTTATTTTATTAGGAAACCGGTCTAAAAGGAGATTGTTTGTTCATTCTGTTTGGTTGGAAATAGTGAAATATTACCCGTAATTTGCAGAAAATCCACTCATATTGCACCAGCTGCTTTTTTTGTACTAGATTTATTTTCCTAGAAAAAATTTTGTTTTAAATAAGCTGTGATACATATTTTAAAAAAGAAGTTTGTGTTTTTGTTTGCTTGTTTGTTTGGTAGGAAAGAATTGTCACTGGGTATCTGAACTTCTTAAAAAATGTGGTTTGTGTTGCATTTGAACTTCTCCATTCCTTATTTTATGGTTTGCTGATCAGTAACAACACAATTCAGTAGAAATATATTAGACAGCTGTTTTCCAAAAGTTCAACAGGTTTGGTAATTATGAAGGGAATATTAAAAGAAGGCTTTGGAAATTAGTGAGACTATAGTAAAAGAAAAGTTTTGTTATGCTTTTTTTTTTTTGTGCTGTAGTTTATGTTTACTTTTCTTAGCAGTGCATTCTTAAAAACTTTCCAGCATCCTAATATCCATAAAAGCTTCACGAAACATTTGTAAAGCATCATGTAATTGTCTTTTGAATACATTTATTCTTTGGTTAGTAATAAGGAGAGATTTAGAAAAACAGACTTATTTTCAGTAAAAATTACACTGGTTATGTCCTTGCTCACAACACAGAAGCAGCAGAGCATTACTTTCCCATTGTTTTCTAGAAGCTGAACATTAGGTAGTATAAGAAATGGAGATTATAAGTTATTTTTTTAAGCAAAAAGACTGCTGCAGTTAAGTTTAGGCAAAGTTCTGTGGCGTTTTGTGTATTTAGTCTTTGTAGAATCAGAGAATGATTGAAGTAGGAAGGCATAACAGGAGATCATTGAGTCCAAGCCCTTGCTCAGAGCAGACTTGGCTAGAGCTGTTTGCCCAGGGCCGTGTCCAGGAGGGTTTTGAGTATATGCAAGGGCGAAGACTGCATGGTCTCTCTGGGTAACCTGTTAAAAGCGCTTGACCACCCTCACTGTAAAATAGCTTTCTAATAATTAATTGAAATTGTTTGTATTTCAGTTTGTGCCCATTGCCTCTTGTCCTGTCATGGGGCATCACTGAGTTGCTGGTGCTCTTTACGATGTCCCTTTTGGTATGTAAACATATGGATAAAGACTTTCTCTAGGCTGAACATTACCAACTTCCTGCCTCTTGTTTTGTGTAAGGTGCTCCAAGCCTTTCATCATCTTCATGGCTGGACTCACTGTAGTAGGTACATGTATGTCCTGATGATGCTGGTTTCTCTGGGGAGGAAAATCTTCTGAAGGAAAGAAGGTTTTCAAGATCATGCCTTGTTTAAAGTGTGTGATGAACTCCACACCTCATAAAGGTGCTGTGAGTGAGTGATTTTGAGGCCTCCTGAGATACAAGGGCTCTGTGCCCTCACTGTGGATGTTATTGTAAGCTGCTTCCAAGTGACCTGTCAGCAGACTCCTGCTTTTTTGGGGGCTGAAAAACAAGGTAGCCAGCTGTGAGAGTACCTTGCTCTGTCTCTCATGTGCTCCAGAAACTGGACTGCTCAAATGTGCTTAGCAAGTGCCTCGTTCTTTTGTTCCTCTTTTGTCATCCCCTCCTCCTTCTTCACATTGTGCTTTGGATAGACACATGCAGCAGTTTAAGTTAAAAACTCAGTGCACTTCCAGCTGCTTCTTTTAGTCTCCCCTGTGACACAGAAGCTCATAGAAGCTCATAGCTGTGTCACTGTGATCAGTGGTTTACTGACATGTTAGATGACACATATCTAGGAATGGGAGTGGATGCTACTGAGCAAAAATACATTCCACATCTACTGCGTGTAGCTGGTAACTTTCCAAGGGGGCAGTGCTCATTGTTTTGGAATGACTTGTCCTCAGTCTGGTTAATTCTGTTTTCTTTCCTCCTTATTCTGAGAGGGATGTTTCTTAATGACTGTCACTTAAAAGAAAGTGCAAACTAAATAGTGATGAGATTCAGCATTAGATCGTCCCCCTTTGCTGTAAAGAATGCAATCAAAACTGTTGAGCATTTAGTATCTGCAGTGGTTGTCTCAAATTCCTTTTTTCCAGTCTCACTCCCCTGTCATGCTGGAGCCCCAGTGGCTTGTAAAAGAGCTTGATATGACAAGAGCTTACTGTTAGAACACACACTCAATACAGTAAGTTTATAATTTTCTGACTGGTTAAGTAATTTAGCCAAGTCAAAAATCCTTGACTGTGGAGTTCACCATACTTCTATCTTGGAGCTAAGCAGATTTTTTCCATGAAACAGGAAAAAACAAGCCAGGATCATTCTGCCTTTCCTCACTCTTTGGACACTTCATGCTCCTGGTTTATGATTTTTCTTTGGTAGAGGGAGATACTAATATTGTGAGTAGATTTTTATTAATTGGTGGCTCGGTAGTTCTTTGGGAACTGTGGGACAGGAGTCCTCTTCTTGCAAACTCTTTCCTTTAACATGAATTCCAGATGAGTCAGATGGGGTTTGCTTTGCAGTAAATTTGTGGAGAGTTAGTGGATCAACTAATGTTCACTTCGTGTCACTTTTAGCTGTATTGGAGGTACCACTGAACCCAGTACACTGGGATGTGTAAGCGTAGACAGCATGGAATTTAACTTAAAGCATGGATCAATGAACAGATGTGCTGAAATAAAGAGAAAAAGTAAGAACTAGCCAGAAAAGGTTAAGGAGAAGAAAGTACTAAAAGAAAAGGTTAAAAGACTAGCTCTCTTTGTAAAGTATTTGCTGAAATTCAACCAGATGGAGAGTGACCTTGCTGGTTTGAAAGGAAGAAAAGCAGCTTTTATATCAAGAAACAGGAGTACTGTGTCTTCTGTAGTCAAAAGATATTGTCAGTCAAGTCAGAAGATATTGTATGTGTTAGTAGGTATTGTCTTCTAAACTTAAAATCTGTGTTCAGTATTTTTATTGTTGCCCAGTGCAGTAATTCATGTGATTTCAAGAACGTTCGCTAAAATTATTTTACCATCTTTTAAGGATTTTAATAGATGGATGAAGCACTTTAGATCACTTACAGATACTGTCATAAAATAGGTTTATGTTTACTGAATTTAGTTTTTCCTTTACACTTTTTAAATTTTCTGTGGCATTTTTTTAAATAAGCCTTTTGTATTCAAATAGAAAGATACCATCATGTCGAACATTTGGTTCTTTGGCCAACTTTGCCACCTAGCGGCTGTAATTAAATAGAACAGCTCGTTTTCCGTGTTTCTAAGAAAGGTAATGTAGCACAGTGCCACTGTCTTTTTTTTCTTTGCATTGAATTATTCGAGGATTTTTGAATTATCATAATATTCAGATGCAACTGAAGCCACTCATAATATGCTATGAAAATAAACACTTCATTTTATAATGTTTAAAAGTTTGGTATGCAAGTACAGGAGAATTCAATACTTTCTTTTTCCTTTTTTTAAAAAAAAGTAGTCAGCTTGTGATAGAAAGAGAAGAAAAAACATCATTCCTCTTAGTATCTCTTGCAAAAAAGTGTCGTTTTAGGTCTCTGTTTGTATGTACTGTGGATTGTTTTTCCTTTAATATCCCTGTGGCATATATAAAATAAATTACCCTTCTTTAGATATCATCCCTACAATGTAGAGAGGAGAAACTCGCACCTGCAGTGCTTGTGCTTCTACTATGCTTTATAGGCAGGCTGAGTCCACAGTAGGACTAATAAAGACTGTGTAAGTATTGTTTTCGCCTCTTCCTAGTTCTTCCTAGTTTCTCCTGCTCCTAGTTCTGATACAGAACCAGATCCAAAAGAAATAGAAATTATTCTGGCTCTAAATTGTAATTTTTTATGTTTTAGTGCCTATTTTTCCGTGAAATTCTGTTAAAATAGGAACTCTGTAACAGCTGTTTCCTCAGTCTTTCTACCCTGTGGCAGCACACGTGCTGTGAACAGCTGCAGTAGGCAAGAAATGTGTAGTGGGTGCAGTAATGAACCCTAAAACCTCTGGATGGGGGTCCACCTGCCAGCTCCCCTCGGGATTACACAAAGCCACAGGCAAGGCAGTTCCCCAACTTGTATGTAATCTTTGCCAACCCCCCCGCCCTTTTTTTTTTTTTTTTTAAATTCAGAAATGTTTCCTTTTGTTTTTTTCTTCCTCATATGCTTTGAGCTTATCTTGTTTACACTTAGTAGAAATTGGCTTAAAGGGAGGTATTGAGGGAAAATTAATTCTTTCAACAGAAAAAAGAGCATCTTTATCTGTAACGTGGACATTTGAAATTAACAATGATATTTAATTTCAAAAATATGATTGCAGCAAATAGATTTTTAGACATGAATTACTGTCTTTCAATATCTCTTGGAAAGTCCAAAGGAAAAAAGTAGCTGTTCTCTGAGCAGCAGAGTAACAGAATCATGATATCCTTTTTCTCTAAGCCTTTTTTATGTCATATACCCCAATAATTCTTTCTAAGCAAGTAACAGCATGTGCTGTGACTGTTTCAAAGTTATATGTGTGGTGACTTCCCACCCATGTAAGCATGATACAGTATTGTGGCAGAGCATGAGATGCTTGTTTATAATTTAATATGATTTTGTAATTATCAAGGGTTTGTGTGTCTCTTATTTTATCCATCTTCTAGTAATTACCAGGCCTGTAGAAACAAAATATCCTTGAAATTTCCAGTAGTTGAATTATACAGACTGACAGGTGGAGAATCTGATGAGGTGGTGAAAGGGAGGAGGATCTGGTGGAGAATCACAGAACTACGTAAAGCTTTGTTTCCTAAGAAACCTCATCTAAAAAGCTGTGGGAAAGGCTTTCATGCATCTTGATCAAAATACGGCCAAGAGAGTGTTCTGTGTACAATAAGGAGCTACAACAAGGAACTGAAACTAATAAGAAATTGCATGGACATCTTCTTAACGTTACATAGCATTCATATTATCAGATTCCATGCAGCAAATTATTTAACTTTTGGAACTTGTTTGATAAATCCTTAAAGTACAGGAATGAGTAGACATAGGACCAGAAAGAAAGGGAGGGGGGTGGTGCAGATTGTCTTTAATGAGAAAGAAACAAGTCCTTGACTTTTGAGCTGGGGACTAGGGAGAGGTGCTGATAGTGTCTGAGATGGCGTGAGAGATGACCTTCACACGAAGGAGAAAACAAAGATGACTGGGTGTACAAGCTGCCAAGCTGCCAATGTATTAGCTGCATTGCTAATGAGATTTCTGATAACATCTGTATATGCATGATATGACCTGAACTGGGGGCAGAACATTCCTGAGAATTAGAGTTCTCAGGTGGAAACAGTAGGATTGGAGACAAATTGGAGCAAAGAAGAGAGGATACCGCATAGAAACATGGTGTGTTCAAACACCTCTCTGACAGGAAAACCAGAAAAGCAGGCTGCCAACTACAGAGGGTGATAGATACAAGTACAGAATCACAAGAAAAGAAGTTCAAATACAGTTGATGTTTCTGGATAAAAAGAGACAATGAACTACAGGCAAAGGGAACAATGAGGCATAAAGAACCTCAGCTGACATGCAGACAACGTGTCTGTAAGCAGAAATCCCTTTAAAGAAGACTAGATAGCATGGCTACCAGATCACATAAAATCTCCTCCTGCATGAGAGTGATGGTCCTTCTAGCACAGTAGTCTAACTTTAGTTAAATTTATGCTAGTTAGAGAGTGTTTGAGAGAGCCCGTTGGCTTTCTGAGGTCCCTTGTTTTCCTTGTTTTTTCGGAGGCTATATGCTTGACTACTTGAATTTGTGTCAGTTTATGAGACTTCTGTCCTTGAATTTGTCCCCTCTTCTCCAGTAGTGTCTGTGGTACTGCCAGTGGCACCAAATTCCAGAATTTTATGTCTGATATTGTAAGAAGTATTTTATTTTATTTGCTTGACTTTCTAGGAAATCAATGTCAAACAAGTAAAATAAAGTTTAAACTATGACTTGGTGATTGCAATTGTCTGATGTAAATCTGTATGAGAACAGCTACAGCTTGGGTGATAGCTTGACAGATTCATATAAACCTAGGTTAGTGATCATCTGAAGGAAATTGTTTGTTATCTGTCTTTGGAGAGCTTTTAACATTGAAAAATGAGCTTGAAAATATTACAGTTTGCATTACCTCTCTGGATTAACAGGCACAGTAGGGTTTGCATACATTGCTTCCTTTTCAGGATCAGCTATGATAACAATGAGGGACTGTTTTATTAAAGGATGATTTTAAAATTATTTATTTTTGCTCAGTAACTATGTGTGCATAGATGTTGTAAGCAAGATCTAAATATTGCTATTTAGTATATGCAAACCAGCAAAAATAGCATAGTGATAGATAACTAAATCAAAATATTTCAGGTTAAAAGGGTTTTGCTCTTTTCCGGTCTGTTTAGAAATAGTTGCATGAAACTTCAGCAGCTTTATAAGAAAATAAAATTAAAAATTGAGCAATACAGCTCCAAGGTAGAGGCAGCCACTATGAAGCTCTCTTAATGAACATGGAAATTCCTCAGCACTGATATTCTTTTCCAGAGAAAGGCTGGAAGAGAAGAAGACATTTGTAACATTAATAGAAAGTCAACAACATTATTTTCTGGTGGAAGACAGGAAGGTGAGAGCCATACTTTTCAAAAGCTCATTGTCAGTGATTAAATCAGCAAAGTGTTATTTTAAAATGTTATCTGAATGCAGAATTCTTGAGCTAGTATTGAGTATTTTTTTATATTAAATTTAGTTAATTTTTTTTTTTTTTCTGGACAATACAGATGATATATGGATGATACAGTAGAGTTACCAGTTTGGAATACCATTTAAAAAGCAGCTGACTGAAGAACGTTGTTGTGGTCTTTCAAGCAGTGAAAGAGTTAGCCATCACCAGAAGTAGGTTCTTGAAAAGCCTTGTGAAGAATTGAGTATAGCACATGACTAGTAAAATGTCATGCGGAGAACGATAATACTGCTTGAGAGAAATCATATTCTTAAGTTATTTCCAGCAGTTTCTGAGAGCCAGATTTTTCTTTTTTCTTCTTCTTCTTGTCTGTAATTTATTGCATAATACATAGGAAATACTTTGTAAAAGTTGGACTGGTTTTGAGAATCTCATACAGGTTTTCTACCTGTAACTTTGTAAGCAAAGTAAGTGTTTTGATTTGGTTTTGATTTTTAAGGGGGAAGGACTTTCTCTGCAGTTCAGAAAACTGAGGGATTCAGAAACAACTTCTTCTGACAAAAAGTCTGACATGTTTTTGATATAATTTCTCTGTCACCATAGACCATTCCAATTTAGCATGGATGCTTAAATACATATTTATTTAAATACTTTTATTTGTAGGTAATTGAGTGGCTTTAAAATATCTCAAATCAGCTTCTTTGAAGTGCTTCATGTTAAATGGAAATAAGTAAATTAAATCTATTTAAAAACTGACCAATATGCCAAAAAAATTTAGCTAAAAACAATACATTATTTCACAAACATTGGCTCAGATAAACTGCTAAGAAGTGAGCCTGAAAATCTTTAAAAGGGTTACAATTAGAATAAAATTAAACATTTTGATGTAAATTTAGGAATCTATTGACATACTTAGAATGAAGTTGTTATGATACCACTGGTAAAATCAGACCTAAATGTGTGTGTAAATTTTTAGGGGGAGAGGCCTTTCTGGGGGACAGTGATTTACGCTGAGTATCCATACCACAAAGCTGACATCCCAGAAAATTGGATCTTAGTAATCTTTTAAGAGTCACGGATTGGGGAAGGTTTGTAGGGACTGGAAGAAAGCAAATATAGCCACAGTCATCATGAAAGGTGAGAAGGAGAAGGAGGATCTGGGGAGCTACAGGCTGGTCACCTTTACCTTGATCCTTGTGGAAGTGCTGAAGCAAGTCCTCTTGGAAACCATGATTAAACATGAAGGTTAAGTAGGTTACTGGGAGTAGTCAGCACACATTTACACAATGTCAATCAGGCTTGACCACCTTGACAGCCTTTTACGATTAGATGAATGGCTTAGGCGACAGGGGAAGAAGAGTGGGTGCTGGTTATCCTGTCTCTGGTGAGGTTTTACAAGCTGTTTCCTAGCACATCCTCATAGACAAAAAGATGGAATGAGTAAGTAGATAGTGAAGTGGACTCAAACTTGTCAGAACTGCCAGACTAAACTGTACTCAGCAGCATGAAGTCCAGCCTAGACTGGAGTCCAGTCGCTAGTTTTGTGCCCCTGGGGTGGTCCTGGAGCCAGTACAGTTTAACCTCTTCATTAGTAGTCTGGGTGATTTATGCAGAGTGTACTCTCAGCAAGATTGCTGATGCTGCAAAACTGGGAGAAGTGGGTCATACGTCAGAGGGTTATGCTGCCATCCACATGGACCTCAGCAGGCTGGAGAAATGGTCTGACAGGAGCCTCATGAAGTTCAACAACGGGAAAGGCAATGTTGTCCACACAGAAAAAAAAATAGTCGCGTACACCCGTATAGACTGATCATCTACAAAAGAGCTTTGTAGGAAAGGCCCTGGGATCCTGGTGGAATCTGAGCAAGCATGAGCCAGCAACTTGTCCTTGCAGCAAAGGTCACCAGCCTTCTAGGCTGTGCTAGGAAAAGTGCTGCCAGCAGGTAGGAGATGATTTCTCTCTGCTCGGCACTGGTGAGACACATCTGGAGTGCTTCATCCAGTTCTGGGCTCCCCAGGACAAGAGGGACATGGGCATTCTAGAGTGAGTCAGTCCAAGAGCTGCAAAATACAGGCGATTGCAGTTAAACGTAAGGTAAAGCTTTTTTTTCCTGTGGGGATGGTCAAGCACTTTAACAGGTGGTCCAGAGAGCTTATGGAGCCTTAGTCCTTGGAGATAACTTGAAAGTTGGATATGACCCAGAGAAAGCTGTCCCAGCTGAGTCTGCTCTGACCAGGGGGTTGGACTCAATGATCTCCAGCAGTGCCTTCCTACCTCATGGTTAATGGATAAACTTTCATGGATAAACTGAAATAATAATTTAATAGAACTTACCTTTAAGGATCCTGAAGGTTGCATAGGGTGGACAGTAATTTTTTCTGTGACTTTTTATAGAGGGCTTGGAAGGGGTAGTTGTGTCTCGTGTTTTGGGTTTTTTTAACCCAGAAGAAGGATTCAGCATGGTTTTATTCTGTCATTGCTCTCTTTTGGAGTGTATACAATGCCATTTGAGGTAGCTAGGGAAGCAGTGCCTTGAGCTTGCTGGCACTGAACAACTTTAGATCATCCCATTATCTCTGGACATTCACTTGATCACATTATGGAAAATCTGGCTATGAGCTTCAGTTGACTGTGAGCTGGCAGAGGCATCACCCAGACAGTGCTGGATAGCTGAAGAAACCAATCAAAGTAAATTATAACAATTCTCTGACAGCCTCTTTTTCTTTCCTCACCTTTCAGTTTATATAACCTGTGAAATGAAGCACTTGAGCAGAATACAAATAGCTGTATCACTCATTTACCTTCTAAAGGTTCATTCCTATTTCACTTTTCATGCCAGCCTGTTAATTTAATTTCAGGTAAGAACTTTTGTCGTTTCTTCCATGCTCTTTCAGCACTGGAGAAGCTGCATCTAAGAATTGAAAAATTAGCCTCACTGATTATTTCAAAACACTTCTAAATTTTCTCCTTATTTATTGTACCTGTTGGTATATGTTTCACTGTTTTTCCCTGCTCCCCAAGTGCCTGTACCAGTCTTTTTAAATGTTTTGTATGTGTCTGATAAGCTCCTTTTTCGAAGGTGCTATCATTTTGCCCTGTATGCAAAAATAAAATCAATCCCTGAGTACATTAACCTTGGTATTGTCTTAATGATAATGGCTAAATAAAAGGTCATTTCAAAAACACATCACAAGAAAAACAAGACTCATGGGGTTTTTTTTTCAGTGTTAGAGCAGGGTAAAAATACCTTTTACTGGCTTGGTAGTTTTCTGTCTTCTAGTGAGGTTTTCAGGGTTTTAAGATTATTTTTGTGTTAGATGCCTTGTTACACTTTCAATTTAAGGTAACATGGAGGTTTTTTTATTTAATAGAAGATGCAAGTGGTCTGATTCTGTATTCACTGCATTGTCCTACAGGGACTGTGGCAAAGTCATATTTGCTGAACATAAAATTTTACTGGATTTCAATTACAGATAAGTTTGACTTGGACATACTTACATCCCTTCTGTCCCCATATAGTCATCCTTTTCTTACCTCTCCATAAAAAGCTACACAGACTCACATTTAAAAAATTGTCTTTGGTAATTGTTTGATGTAGAGTCATGACAAAGTATTTTAGTAATTGGGAGTAGGAAGGGAGAGAGTCAACCAAACAATTTTCATGTGTTGAGAGATTTTATGGTTAAACTATGAAGGCTTTGGTTCTGAGAATAGTTGCAGACTAATTTGAGTAAGAGTTAAGATACTGGTTTTGTGAGAGATGCTTGTGGTTGCTGGGAATCTTCTTGATGAGTTTCAGGAAGAGTTAAAAACACAGATGGATTTGTGTTCCTCAGAAGCAATTGAAACTTCTAAAACTAATTGCTACCTTTCATATTGTTTCCTTACCAGTGCAAGAAACACTTATGTGAATCCAATATTATGGATAATTTCCAAATAAATTTCACAAATATTTGAATAAAGTTGAATGTATAACAGATAGGTGATGCATGGCTTTTATATTTGTGTTATTTTGTGTATGGATCTTCTCCAAGAGTAAAAAGTAGTCATTATAAGGAGAGAATTTAGAGAACTGATTACATACATATATAAGCATCTGCTGCATTATACTGTCTAGCTTCATTTCATTAGCTATTTTGAAAAGTGATACTTTTTTTTATGGTAATATTCAGTGTGTCCTACTTCAAAATGCTTTTTTCTTCCTGCTAGTTGTCATTATTGGTATTACTAATGGTTTTATTAGAATAACTCTAAGCAGTCCTGATCTGAAGAGATTAATGATCTGCATTGCTTATTGATCTGGTATACTGCTTTTGAACTGTGAAATTGCTACAAGGACACTTCCTTATGTGTCACTGGAAGCACCGACTTCTGTTCTTCTGCTAAAGATAAATCAATATATATCAGACTGTGTGGTAGGAGGTAAAATAAAGATAACTTAGATTTAGATATATAGATTAGGTCCTTACATCCACAATTTCCTGTTTTTAATTTTATTAGTCTTATTATATTTTTTTTAAGATGCTGAGAGCATCTGCAGGTCCAGCTGAGATGGGTTATCAGCAATACATCTTCACTAACAATTGTGGCTTAACACCAAAAGTACATTTGCCTTAAAAAGACTTTTGCCTTAAAAAGACCTGTCAGCCCATTGGTGTCCATAGGAACAGCTGGTTGTTAGTTGGATTGGAAAAAAAAACCTACCAAAAAACCCCACCCAAACCAGTCAAGCTGGTGATATTTGAGTGGCAAAATAAGCATTTTTGTCTCCAAAGACGCAGAGATGCTTAGCACAACTGATTTTTATTTTTTTAAGAGGGATGTTGCATATGACAAAGAAGTGTACTCAAAATTGGCAGGAAGTGAACTTTAGTTGCCAGACTTTGGGCTTGTAAATGTTGACTCTCTTTGTTATGTGATTTCATCACACAGTCAGAGGGATTCCTACTTCATTGGCCAGACCACTTACCTTACACTGGAATAAAACTCTGATCATTCAACTGGATTGAGTATCTGATAATATTTTGCCCCCACACAGATAACTTGCCTTCTTTGGAGTCCCCTCTTTCAAGCTTAAATCCAAACCAATCTCTGAGGAGTACCATCTTCCTTTTCTTTACATTTTCTGGAAGATTTAACCTATTCATTAGTTGTCATCACAGAGCCTACATAAAGACAGGATGGAGATGACTTGTATAATCTCTAATTTTCTCATTGCAACTTCTAATGATATTATAGTATAATATTTGTGGTTAATATTGCAAATATTATTTTCTAAACTATTATTTTTGTAATGATAACTATTATTTTATTAATAACTATTTTAATCACATTGTGTATCCTAGTTTTTAGCAAAATGCCAGTGCTGAAAGAGTTAAGTATGCCTCAGTGCTAAAAAAAGTGCCTCACATACTCATCTGACAGGAGCTATACAGTACTGGAGAGATTTGAGACTCTTACACCACTGCCATAAAGTAGTGAAGGATGGGAGTTTTAAGATATAATGTAGCTATTAAGCCTTTTCAGTATTGGAAAACTCAGTCTCTCCCATAAGAAAAGTGATGACCTGTGATCATAAACAGGTTAATTCAATGTGACCTGGTTTCAGAAGTGTCCCCTTATTGCTTTAAGGATAGTAATTTTTCATTATATTTGACTTTTCAAAATCATTATCTGTAAGTCTCAATTATCCAAGTGTTTAATTAGTTCTCTAAGTGCGTATTGGAGTTTTAATGTTCTTTTGAGTTCTTTTTGTAAACAGTATCAGCAGAGGAGACTGTGCCTCTGATGCAAGTCAGGTAGCAAGGCCACTCAGCAGTCCTGCCTACAATTCATGTGAAACACGTCTCGTCAGATGAAGCGTCTGCCTATTTGGAGGGTGGTTCTGTAGTCTTGCGAATCCAGTGTGTTAAAGTCTAGACTCCGTCATTTTTTGAGGCTGTTGGCAAGGGTTAAATAACAAATCAGATATGCCTAAGATAGAGCAGAGGTAATCCTGAAGCAAGGATGCTGTTGCTGGCTTGTGCATTGGGAAGAAAGCTGTAATAGCAGCAGCAGCAGCAGCAATAACAACAGCAGCAGCGGCAGCAGCAGCAGCAAGAGACCTTCAGAAAGCCGGGGTTGCAGTAGTCTGAGATATGAAGATCTTGTTATGTCTCTGTTTCTCCTAAGTTCAGAATGGTTCATACAAACCTTACGCCACGTGTAGTAAAGGATGTACAGGAATATGGAATTTGCTTTGTAATAACTGGATGCTAAGGAAATAAAGACGTGCCTCTGGGTTTTTGTTGTTGGGGTTTTTTTCTGCCTTTTTTTTTAAATCGTTGGAAACAGAAGAGACTGATTTATTCAGAGAAAGTAAGTTTCATCTATCTTCACAATAATTTAAAGGGATAGTTTCAGAGCTGAAGGGTGACTGTTTTGCTACCTGTTCCCTTGCATCTGGGACTGAAAAGTGATGAGAAATGGACAGTGTCTCAGAGGAGACAGGAACGACCGAAGCTCGGTGAAAGCACACACTGATTGTTGTCTGCTGTCCTCTTCATGCAGTGCTGTGGGCTGGTGCACCGACGGCGAGTACAGGTTTCCTATGTAAGTTTTCATTTGCATTAGTATGATGTTAACTTGTGTGTTCCACTCCTAATATATTAGCTGGTAGGGTATGACCGAGGCGGGTATTTTAATGCATAGCTGAATGACTGACCAGAGTGCTAAGTACCTGTGAAGTAAGTTTTTACAGCCCAAAGACACAAGGATCTTTTTAACAGGTATGAGTCTTGCCATCTATTTTCTTGTAACTTGTTCATATCCTCAAGGATATGGTTTTATTTTTAGATGACCGGTAGTATTGAAAGACTGGTAGTCTGACCATTCTGATTTCTTTTTTTATATTTTGTATTTATTCTTGGTAGTAGCTCTGTGTAAGTGGAGTCCTTAGAAAAGGACATCTCTACTTATCCATATATGATAACTGAAAATCACTTAAAGTTATAAGCAATTCTGAACTGGGCACAAAAATTATTGGAAAGGCCCTGAGGAAACATAAAAATAATCTTGTGGGGTAGTTCTTTTGAAAAAGAGCAGTAGTACAGTGGCAGAAGTATAGCCTGATATTTTACATGGTGTATTTGCTTTCCAGAACAGGGTATTTCTTTCCTCAGGTATGATATGACTGCTCTGTCTTGCAAAATGGCTGGCTCCAAAAAATTCCAAAAGGAAGGCCAGCACCAAAGCTTAAGTATTAGTAATGAAAAAGATCAAATACTAGCTGAAATATGTCTGAATTATACTCAGCTGACATAATAACCCTCAAGTAATTAATTTATGTTTTAACATGCCTCTTCTATTCTTCTGTTCAGTTTTCAGATAGACATGATAAGAAACAGGAGGTTGCAATGATCAGGATAAGCTGCAAATTGAAATTGCTGAGTATTAGCAACAAGCAGCTTGTAGCTTGTTGCACAAGAAAAGAGCAAAGGTATCAGGAGATACAGTTCTGTTGTCAGAATTACTGTGGATTTCTCTGTGTCATAGAAAGGTCCTTTAGAGATGCTTAAAAATTCACAGAACAGAAAAGATCACAGAACAAGCAAGGTCATAAATAGGTACAATCTAAGTCAAAGTTTGTGTAGGGATTTGATGGAGAGAATTGAATTGTTAAAAAAACCCTAAATCTCTCCTTCAGAACAAATTGCAGAGATGTAAACAACTGAAAATGTGAGTGTGGTCATAGTTGTTTTGCACAAAGCTGATTTGGCTTTGGGTGTATTTTGTTCTCACCAGTGCAACAGTTGATACTGTAAGAAGCAGGCAGAAGTATGGAGCGTCAGATGAGATAAAGGAAAGAACTTAAATAGTACTCTGTTTTGTATAAACTATGCAAAAAACAATACATAGTTACTTTTAACCATCAATTCAGTGTAAAATCAAAACTTGGATATCTCTTATGCAGATACTTGATAACATTCCCACAATTATACAGAAGTTGAATTACAAATTGAAAACACTTCCTGTCAGCTCTCCCATGCCAGTGGAATTTAGGGCGTATGAAAATAATGTCCTCTTGAGATGCATCACCCACCCTTTCATTACTCCTTGTTACTGTTATTTAGCAGTAGCACCAGCCACTGTGAATAATATTATCTAGACAGAATCCCACGAACTCCATCGGGTATTTTGATGTTTGTGGGTAATGGAGAGAAAGGTGCTTAGTGAATGTTTTATAAAGTACTAAGCTTTGTACCTTTTTTCTGTGAGGGTATTGTGCAAAGCTGATGGACCTCATGGTGTTCTGAATATCTTACTAACTGTTTACAAAGAAGAAGGTTGCTAAGTCTTAGTTAGGACAAGTGAAATGAAGTTTGCCCTTGATCTTTTTGGTCTTGATGCTATTACGTGAAAGATGACCGTGTTCTTAAATAACTTAATTACAATGAAAATTCTCTCTGTTGTTTGAATCCTTGATTATCCAAACCTGTTATTATTAAATTTTTTTGGCACTCCCAATGGCATTGGACTAATTGAGGTTGTACTGTGTGATTCTTTTGGGATGAAAGCACTGAAATTAAAGTGAGCCAAGATATGACCCTTTTTATTAACGTCTTACTCCCTGGGGAAAAACATTAGACTTTTATTCTGGGTTATTAGTTTACAGTTCTGAAGTTCCTTATGAACTGTAGTTGTTAATTATCTGTCTTGAAAGTTTGGGGTTTTTTTATTTTTTTGGGGATTTTAAGGTACTGTACTTTATGTAACTGAAACATATGGCCAAACCTAACTGGCTACTGTGTGCCAGCAATACAGCTCATTCTGGCCTGGGTCCTAAAAACTGTGCAAACCTTACACATAATCAATCGCTTTGATGATGTTTTGGGTACCCTTAGTTACACAGGCTCCCATTGTTTTTTTGAAGGAGCAGCATTGTTGATAGATAAAATATTTGCGTTCATATATTGCTCCTTTCTGTGATCTGCATGTTGGACTGTCATGCACAGAGATTAGTCCTGCATCTGTGTGCTGGGATAAAACTGAAGGCCTGGATGGGTTGTATCCTTCTTTCCTTCTTGCCAGGTTTTGCAGCTAATAAGTGGTGTGCAGACCACACAATGTTAACAAGATTAAATCTGGCTCACGAGAGCTCGCTTGGCTTGCCTGATCGTTGACTCTTCCTTCATCCTGGCACCATGTAATGCCTGAATCCACAAAATTTCCACTTTTCCTCATCTGTGGTTTCTTTGGATGGGTAATCAGGGTGATAGGGGCATGAAGTGTCATTTAATGTGATGTGTTTAATATGGTGTGAAATAACCTGCAGCTTCTAATGGTAGGAACTGTCGTAAGAACATTGTGACTGCATGCTAATACTCAATTCCAGAAATAAAGACCCTCACACTGGAAATTTTCATGGCAAAAGTTGGAGATAATTCCAAGTAATGTCTACACCTTATTCCATCAGTCATGTCTGTGAGTTGGGGTCATGCCATTTGTCAAATAGGATCTATTTGGAGTGGTATGGAGGAGCAGCTGAGTGAAGTCCTTCCAGTGAATAATGTCATCTCTTTCTGGAAGTGAAGTCTAAAACATTAGTACTACTTATGTGTTGCCCAGAAATGTTTTCACAACTCTTACTGCCTACATGGTACAGAACATCTAAAAGCACTGGAGCCTAAAAAATGACCAGTTTATTTTGTTTTCAAACTTTAGTCCAGTCTATTCACTGTTGGTCCAGCCTTCAAGACAAGTTGCAATCTGATGGAAGTCACTCAGAAATCTTGTACTGTCTCCAGCTCGCTGTTCTCCCTGGAAGAGTCCGGAAGTGAAGGCTGTTTGGACACAGAGTCCAAGATAATTCCAGACTCTGCATGTTTCTGAGCAGAGCAATTCTGTCAACCACTTTGCCTGACTGTATGTGTGCTGCCTTCTCTAACTGCTGCGAGTGATCTCATTTGCTGTGGTTCAACTTGCTGACCAAACTGGAAGAATTGTTTTTATGGCAACATAATAGGGGTTGACTGAACTTTTTGATCCATGGCAAGTGAAATCAAGGAAGAGGTTAGTTTCTTGAAAGACTGTTCAAGTCATTGTGCATGGAAGGGACCAAATCCATATCTGGAAGGCATCTGCTGGAGTATACAGACAGGTAATTCCAAGCCCCTTGAGCATCCCAATGTGCTGCAGAGCCTCCTGGCTTCTCGGGATGCAGGTGCGTTCACAGAGTACATGTTTACTGCCATTTTTACAGCTATGTAAACAAGGAGTAGGTGAGCGTGGCCAGGGAGGACCAACATGATAGTCTGGATAGGCAAGCCGTGGGTTTGGAATCCATTGTACTTTAAATAATAGCTTAAAATCTTTAGCTGTCTGGATTTCCAACCGCTGACTTTCATACTGATATGTTTGAAAACTCATGTGGTTGACTTTTTGAATTTTTGTGGGCTTTTGTTGTTTGGTTCTTTTGTATAATTATCAAATTACATTTTTGCTTATGTGGAAGGACTATTCAGAATAAGTCTGAGCTGATGTTTTAAATATTTTTCTCAGATATATTACTAATTTGATAAAGCATCGAGATGATGTCTGGAAGGCAAATATTCATTACTCTGGCTCTAATCTTAACAAAGTACTATTATAATTTGATATAAAAAAGAAAAAAAACCTTCAAAAATGCATTCCAAAACAATATAAACTTTATTTGAACATTAGTAGTGAAATTTATGGTATGGCTTGTACTGTGTATTTTAGTTTAATGTAATTAAAGGACCTTAGTATGGTTTTGCTTCAAGATGCTTCTTTTCTAATGGTGGGACTGTAATTGGAGAGCTTTCTGCCTGCAGCAGTGAGTGGGCTCCAGACGTCAGGCTCTTTGTGCCTGTGTCTGGAGGATATTTCAGACCTCCTGAGGGAGCGTTCTCTTTTTGGTGTTTTTAGATTTGTACTAGGGCTTTTTTTATCTGTTCCTTCTGACATCGTAATCTTTTCTATCTATCACTTAATAATGTTTCTCACCAGACCATTCTTTATTTTTTGTAGCAGATGCTGTCCTTTCCTTTGTTCCTTTTGCTTGCCACCTCCCTTTCTCTTCTTCATTGCTGATTTATACTTATTTTTTTTCTAGATAGAGCTACTTCTTTTACTCTTCTCCACCATGCTTCTCGTTTTGACCTGCAGAATTCTTGATTCACATTTGAAAACTTCTTTGCTTCTGATGACATTAATCTCAGCCCAGGATGGCACCTGCCAGGGCTATTTCTGTGACCCCCTGACACCCCTGTGCCACTAACTCTAGTCTTGCATCTATCCCTCTTTTCTCCGTTGCTGCTTTTGTCAGTTTTAGTGGAAGTTTGAGCTGTTCACAAGGACACAAGGAGAAGTTACAGGCTAAGGCAGCTGTGGGTGAGCTGTTATCAGAATTTACATCCATGATTTTCTTCCTATTGTATTGTAGGCAGAAAAGCACATGCTGAGGAGGAGGAGAGAAAATATGAACAAATTGTGGTTTAGTTATGAAGACATTTAAAGGAATGTTTGTAGTATAAACATGTTATATTTACAGCTTAAGGGAACTGACTGGAAAAGGAAGAAGTCCTTTAACTTTCTTCAGTGACTCCACTCAGTACTGGGTGCCTCAGCTAGGAAGGAACTCATAATCTATGGATTTGAGGGGATGTTTTCTGTATTTAAGTTGTCTCTGAGAAGTCCTTTTGAATGTTTTCTATACCCTGATTTTATAATTTTTTGTTTTGATAGTATGGGAAGAAGACAGTCTGAGAATAAAGTGAAATAAACCAATGTGGCAATACTTAAAGAGCGAGGGATTTGCACCAAGACTCTCGTAGTCATTGTATACCAGCCAAACCAGGACTGTCAAACTTTGCACTCCCAAAATGAAAAGTAATAAATTCTCTTCGTCTGCATTTATTTTGCTACAGCTGTCTAATAACCCATATTCACTATGCTGGGGAGTAGTATTGATGTTAAACTCTTCTGATTGCAGCTCCGGTCCTTTCAAGTGAAACTTCACACATTTGTTCCAATTGTTTTACTTTTCACATCATTAAGTGGCCATAATTTTTTTTGGACTCTGTGGCTCCATTTAAAAGATTTCTTTCCATTTTATAGCATAGATTTTGGACTACAAAACCTCTGTTTTCTTGTCTCCTTTCTTTAAATTCTTTTTTCTTGCTGCATTTCCTAGGTGCAACCTTAGAATTTGATTAACTAGCAAAAGGGGCTTCTTTTGAAAAAGAATCTTACATTTAGGAGAATTAAATGGAACATTTGCAGCTCAGTGTGCATTTTGAAGTAAAATTATATAACAATATGGCTGGTGGACAAAATATTGTGACAATATCCACAATAAGGACCTGCTGTCATTCCTTTTTCATTCTGTGTATAATGTAACTTCTTGAGTTAAAGATTTAAAATATGTAAAATTTCAAGGCAGCAACATCATCAAGATTTTAATTTTGTACTGAAGTAAAGAATTAGAGAAGTCAAATTATTTTCCACTACCCTCATCTCTTAAGGCTGAGTTCATAATTCCTTTGGTAATTCTATCACTATTTCACTGTCGCTTAAATGGAGCATTATTTTTGTTACTTCCTGCTAATTTGGATATATCAAAGTCGTGACATTATTTGCATTGTTTTTGGCAAGAAGACCTTAGATGTGTGAAACCAGCTGGCTTTCCTTGTAAACTCCTTTTCCTTCATCAGTAGCACCCTTGAGTTGAATTTTATGCAAATTTTAATTTTAGAGTTTTCTGAAGCTGTGTTTAAGTAAGGTGTTCTTAAAAAGGCTTTGTGTTTTCTGACACCTGTGATATATTACTGAAAATAAGTTGCAGATTTGCAACAAGCTGTACGCTTCAATCACTGGATGGTCCATGATGAGTCTATTGGAGTTAATGAGTGGGAATTGGGATTTGTAACCTCTGTCTCCAAACCCGTCAGTGATTCATCCTGTGGCTGTGAACAAATCATATGGAAAGAGGCCTGAGGCGCTTCCTTTCCACAAAACTTGAGGAGAATCCTGCTGCAAAAGTATGTGTGCAGAAGTATAACATTTTTAACAAAATGTGAAAAAAGAGTATTTTTTAAAAAGAAACACTTAAAACTAACTTAAGAGATTGTTACAAGTAAAATGTAACACATTTTCATGCTTCATTTCTTTTCAGCTTTTTTTCCTCTGTCTTTTCTCCCACTTCATACACAGTGAACTTTGCCATCCTCACTTGGTAAAATGTTTTTCTTCTTTGTTCTTAGTGTTTTATTGGTTTGGTTCTTTTTTCCTTTCCTGAATGTATTTTTTTCCCTTCAGTAGTTACTTTTTCTTTCTGCTCTTCTTGGGTTCAATGTCTTTGAGCACAATACTTACTGACTTCAGTGGTGGAGGAAAAATTTAAGTATTCTTGGCAATTTTAATACATTTTCTGATGAGTTGGCATTCCACGACAATTTTATGAGACTGTGAAGTCATAATAAATTAACTGGCTGTCTTACAATACTAATTGAGTCCCCTGCATTCTCTATGGAAGAATGCCATGCTTAATGTCTTTCCTACTATCTTTATACTAAACCAAAGTGATAAAATTAGAAACTTAGTAATAGGGAAATGAGAGGAAAATAAAAGAACACTTTTAGGTTTGAATAGAAAAGATAGATTCATAGAGTTCTGAACAGAGCAAGACTGCTTCACTGAGCAGATGTTCTTCGGGAAAAAGTCTTGTAATTGTTCTGTTGTGATTAAACATCCTCTTCCAACAGGAATTTTGAAGGAATACAGAAAAACTGTCTGAGCAAAGCCCGATAGAATTAAATCTGCTCAGAGATGTCAAGGGCAACAAGAAAAGTTTCTATAGGTATATTGATGATAAAAGAAAATCAAGTGAAAATGTGGGACCTCTCCAGACAGAAACAGGAGTCCTGGGTACTTGGGACATGAAGACTGAGGTGCTCAATGATTTTTTTACCTCAGTCTTCATTGAAAAACACTTCAGCCACACCAGCTAAGTCGCAGAAGGCAAAGGCAGAAACTGAGAAAATGTAGAACTGCCTGCTGTAGCAGATTAAGTTTCAGACCATCTAAGGAACCTGAAGGTCCACAAGTCCATGGGACCTGAGGAAGTGCGTCTGTGGAGCCTGAGGGAACTTACAGGTGAAGTGGCCAAGCCACTATCAATCATATGCGAGAAGTTGTGGCAGTCCAGGGAAGTTCCCACCGACTGGAAAAGGGGAAACATAATTCTGTACATTACGTAACGTGGAATATAAGGATGTGATTGGTGACAGCCAACATGGCTTTACTAAGGACAAATCACACCTGACAGATTCGGTGTCTTTCTACAACTTGATTACAGCATTGGTGGATGAGGCAAGTTGGTCAGAGCATGGTGCTAATGACACCAAGGTTGTGGGTTCAGTCCCTGTACAGGCCATTCACTTAGAGCTGGACTCAATGATCCTTGTGGGTCCCTTCCAGCTCAGAATATTCTGTGAATCTACCTGGACTTGCACAAAGCATTTGACCCTGTCTGGTACAGCATTGTGGTCTCTAAACTGGGGTGCCATGGATCTGACACATGGATCACTCAGCACTTGAGGAATTGGTTGGATGGTCACACTCAAAGAATTGTGGTCAGTGGGTCAATGTCTGAGTAGAGACCAGTGACAAGTGGAATTCCTAAGGGGTTGGTTTTGGGACTGGCACTGTTTAATATCTTTGTCAGCAATATGGACAGTGGGATAAAGATCTCCCTCAGCAAGCTGGCTGACATCAACAAGCTGCGTGGTGCACTCCACACGCTGGAGGGAAGGGATGACATTCATAGGCATCTTGTTCCACGTGAGAGGTGGGCCTGTGCCAGCCTCATGAATTTCAATAACACCAAGTACAAGGTCCTGCACCTGCATCAGGGCAATCCCAAGAACAGGAAAAGGCTGGTCAGAGAGTATTCTGAATAGATTGAGAGCAGCCCTGAGGAGAAGGACTTGGTGTCCTTAGACCAGAGGAGAAGGTGTTGGTAGATGAGAAGCTCCACATGACCCAGTAGTGTGCACTCACAGATCAGAAATCCTGAGTTGCATCATCAATAGAAGCAGATTGTCCTGACTGTAGATGCTAATAATTCTGATGCTTACAACATTATATTTTCTGTCCAGTTAACCAAGCATGCAGTACAAACTTGTGTAAGAAACAGATTTTTAATGAAGCTATTAGCAGGGCCTTTATACTGAGTGTGCTGTCTTAGTAGTTTATGCTTATTCTTTATTTAAAAATAGCTAGTCATCAGGGATGAGTAGTTTTTACACACTCTTCCTCTAGATGGAACCACTCTGCTGCTTCACTTGGATAAAATACTATTTGTTTTAACAGCTGAAGAATCTGTTGCAGAGTGTATTTGCAGTCATGCATCTATGTTCACATGTGCACGTGGGGCTCGGAGCGCTCTGTGTGGCATTAGAGCATGATGCAAGAGAAGGAATGCTCCTGGGGTTTGTGTTGCTTCTGGGAATAAGTAATTTGGAGGTAGTGTTTGCACACTTTGATCTGTTCCAGAGTAGTGAAAATTACTATCTTTATGGGAATAATGACCTCTTTATTCTACAGCTGGTGAAATGCTTCATCTTGTCCATCGGCTCTGTAAAGTCTATTTCAGAGTTTATAACCAGACTGCTAGCAAGAACACTCACCATCTTCACATTTTGTAATCTTCTCTGCTTATGCGTTTGTGCACAGAACTTGGTTGACTATAGCAGATGTTGATACCTCTATTTTCAGTAGAAACATCTTGCTTCATTTATTGCTTTTCTATTTCCATTTGTTAGTTTCAGAAACCATCCCAGTCAAAATATCTTTCTTCTTCTTTATTAACACTTTTCTCATGTTTTCAGATCATGAGGTTTTTTTAGTAAGTTGTGAGTACAACTTTTCTAAGGTTCCTCTGCTTTTACTGACTTAAAAATGGTCTGTTTACCTCTTGTTTTCCCAGTTGTTAATGTGAGCTGTATGTATTATATAATATACTCTTCATATCCTTTTCATTGAATTGTGAGCCACAGAATTTACTTACACTGGGTACTTCACTGTTTCTAAGAGCAGCATTCTTTCTAAGGCTTGTGTCACTGCAGGCCATGCAAATGATTCAGAAAATAGACTGGTTGGAGTAATTATCTGCTTAATCAGAATCCAACATAGTAAAAGGTTGTCCGAAAGAGAAGAAAGAAAAATGTTGAATACAGTTAATTTAATGGATTTTAGTCTTCATTTTCTCCCGGAATACTGAAAGTGTGCTGAAACAGCATGACCCTACACAAAACCAGCATCAGTAAACAAATATAAGGTGCTGCAGCTAAGGAAAGAAAGGCTTAGTCATGCAACTCTTTAAGAACTTATCAGCAAAACTCTAGTTGGGAGGTTAGAAATCAGATTAATTTAGATCATGTTTGTATGGAATAATAATAAGCTACTTGCACTGAAAGAAGTAGAGGCATGATAAAGAGAAATTTAGAGAGGATGTCAGAAGAAGTCAGCAGACCTGGAGGAGGTTTGCCATGTGTATAGAAAAAGTAGGTGGAGAGGAGTCACACTCATGGCACCTTCTTCAGTGGAGGAAATGATTACAATTGTTATGAACTACGGCCCCATTGCATTAAAGGTATATCTTTAATTTCATTAAAGATACATGTTTGCGTGTTTAATTTCATTAGAGATACGTTTGCATGTGTCTACAACCACAGTACCGTAATTCAAGTAAAACACACGGCTGAACTTTTGCAAATTTCAATGAAACTATATTGTCTAATGATTGCTGGTAATTGTCAAAGTATTATCATGTTTATCTTTTGAATTGTCACCATGCCATTAGTTATTAAACCTATTTGCATTTTAGTAAAAGTCAGTCTCTACAAGGACTAACATATTTGTGTAGGTTGCATATAAAACATATAAGGTATAGGTTGCAACCTATACCTTAGGAGAGGACAACAGGTGCAACACATCACCCAAGGGCAGCAGAAATGAGAGAAATGTTATCCTGACTGGGGCAAAGAAGTGTGTGTTAAACCAGGCAAGCACATGAAATGATACCTTGTCTAAGAAGGAAATATTTGCATCTCTGAGGAAACAGAACAGGATTTGTTTTGAGAGAAGAATAACCACAGGAGAAAATAAATTAAGTCTCAGTGACGAATGTTGAGGGAGAATTCAATGATCAGGTTAATTATAAAATGCTAAGTGCTTCACCAAAAAGAGATACTCAGTGAGGGTTGCACAGTGAGGGTTGCACCCTGAGGGTTAAGATATGCAGAAAGATGGAAAATGGAATAGAAACACAGGAAAGTCTGTGGAAAGGAAAGATTCAGCTTCCTTCCCTTTGTCTTCATAAAACATTTAACTGTTTACTGCTTTGGAAGTTTTAAGGAAATATTTTTCTTTTTGTTTTAATCTTAAATGGGCTTGTGTCAAGGGTTGGAAAGCTCCTGGGTGACAACATACCTCATCCAAGCCTATTGTGAGTCAAACAATTCATTCACTCTATCTTTTAAGAAATACTCTGTTTGTCCAACATGTGTCCAGGGTGACCAATGGTAATAAGGTTTGCCCTGGAAACGGGTGTCCTAGGGTCACATGAGTCTGTGTGTCCCAGTCACTGGTGGGGGAACCGAGACAGCAGTTTTTAAATGGGTCTCCAGTGAGCTTGCCAAGAAACATTTTAAAGTAAGTGTTTCCCTTGTTATGATCCATGATGATACATCTTCCCATCCATATGGAGTAGGATTTCTGAAAAATTAAAAAGATGTAACAACCAACCAACAACCAACTCCCCCCCCCCCCCCCATGCACACACGCGGAAAAAAAACCCCAAATCCAAAATTAATTAAGAAGGCTTCTTAGGAGAGCTGGAGAATTGCGCAGTAAATCTGAAATGCAGTGTCCTTGATCAGCTTTGCCATTGCCAAGCTCCTGCCAGCTGCACCTCCTGCAGGGGACCCTTCCTCCAGGTATGCATTTGAAAATGTGGTGTTTATGCCAAATATTTTCCTTTTATTTTATACTTATTTTTGAAATTGCTTTGGATTCAAAGAGATAAGACATCATGTCATCGTGTTTTTATGTCAGCACTGTTGCTTATAGTTAAGGAGTTGACCCCAGTCTTATTTATGTTTCTAAGCTGGCTAAAGTGATCCTTGTAAGTTTTGAAGTGCCAAAGTACTGTAGACTGAAATAAACCTCAGACATGAACTGAAATAAGTTTTTCCTCAAAGAAAGAAATAAAAAGGAGACAGAACAGAGAAAATAAAAACTGTTTCCACAAATAGTGATATTTACCTGTGGTATAGGCAGAGATCACAGAGACAGTTTTTGTTTGGTGAACTCTCTACAGTCACTCTTAGCAGAGCTCTGGCTGGATTCAAAGGAAATATCTCTGCCTGCTTGTGCAAAGCTTGCTCACAATACCAGTTGTTGCTGTGAGGCTGTGTCACAGGAACACTGAACAGAAAGACTTCCTGTACTCTTAGAGAAATGGCATGATTAGAGGCAGAAAAAATTCTTTGTTTTCTTAGATACTGTAAAAATACAAAAGGAATGGGGTAGTTGTTTGGCATTAGGGAAGTCATATATTCTAGAAAAAAATGTATTCAGAGTACATGGATGGTAGATGAGACAGAAAAGGGGTTTATGACTAATACAGTAAAATAGTAAACTTTTTTCAAGAACAATTCAACCAGCTGGAAATGAAAAATTTGTAAAACTGCCAAAGTCAGTGAGACCCTAAGCAATTTGCTGATTGAATGATGATCACATGTACATGTGCCTGTGGGTTCTGTTTAGTTTCTGTACTTTCATGCTGTAAATTTAAAGCATCTAAAAAGGGACAAATTAGACCACAAAATAAAACCTGTAGTCTTAGTAATTTCTTTAGAGCTTGTATTTTCTTTTTCGTGTGCGTGTGACAAGTCTCTGGGGTGCTCTCCATATACAAAGGTGTTTGAATCACAAATTAAAAGTAACTTCTCTGTCTCTTTGCTATCACATAAAATGTGGATTTCTGCCCTAAAAGTAGGAAAATAATTTTTAAAAATTTTTTAATAAATGACTGAATCTGATTCCTTGATTTAATATAGCAAATTACATTGACAATTTGTAATATAACAATTTATTTTGCCTAGAGAATTTGTGGATGCCCCATCCCTGGTAGTGTTCAAGGCCAGCTTGGATGGAGCTCTGAGCAGCCTGATCTAGTGAATGGCATACTGCCCATGTCAGGGGGCTTGGAGCTGCAGTCCTTTCCAAACCAAACAATTCTATGATTCCATGAATATAAGTAATTAAGTTATTGAGGTAAATGCAAAACTCTCGCTGTGATTTCAACAGGTTAACATTTTCAGTTTGATCTTCAGAACTCAGTGTACTTCCCACACTGAGTGGTGCAGTGTGGTATCATTATCATAACACTACAGACCAGTTTGGCCAAGCTGCAGGGCTGACTAGTGACAGTGAACATCAGGGCCAGGGAAAAATTTATTATAAGAAATTCCTTATTTCTGGACTGGGGAATCGTTTACATCTCCCAATTTGAACTGGATGAGAAAATAAAATGTGCCAGTTACTCACAACTCAGAAGGGTAAAGTCTGTTGCCCAAGGCAAGTAAATTGGATGAATTTAAGGCCTATTTGATGGAATTGTAATGGAGTCTTGCCAAAACAAGATGCAAACTCCAGGAAACTGGAGAAGGTATGACCAGGACTATCCTCAGCCACCAAGGCTAGCTCTTCTGTATTGGTTTCAGCTTGTTGAGTCAGGATGTCTTTGCCAGCCCAGCATCAAGAATATATGGGAACATGTGGGCTGCTGCTGTGTTAGGTTAACTTGTTCTCCAAATGCTCTAAAGTCTCAGAGATCAGTGGGAAGATCTGGCTTCACACATTTTGTGAAAATTAAGTTTCAAGACTTTGCCAGTGGCTGCACTTTGCTGTGAAGGAAGACAAACTAGAGACCCTAGGAGACCCCATTGCTGCTGTGGCCACTGCCTCCCTCCTCCTGCATCTTTCTGCCTCCTTCTGCCTCCTGCCTGCCTCTTCCTGCTTCCTTCTGAGAAGGAGGAGGAGGAGGCTGGAGTGATGTTGCCTCTTCAACAGTTTAAGCTGAAGATAGATTGCAGCCTCAGTGTTACATACTGTGTATCACATTGAGATAAAGATGTTTCTGGCAGGTTATGAGCTTTATAAGAATCTCTCCCATTTTTCCTTGACGTGAACTCATCTGGGTTTGCAGAGTGGTCTGTCCCACTGGCTCCTCTGAGCTCAGGAGGCCACTCTCTGGCACTACTGACAACAGGACACTCCTGTTTACAGGCACCATAAATTGCTGCCCACCATTCTGTCATGTGCTGGTTGCTTTCATCCCTCAATGCCCAAGATGTGCTCCTGAGCTTGCTCTGCTGCTGGAACGTTTAATTTGGTGCATGAAATATGATGTAATTTGTGGCCTTTTTCCAGTACACTACTCTTGATTATATTGGATTGTGTTGGGCAGCCCAGGAGGATAATCTGTGTATATAATACATAAATATTACCTGGCCAAGCTGAACTTTATTTAATTACCTTTTCTTTGTCCCCTCTTCTGCCTTTTCTCCCCAGAATGTCTCTTTGACTTTAACTACAAGGGTACTCTAAGCCAGAGCCAAGTGCTTTCCCTTGATCTGTCCTGGACTGGCTGCTCCCACCACTCCTGCTGTCTTCCCTGCATGATATGATCCATCATATCATTTTGTCTGTAGCAAATATAAATAGGCATGAGAAAAGAGAGATTTAAAAAAGGCTGTATAAGACAGAATATTTCTTGATGCATGGTCTTCAACTCAAATACTGTAATCTTTTCTTTTAATGGTGTTTTTGAGAGAATTTTTGTTTTGAAATCTGTGCTTTGCAGTATGTTGCTTGTCCCTGAGGAATGATGTGACATAGTAGAACAGACTGATTTGAACTGGCTTTTCACTGATGATTTAATTGATTAAAAGACAACATTGTGTGAGTTTAAAATTAAACTGTCTGAAAGGCTTTCACAGTTCTAGTAGTGATTTTGAATATCACTCATCTAACCTCTATTGTTTTCAGCAATTTGGGCTTGAAATGCTTGATGATCTTGTCTAACAGCAACATATAATAAACTGTTATTGCTATAGTCTAGGGTACTTGGCTTTTTAGTCCATGACATTTTTCAATTGATTGCCACAGGAAAACAGTATCCTCTGATGGTGTATTTAATTAGGGTTAGAAGTAAAGAAAAAGTTAAAATAAATTTTTGTTTCCCCAAGCACTGGTATAGTTTTCATGGCTTTGCTTGTGTGTGTAGAATGTTTTTGTTGTTTTGTTGTATAAAATATTGCAAATGAGTCAATTCCTTTTGTTATTTTTGTCCTTTGTGTATTCTGAAGGAACTGTTTGAGTGGTCATAAGACAAAGAATAGAAAAATGGAAAATATTCAAGTCGTGTCAGTAACTCATAGTAAAGGTTATTACACAGCTATTCAAATAAGTGCATTAAAACACATTTAATGTAAATATATTTGGATGAGAGATGCACATGAATGGGTTGGGGTAGTAAGTTCAATAGTGTACTCGCTGTACTTTTGATTTTCTTATATAAGAATTATACAAAACTTTTCAGGTATAGAAACAATTACTACATTTTTAAAAGAAGAGATACGAGAGCTCCTTTTGCTCACCAAGGCTTGAGGAATTTTGTTTCATAGAAGCATTCTTTGAATTAATATGCTACTTCAGGAATTGACACCTCTCTTAACATTTAGTACATCTTCTTTTACAAAAAGGTTTGATTTGCCTTGCCATTTATTACTGATAGTTTCTTCTTATTATTTTTTCTTAGTGATTTTGATTACAATTTAATGTGTGGCACTCACCAACTCTTGAATTTCAATTCCTTGAATATTTTTAGTACTTCCATTATTATTTATATACAATGAACTGAAATACCACTGAAATACTACATTTACATACTCTTTAAGCTTTCCTTTGCCATGAGCATGTAATTAATTTTCTACTTATAAATATCGAATGTGACTTTTTCATTTACCTCTAAAGCATTATGCAGAAGCCAGTAAAAATCAGATACTTTTGGTTTTCCGTTTCTTGTGGTGAGCCACGTTTTTTACGCTTTCCTGCGTTATTATGAAACTTTTTTTTTTTTTTTGTGCTGCTGAATAGGACGGATATGAAAAGAAGTTTTATCCTACCAACCTTAGAAACTAACTACAGAAACAGATACTGTAGGTTATTAATATCCATAGAATTTCTTCCTGTTCCACGAAACATCATCTCTGAGTTAGCTGCATTATCTCAGATAATGTCCTTTGAAAATATGAATGATGATTTTAAACTATGACAAATGGTGAAGAACCATTTTTGAATCAAACTTTGAGTTATCTGAATTTTGGTTGGTTTTACAGCTTTGCAGTTGGGGGTTCTTTTCCCATTTTCTTCCCTCTCTGCTGGACTGTAGCAGCTGGGCAGCAGCCTTCTTGCCTTGCTGCCTGACTCCTCCATTCATCATCCCATGCACATTGACTCTGAATTGTGGAACTTGGAGGTTTTGTACAACCATGGCCTATATTCCAGAAGATTTTTATTTTGAATGAGACTAGAGAAAATAAGCTGATCCTTTGAGAAACACTAGGTACAAGTAGGATTTGGAATAGGCTGTGGGGATCTGCCTCGAGCAGGGGTTGGTCTGCTGCTGTCTTTTTTTTGCTGGCCAGGCTGGGTGGTGATATGATAGCACTGCTGGCTGGGACTCAGGGGAGGGACGGGAGGCTGGGAGTCAGAGGACTTGGAGGGGAGCTCAGCAGCTGGGCTGTGCAGTCACGAGTCACTTGGTGGCAGGGAGGAATGACCACTGAGATGTAGAGCTGTCAGGGACAGCAGCAGGAGGGCACAGTGTCTAAGCTGCAGTATCTTTCCACTATGTAAGCAGACCATGTGTCCCATCCTTTCTGAGGCCTGGCCATTTCTCTGTGTAAAGAACAGTAATTATGGTTTGGCAGCCCATGTCACGGTGTGTTATGTATGCAAAGGCTTTTCTTTAATGATCTTCATTAAGCAGTGCATTCCTATAATGTTCATCTAATTGCTTCACAAACTTCAATGAGCAAATTTGAAGCATTTTTTTTCAAGGTCACAATCTTATTTCTGTTTTGTATCTAGAGAGAAGACACATTAATTCCAGCATCTACTTATTCTGAAGAGCCAAAATGAATGATTCGGGCAACATGCATCTGTTTCAGCCACAGCTCTGAACTGAGGACAGTGGCTGGGAAGCTTGTTGCAGTCAAAATCAATGCATGCATTCATATGGTTTCTTTTCTGGTGGTGATGGTGCTGGAACTTTTATTAAAACCTATAAAAAAAGGACAACCTTGCATAAGAAAGCATTGAGATTAGGAAGTCAGTTATTTGAAAGCTAAAACACCCTAGAATTCTGTGTATATGGTGCAATGTAGTATTTAAAGACCAAGAGCAAAATTCTATTTTTCCTAAGATCACGGCTGTATTCATCACTGGATGGCTGATATTCAGGGAAAAAAAACCTCAGTTTTCTTGATGTGAGACACCACTTTGTTCCTGAAGGCAGAGCTAAGTAAGTAAATGTAGGGCAGGAAGAGAGAGGATAGTTTTATGAATAAAATGGAAATAGTTTTGGTACTTACTTGGCTTTTGGCAAGCTTGAACATTTTTCTTAAATCAGAAATTCTGTTAATAGTCTAAGTGTCTTGTGTACAACTATTTGGGAATACCCAGCTTAAAACAGGTCTGTGATCTCAAAATTGAAGTGATGAAGATTTGTGTCCAGAACTGCTGAGTATGCAATACAGAGAAAGTCCACAAGTGTGCTCTAAATACAGAAAGCATTACAGTATGTTAAATTCTTGAAAGGATCAGACCAGAATCCTCTCAGACTAGATTGCTCATTAACTAATGGACTCATCTGGAATTTATATTCCAGCTATCAGATGAGAATAACAGCAGCAGCTTTCCTCACAAGCTTCTTCTGAAAACACGCTCATTTAATACAGAAAAACTATCCGATGTTGCAGTGACTGTAGAAAAAGTGCCACATCTGAAAGGATGCATGGTGCAGAATATTTCTGTCATTTTAGGTTTATTGTTCAGCATTGTTCTTCTTACGAGGACCTTCTGTTTTCTACAATGAGATTTGTGTCCTCTGGAATTAAAGATTGCAGCATAGGTCCTACTTATAACAGGGTTGATTTCTGGACTTTCTAGTCTTGTTAGCATTTAAATTTTCAACCCTTGTTGTCTTTTATTTCATTATATTTTAGCAGTAGGATTTTTTTAATGTATGCTATTGGTCCTTATTTAGCTGCTTAAAGTAAAAGTCAGTATTTCAGAATCCTTCTGTGTGAGGAAATAACTTTAGTTCATTTTATTTGAGCGCGTCTGGCAAGCCATTAGCAGCTGCTGCTCTAAAATTCTGTGAACTGAGTTAACATTAAGAAGGAGAAAGCTCAAATACCAGCTGTTTTTCAGCTTGTATGTGCAGAACCAAGTGTATATTTATTGTCACAGTATATAGGGACAGATCTGATCTAATCCATTCTACACCAGTGACAGTGCTGTAGGATACTTTTGTGTTCGATGCTGATGTAACAGACACTAGACTTATATTCTTTAACTTTCAGAATGGAATAAAGTAATTTCTCTGTGAAATATTTTCTTTAATATGTCTAGACATGGTATATTTGAAACAGAACTGTTTCTAATAACTGCTTAACATCTCATTGAGACTTTTTCACTGCATAAAGTTTCCACACTGCTGGATTTATATCCAGTCATACACCTTTGGATTCCACCCGTCCAACTACTAGAATTTGAATCTCAGTGCACTTAGTGAAGGCAATCATCCACTCTTTTATTTTAGTCCCAATCATTTAAAATTACAGATATTGCTTCAGCTCCATGACTTACGTAGACTTACGAAAAAAGGGGGGATCTAATTAAAAACTGTGCATATAAACTTTCTTTCTAGTATATGCAACGCAGAGTGTATCAGACTTAGCTTCTGATTACCTACAATGTGGACTACAGAAAGCAGAAGACTGTAAGTGTTTAGAAATCAGATAGTAATTTCCAGTGGGAAATACACACATTTTATCTGTGCCAGTTGCATAAGCAGTTTCTAGAGTTTCTTTTAACAAAATAAGAAATTTATGTTGCCACCTTGGAAAAGACATTAATATTATTTTAATACCCACAAATAAATCACAGACCATCCACAAATTGAATTCTTGGAATCATAAACCCATTGCATTTATGCAAATACGTTAAATAATCAGTAAAGTGACAGATGATGCTTGAAGCATAATCTAGGTCTGTATCATGAGTAGATAATAATATTAAGTTCTTATTTAGGAAGTCCTAGAAAAATGTTGTATGTTGTAACGCAAACTGCATCTGTCTGTCACATTCAGAGTATCTGTCAGCTGGACTTAATTTTGTACATGTTTTAAAATTGCTTTTTATCAGATTGCTCCTTTTTTCTGTTTCACCATCTTTTCTATTTTGTGTTTTGTTTTCTTCTTTTCAAGACAAAATATCACAATTTTGGGATGTACTGTACCTTTTTACCTCATAGCTCGTATTTGCATTTAAATTTTTATATATATATATATATATATTTGAATATGGTTCAGGCAGGTAACCTTCCTTGTATATATAATGATATACTTTGGAAAAAGAATATTTGAATTAAATGCTCTTGGTGAGTGGTGTAGATACTGTCAGTGGGATTTGTGGATGTTCCCCCAGGGAAAGATGATGCTTCTCACAAGTTCAGTGCTCAGATGCCACGTAGGTGCACTTGGACTGGATCCATATCTGAGCAGCAGCAAGCAGGTACACAGAGCACTTTGGGTACGTAGTGCCACTCTTTGATATACTATGCTTTCTGGTGAATCCATGAGACTCCAACAAACTCTTCCATCTGGAAAAGGTCTGAAACACTCCCCTGTAAATTCATGCAGCTGCTGAAAGTAGGATCCCTTTTCTCTCATTTTTAAAGACGGTGCGGTCTGGCTTGTTTTCCCTGCACTGTTTCTCTTACAATGGACTGCTCCAAATGCTCTCATACTGTGCAGTGAAGCGTAAGTATTTTGCAAATGGTACTGGCCCGTGTGCTGAGTGAGGAAGCAGAGGTCTTCCTGTATAATCCGATTTCAATCAACTCACTCTAATCACTACTGATAGTTGCAAAATTTAGCCTGGATCTGCTCTGGTAATCTAGATTGACAGGAGGTAAAAGTAAAAGGACAGAAGGGCAGAGGAACAAAGAGAAACAAGCAGGAACAGTGATTTTCTGCCTTTGCTTGCCGTTCTGGGACGCGCGTCCGTGCCAGCGGTGAGCCCAGCGCTGCAGGAGGGTGCTCCGAGAACAGGTGCCCTCTGTGGGGCTGGAGTGGCAGCCGCCACGCCACGGGCACGGATGGTGCAACAGGTACCTGCCCGAGCTGTTGGCATGCATTATTTATTGACATCGAGATCCTAATTCTCTTTATTACTCTAAAGATCCTGGGGTCGTGAAATATTCAGGCATAGCAGCAGTTAAACAGTGCAGCCAGCAGCTGTATGTGTCTTTGACATCCTCTGAAGGCGAGTGGCTTCCAGTGCTGGGCTTCATTCTCCTACGAGCTCAATGCTTGGCTGGAAGCTTGGAGGATAACTGGACTCTGCATTTTCTCACTGGGCTGGTGAAGTGTGTGTGGGAGTAAGTTCCTTGGACTTTTGGTTTTAACTTTTCAAAGGGAAGAGCCAACTTTGGATTTCATGGATATACAGAAATACAGGCAGCTGCTGCTGAAGACAGGTATGTCTCGGTTTGACTGGATTATACATCGGGAAGAAAAATGACTTTTTTTATTGTTACCTGACCACATGCTCTGTGTGCCTGTGTCAGCCAGGCTGAGGAACTCTACACCCTAGGGTAACCACGGCACCTGGACTACCCCTGCATCTGACTTTCCATGCTGGTGGGGCTGCTGTTGGTTGTTTCAGCCTTGCATGTTGCCATGCTAAAAACACCCAAGGCTAAAAATGTGTCCTGGGTAAGTACAGAAGCATGAAAAAAGTTTCTGTAAGTGTGGATTTTTCAGGTATATATGAATATGCTTTTCTCTATATATGTGGAAGTATAAACTTAGACAGACTGAGGTATAAGGTAGATTAAAAGATTAAAAATCATTAAGATCGTAATTATTTAAAGTATTTCTAAGAATTAAGAAAAAAAGACATTATTTTGAACACTGGTAATTTGAAGGAACTGTACTAGGAAGTGTTACGACAGACTTTCAACTTACTTGTTTCTTATATATACTTTCCATCTGTGCTAGTAAAGCGTTTGTGCTACATACTTTTATATCAATTGAAAAATTTTTGTGGATTTTTGGATGCAGACTTAAGGCTTAAAGAGTAAGGTTTAAAGATTTTCATGGGATTAATGAATAACTGTAGTTTAATTTCTATTTTTTTATACTTCAGTGGTTTGATACTATAGGTGTTCTTCTATGTGGTTTGATTCACATCTTCAAACACTATTTATAAAGTCCCAGGAGTTGTTTCGGTACGTTGTAATAAGTTGTAATACACAGTGGGATGAGGGAGTCCACATTCGGTGTCTTTTCTGTTGACTTTCTTCTTTTTAAGTAAGGAAATACATTTTTATTTTGTCCTTATCCATTATTTCTGTATCAGAAACTAGGATTCCTGTTGGAGAATAAAGTAAGCCATGAAATACAATTCCTGACTAAGAAACAGTGCCCTTTGCTTACCCCCATCATGGATGATTATACAACTCTACCAGTGCACAGCCTGCTCTACCGAATAAGCACAGTATCATCAAATTGCAGGTCTACACAGAGTCCTGGAAATGCTGGCAACTGCTCAGTACATAGCTTTAGGGCTTCTTTAGTGACCTCACTGAGTCCCAAATATTGCCCCAAGTGTTCATCATAACTGCATTACCTTGTCTACAGTGCCAGGGTTTTCAGCAGTAAAGGATGCCACTGCCAGCTCTGAGGTTCAGATCCCTTCCCTTCCCTTCCCTTCCCTTCCCTTCCCTTCCCTTCCCTTCCCTTCCCTTCCCTTCCCTTCCCTTCCCTTCCCTTCCCTTCCCTTCCCTTCCCTTC
>NW_024581137.1:39123415-39170905 GCF_017639235.1 Corvus kubaryi
CCTTCCCCTCCCTTCCCTTCCCTTCCCTGCTGTGAAAATGCATTAAGTTTCAGATTACTTAGAAATTTGTGTGTTCATGAAGCAGGCTATGATATGAGCCTAGTTGAGAGATGTTTGTATCCCCCAATTTATGTACTGAGGGACAAACTGCTCACATACACAGTGTCTCTTCTTGGAAGTAGAAATCTCATATGTCTGCAGATATGATGGGTTACAAGTTTGGCTATTTAAATATAAGGTATATGTATGTATTCAAATACCTATTTCTGGTGATTATGTTGGAGAATGTGGAAATATTTACTCTTACGAATAGTTTTGCATTGTGGAATAGTCACCAAGGATAAAACAAGTAAGTCCTTTCTTGCTCTCCATCCTTTCATTACCAATTTGCATAAAAAAAGGAAATAGATACATGCTGTCATGAAAATGGTAAATTTTGGTAATCGTTTCAACTGGATGATTGATACAGAGTTTATCTATCATAGCATGGCCCTACGTTGTGGACATTAATGACCTTTAGTTGTTTCATTAAACCCATAGTTGCACATGTGAAATGTATAAACTATAAACTGATTTGAAAACTCCAGTTCAAAAATGACAACTTACATGATTGCAACTGTGTGCTATATAAAGAAATAGATGCTGCATCCAAACCATTGTAGCATCTGGGATTACTTCTACTTCATATACAATTTTTTCCATTGAATAAAAACCACAAAATTTCTGCAAAAACTATCTGTAAGGATTTCTGACTTAATTTTTAACTAAGTGTATTCTATTAGTAATTTACAATTGTAACTGGATAGTTGTTTGAGCTAAATGAAGAAATTAATGGCTATAAAACGATGGAGATAGTTTTATCTGTCTTGCATTCATCTCTTTCCCTTTGGTTTTCTTGGGGGGTGTGTGTTTAATCACTTCATCTGTCTTTGGCAATATAATATAAAAGTTATTCACTATTAAGTGATGGCAGGTGTCATTTCCTTAGTAAATATAATTTGTGACTAGTACTTTAATTGAGAAAAAGGATACCTATTGCTCTGAGGATGCTTAAAACAGATAAGAATAGTCATTTTTTTTTCTTTTTTTAATGCTTTAGTGTTTTGAAAATCTGACATGCCCTACAGTGAAGTACAAGGGCACTTTAAAGAATCAGATACCTGCTCAAAGTATCACTTGTTTTAAATCCCAACAAGTGAAGATTAACTGGAATTTATCGAAAATCTGGATTTTGACTCCAGAAGTTTTACCTGTCTGGGGATTCGATCTTGACCTTTGTGGATATGCAATGAAAATACAAGGGTCCCAGGCTGAATCACAAAGATAAAAGTGCATGAGCAAGGTGCTTTGACATTTTCTGAAATTTAATTTTCACCTGCTTAAAACTTAAGATTTTGGCCACTTTTTGGCAATTACTTTGCTGAATCACGGTGTTTTCTAAATCTTTGCTGTTCTGTAATTGAAGTTGGCATTTGATCCTTGTATGTTTAGCATATAATGTTCGTAAGGACAGAAACCATGCTATGCTGGTGGATTTTTTTACAAAAAAACCTGCTGCCTGCATAATTTATAGTTCCTCTTCCAGGCTTCAAGGTGTCTACCTGAGTGCCTTCCCCTGTGGAAAAGAAAACCCAAACCTGCTACAGTCCTTAAAAACTAGGCAGCTTCTATGACCTTTGCTAACATTTTGCACCAGTGTGTCTGACAGACCCTGACTGCTGCAAGGACCCTCACCTCAGAAATTGCAAGGCTTAGAAGTTAATATCTGATGTCTTTCAAGAGTTGAGGAGTTGTCAGCTTTTCAGTGGGTTGTTTCTTTCCCAGAAGTGCTTCGGATACCATTTGATAGATCTCCATGTCTTCAATACAGGTTCTGTGAATATCAGCCTTGGTCTTGTGCTTGTGATTGTGAGGAAAGCATTGGTCACGGCTACATGTGGTGTCTGGCTATTTAAAGGCTTTAAATGGTCTTCTAGCAGCTGTGGGGACTTTAGTTTAAAATTAGGTAGAGAATATTTTAACTTTTCTCTCTCTAATGGCTGTTGGTGCTGTCACATGTGAATATTTTAGAAAATTACTGGGAAGAGCTGAGGCTGACCTAGACAAGATGACTGTAAAATCTGTTTGTCATCTGGTGCCTTGGGGTTTTTTGTATTTGATTTGCAATATGAATTCATTTAATTATCCTTGATGGAATAATTTTGTTAAATTGACTCCTATTGACACAAATTTAATTTTCATTGTCTAATATAAGCAATTCGATTGTTTGCTACTTTATGTAACAGAGCTACCTTTGAGCTCTGTGACAATTGTAGGTAGGACCTAAACCTGTGGAAAAGGCAGTAGGTCACAATAAATGCAACTATGGGACATTATCTTTAAACCATGTTTTTGACCTAAGCAGAAGATGGCTGTGAGAATTGAAAATACAGGAACTTGGAAATTTGAAATACCATAGCATCTTCAAAATACAGTTCTATGCATGTTAATGAAGGATGTCTCCTCTATAGTTTCTGTAAACAACTTGGCTAGTCTGTTATACCCTTATATAGAGGAGTAAGCACCTTCCAGTATTCTGTAAAAGACATTTAATTGTGTACCTGATGTAATTTTCAAGGGCAGCATCATTTTAGTGTTCTAAGTACAGCCATTTTTACCTATCCAAGCATCCTCTGGCCTTTGGAACCATACGAGCCCTGCTGGAGGGCTGCAAACCTTGACTCTGCGCCAAGGCAACCTACTGAGCAGAAAGGTCATTGAGCCACAAATACCCAAATAAATTCTAGCTCTTTAGCTGAAAGCTGTAGAGCTGCCTGCCATGCTCTGCTGTCAGTAGTTAATTTGTGGTACCCATTGCAAAAAAAGAGCAAAGTCTGTGGTGCTCTTTGGTAGAGTAACTCTTCTTCCCTGAAACACAGGTTTGGGGTGGGTAGGAAGTTTGCTGCATTGTTGTTACTGTAAGTAGGATGCTTGTGAGTGCACACATAGTATGTTTCTGCTTTTATTAATATTTAAATTGTGTTGTCAGTGTTGGTATTAAAGAGATATATCTTCTTTATTGCACAGTATCTTTTATCTCTGTCTTCTTAATAATGCTCTGTTGAACAGCTTATATCACTCAGATTCAAAGGAGTGGAGTTTACAGAGGAGGAAGACTGACTTTTATGTAATTAATGGAATTGTAATTCCTGATGAATTCCCTCAGCTAATAAAAAGGATTGATATTTCTATCTCACTTTATTACTCAAGAACTGACATGATACATGTGGTGTTATAATGGTACAGGAAGTGAATGAAAAAAGAAGAAAAATAGAATGTAAATAGTGAAATATGCTTGAAATATCACCTAACGGGAAAAAATAGAGTGTTATGTAGTCAAATAAAAAGGGAGAGCGGGGGATAAAAATTCTGAGGGAGAAGAGATAAATAAAAATACAACGTAGAGCTTTGAATCTTAAGATATGCGATATTATTAGAAAGGAAGGGTTAAACAAATACAGAAGTACAAAGAGAGGGACACTTAATGTGTCTAAATTAAGAGCTCTATTTTTGTACACTTGGGATCAACTTGAAAATAGGAAATAAAACAAGTAGTTTGAAGGACAAGACAGTGGAAGAAGCTTGGAAATAATAGGGAATTTATCTGAGGATGATTTCATGTTTACCCTGAAATGTGAAAGATAATGGTAATACAAATGAAATTTGATGTGCTTCTAACAGAGGGCAAAAGGCTCCCTCGGATGAGTTCTCTTCACTTGAGGTTCTTGAGGCACATGGATGAGAGGAAGACTTGGAGAGAAGTACCTGCTGTTCACAGGCGTGCTATTACTATTAATCTGCTGTGGGTTAGTATCGATCCTGTGAAGAGACTGCAAAAGTGCAGGAAATATTGAAGGTGCACGCGTCATCTGTCTGTGAAACACTAATGAAACTATTGCTCATTTCATAGCATGGTTTTAAAATGTTACTGAAGGAGGGTAAGCTAGGGTTTGATGGAAGGTCTATGGAGAGAGCTCCTGACTGCAGCTGTATCCCTCTGGGCTTAAAGGGTTATCCAAGCCATAATTGCAGGAGTATGTGGCATAAAAGACAAGCGATTTCTCAACTCTGGCTTGCATGGAAGACTTTCATCCTTTGATAAATCACGGGTCTTGGCATTTAAAGAGTGACACAGCTGAAACAGCTGTAGATGCTTTTTGTCTGAAGTGCACCATTATTGGTGAAAAAGAGAAAAAAAAATATTGTATGTTACATTGCTTATGAAGTTATGTTTTTTTTCAGTAAATTGTTGGGCTGCTGTTTTGGTTCTGTCTTGTCCTGGTCTAGCATGTGCTAATACGATACAATACTCACTCTGTCAACTAATCATTCACTGAAATGACATTGTAATTTGCTTTCTTTCTGGTTGTTTTCAAGTCCTTAGTTTCTAGTGGAGACAGCTCTCAGCATTCCTGAGTAATAGAGCAAGCTTCCTCAGCAAACTTCTGATGACAGGATTGGCTCTCTCTGCTGGCAGCACAGGTTTTTTCTATTAATAGAGGCAGGTCTGGGTTGTCTCCATCCTTCAGAGGCAAACCTTTTGTGAAAGCACCTGCGGCTCCAGGATTGTCTTCTTTTGGCTGCATGGGGCTCTAGTGGTGTCCTGCAGAAAGTTCAAGGGACTCAAAGCACTAGAAAAGAAAAAGCAAAAAGCTTAGCTACATATTATCCGTTCCTCTGTTTTTCCTTGTACTTACTTATCAGTGTAATTCCCACTGATTTTGGTTGGAGCTACATTCATAATCTGATTAGCAGAAAGGTCATCAGGGCATGCAGAACTTCAAGTAGTCTGCTGTAAGGTAGAGGGCTTGCTTCCCTTGACATTTCTGAAAGTTTTCCCTTGAATCAGGGGACCCAGGATCCTGCCACATCCCCAGAGCAGCCGGGCTGTGCCAGCGAGTGGAGCTGCATGGATGGTGCTTTCTGCGGGAAGTTGTGGCCTGTGTGCACAAGGTTGGGATTGCACTCAGGCTGCTCATCCAGCAGAGTCATTGCCAGTCTGGGCTGGGTGGGGGTGATGCATCCTATCAATAACACTGCTTGACTCAGCCTGCATGATCTCTGATTTTTAGCAGTCAAGTCTGAGAAATAAATTAGTGGTGCATTCCAGATTGGAATCTCTCATTAATTTTAGCAGTTCTGTACAGCGTGCTGACGTCGTGACTGCCAGGCAGCAGTTTTAAAGAGTCTTGAGGGCGATTTGTGTTAAAGCTGGAAAGTTGTTGCTGACTGACTTCATACAGTAAGGAGAAGTTAACTTTCCCAGAGTACTTTTTTGTTAATACATGAAGTCACACCAAAGTGAAATAGAAATATAGGTTTTTTAACTTTTAGTAGAAATATATGCTAAGTGCCTTAAAAAGTGCCTTAAACATTAAAAAACTGCAGCAGATACCTTAAACACAGTTCTTACTGCAGCAGTGTTACCTTTTTACAGAATTCTTTTACTTTAGACAAAATATAGATAAAACTATACTGTTCACATTTTTTAGATAGAGTGTTCACCTAAACAATAAGAGTTGATAGAAACTATAAATGCAAATCTGTGTAATACCTATGTAACTCTTGTGTAATGCATGCACATTAAATTTAAATGCACGCACAAGCATTTACCACAGATGTCTAATCGCTGCTTCTAATTTCTATGGACTTTTTGTAACCTCACAGGTATAATGGGGAGGGCAAGAGGAATATGTTTCCCACTTTTTAAGATGTAAAAGTTAGGGTGAGGTTTTTTCCACTATCAAGAGTTAATAAAAAAGCAGAAGTTAACAGTTGACCCAGTCACAACTGATTTGAGCTGCCTTGAAATGTCTTGAAATTTTTAGAAACTTTCAGTTTTTCTGGGTCAGAGGAGAGTATTGGAGAAAATACAAACCTTAGTTTGAAGGTAATGTTGTCTGAGATGAAATAGAAGGTGAAATTACAGATGCATCTGTGGACAAAAGGAAGTTGAGCCTGTTTTTCTCAGAAATACTTGTACTGGCCTTGGACATTAAAATCTGAACACAGGAATGCCATCTGTATGCTCCAGTGGTTTAATTATTTCTACTGTCATTTCATTTTTAGTTTTCTAAGGTTTTTGCCGCTACTAAAATTTGAGGTGCTTTCAATATAAATTTGTAATGTAATTTTCCTATGTTTGAATTGCAAAGATTAAAACTGACTGGGGTTGCAATTTATGCCAAATTGTCAGATATATCTCACATTTCCAGAGGCATAAATGGGCTCAGAGTGAATAAAGTGTAAATGGTTTATTTTTCCAGTGATGCATGACAAATTTAAACATGTAACTGCATAAGCATTTATGAATTCTTTGCTCAAAACATTAGTGCATTAATTGAAAAATTATTCTTAAAATTATGGCAGCCAAGGGAAAAAGAAAGATAATCAAAAGAATGGATATTGGACATTTAGGACTGAGAACATACTGCAACCTAGGAATTCTGTAAAAACTTAGGAAGATGGAGAAGTTTTAATCCTTTTGTATTTGCTTAATGTTAGAGCTGATAGGGATTTTCTTTTTTTTTTAATGCTGTATGTTAAGGCTGTATAATTTTCTGTTTGAATTCATCCTGCTCCCTTTCAAAAATACTTGTCCTCAGCACAGTTGCTACATTTCAGCTGGGATTCTGCTTGTGTATAGATCTTATAATGTCCTGTGGTTATTGTATCCCATGAAGTTATACTGTTCTTCAAGTAACATGTGATGCTGAATGAAAATTATGTATACAATGAAAAAGGCTCACAAGAAATGTTCAAGAAATGTGCCCATATTTTAGTCATAAAGTTATGGATACGGTTGATCAGAATCTCATGGAAATTTAGTCATTATATGCTCAAAGTATTCTGTATCTGTTTGTTTCTTCCTGTGTATACTTACTCATAGGAGAATATTTTTATCTAATCATTAACTATTTTATACTGAGTTCATAGGAGATATTGATAACATTGAAAGTCTTCTTAAGTTCTGTTTTTACAAGACAGCCTGTTCTTGGAGGAAACTACAGACATGATTTCCTATGTGGAAATTGGTTTTGAGCATTTAGAAGCAATTTGAATGTAATACTGTGCAGAAAACTAAACCAAATAAACCATGCATTTTTATTATTTATTATGGTAGAAAAGGCTGTCATAAAAATTACCACATTAAAAAAAAAAAGCAGCAGCGCAGTTAACATAGTTTCTCTGGATGATCATCAGCTGTCAGTAAGCTGTGTCAGTAAGATGTCTTCTTTAGAATAAAAATAGCATCAACACTTGTTGACACAAAATATAACAGTTGATTACTAGACTAGATAAATCTGGGAAAAGATATGTAAAGGTGTGTCACACACGGGGAAAAAAAAAGTACAAATAAAAAGTTACTTATGTGGAAGTGTATGCTACAGTCCCAAGATACACATTGGCAGTGAAAATCTCTCTTTTCTATTATACATGATTTATAAATGCTTTCTGTCACAAGTGAAAACATCGTGGAAATGAGAGAAGAAATTCAAAGGACATTAGGAAGTGAAGATAATTTAACCTGAAAAACAGGAAAGACGTAAATAGAGCTGTAAAAGCTCCAGATTTCAAGAACTTAAAAGTCCAGACCGCTCCCTAGAGCCTGTCAGTGAGGCCTGCTCTGCAGAGGCTTAAGGGATGGCCTTTATGTTTGACTTCCCAATCTGCTTCCTAATGTCTTTCAATTCATGTTGGCTTTGGTGAATAAGTGGCTGGGTACAGTGTACTGAATTCTTGCCCTATTTCCGGGCTGAATGCTGTTTCCACATTTCAACATGTCTTTGGCTTTTCTTCTTGGAAAATCCCACTCTCTGAGATTTCTCCCATGTTATAGAACCTGGTTCTTGAATGGAAAATATTTGTATTCGATTTATTAAGTAAATTAAATTTGATAAACTTCAACAGACATTTTGATACTTTCTGTAATAATATCTTGTTGTCTTCAGAATTTTTAGAAAATAGTAGGAATTTCTTTGCAAACAACACCTCAGTTTTTAGTATTCAGCATTTCAAACCAGTACCATGTTCTTCATGCGGGAATTATTTTATTGCAGGGCTCATCTGTGTTTAATACTTGCAGGTTTTACTGTCTTGTGGTCTTTTTCTTCCATTGGATTAACTGCTGTGGCAAAGAGTAACTTGTACTTTTTGATATGACTTCTATTGAGTCTTCCAGTGATTTTGAGGTTGTATTGTCTGATTTCCCTCTATATCTACACCATGTTAAATAAGGAGGGGAGCTGGACCTGTTCAGCCTCGAGAAGAGACAATTGAGAGGAGATGTAATCTCTCTCAGTATCTGAAGGGAGGGTGCCAAGAGGATGGACCAGGCTCTTCTTGGGGATGCCAAGCGGTAGGACAAGAGACAATGGGCAGAAATTGTTGCACAGGAAGTTCTACCTGAATTATGGAGAAGAACTTCTTTACCATGAGGGTGACTGAGCACTGGAACAAGTTGACCAGAGGCAGAATGGAGTCTCGCTCACTAGAGATATTCAAGGACCATCTGGATACCTGTGCCATGTGCTCTGGGATGGCCCTCCTTGAGCAGGGAGGTTGGATCAGATGACCCACTGTGGTCCCTTCCAACCTCACCCGTGTGCTTCTATGGGAGACATAAAGCACTGCTTAGTCTACTCGGTACTCCTATTGTGAATAAGAATAATATTTTTGTTAAGTAACATTAAATGTCACTTCTTAAAATAAGACTAGTAAGCAATTTGAGATAGATGCATTCAAAGAACATAATCTCCTTAAGACTTAGAGGAAGCTTTCATAAAAAAAAAAAAAAAAGGGCCTATAACTATGTTGGGTTGAGTGCACTAATATGCAAGATATTATTTTACAGATTTGTTCATAGCTGCACTTCTGAATGTGATTCCATGTTGTTAAACTCCTAGTACCAAATGTTCTTACTCTTTCTTTATCTGAAAAGGGCCATTCAGATGTCCTTGAAGTTAAAAGTTCCTCCCTAAAGATGCAAGAATGTCTAAAGACATCAGAAAAAAAGCAGAATGAAATCCCAAAAGCACAAAGGGAACAGGGAAAACAAAGTACTGTTATCCCAGCTGCTGATACCTACTTCTTTATTTATTTCATATTGGAAGGCATGAATCAGATACGACATCTTCTGAGAAACTGTTTACTCTTTATAAACCATCATCTCAATCTAGTCCTAGAGCTCCTCTTGTCTGTTGGTGAAATGGGATGTGCTGGAATGCTTCATCATAATTATTGCCTTTATTAGTTGTAAGAAATTAGAACAACAGTTAATACGGTCCTCTGTGATTCAGATGATGAATATGAAGCAGAAGCACCATTGTATAACACTCTAATTCAAGAACCCATTTTTTCTCCTCACAAAAACCTTGATTTGCAGACTTTGAAGTTGCTCATATTCCATACCTTGTTTCTCACAGAGCACACAACTAATTTTTTGGTTCTGTTTCATTTATCAGTTGGAAAAGAGTGCAGCATTTCTTGTAATTTTTATCATACTTTCTATTGTACAGAAATTGAGATTGGATTTAATGTCTTGATCTCTTTCTAAACACTGACAAAACAGGAATTTGCAAGTATTTAGTGTGAATACATGCATGGAATACTGTGCTTGGAAGACATTAATGTAGTGATATTCTTTTGAGTCATTAACAACTGATAGAGAATAAAGCTAATGAGGCAAAATATAACTATGGAATAGATAATAATTTCCTTTTAAAAATTATATTTTTAGGAGCAGATTTTTTGTAGGAAGAAGAATCATTACCCATTGCCAACTATAGCAGATTTTTAATTCAGCAACTGATAAATTTTATTCTTTCATGGAAAACAATCAAAATATCTATTTTGAACAGTTAAAAAGTTTTAATGAATATTTATTGATGTAGTACTATGGTCTATTAATAGTTTCACTTAGGTAGCTTTAATTTTAAGAGTTTTGACAAATTTTTGTTGGTTTATTATAATTGTAAAATGCTTCTCAATATCACAGAAACTTGTGTTAGGAAATTTTTCCTATTGTAAACAGAAATTAAACAAGCTGTGTGCCAGCTATTTCATCTCTGACGATTGGGCCCTTGCAAGGTCACTTACAAAGCTCATAAACTTAATTGAGTTCTCCTACAAGCTTTGATATGAAGAGTAAGTAGCAAAGTGTTGGATTGCCAGCTATTTTGAAGTGTTCCCAATACTTTGGCCAACAAAGCAGCAGGAGAGGGGACAGGGCAGAATGGGGTTGTGCTTTTCAGTTCCTGGCAAAATGACACAGTAGTAGAGCAAAATCTATTAAATGACTTTCCAACTTTGTTCTGAACAAACTGTACTCTCCAGTATCGTTTCAAATGTCGTCAGCTCTGTCAAATGCTTAATATTGTCCTGTAAGGTTAAGTAATTTTCTCTGAATCCTTGTTTGAGGTCGGTAAATCTGTTCTGGTGGAACCTCTGTGTGCTGTGTAACTGCGAGACAATGCTAGGTATGGTTATACTATATTTGTGATGAGTAAAATAGCATCAGTCACACAACATATTCCTCCACTGTCACCAAATCAGGCATTTCAGTCTTTTCACCTGCATTAGAGATGACAGGGGATGTGGGCTGCACGACAAGGAATGTGGGCTGCGCAGTAACACATATATTATTGGCCTGTTCTCCTCTATCAGAAAATCTCATGTTACTAGTCAATCACCTCTGTACACTGTTGCACTGGAAGTCTTTTAAATGAATAAAAATGATGTCTCGCCTTTCCAAAACAAGTGGGAAGTTTATTTTATGTCAGCAAGTCTCGTGATGCAGCAGCAGCCCCCAAGGCTGCAGTCCCTGGGCCTGCAAAGTGAGTGGTGTGACTCGGCACTGCTGCTCTGTGGGGTTTTGAAGGGATCCGTGTGGAGTGTTCAGCTGCTGTGCATGACTGGAGTGGGGTGGCTGTGAGGAGGGAGGTACTTCTCTGTCTGAAGCAAAGCCAGTCCCTGTTAATAGCTTAGCAGTGTTTAACTCAGCACCCTGATTTCTAAGCTGTCAGTGGAAGGACCCAGGTTTGGGGTTGCTTGATAAGCACCCCCAAACACCATCAGTCACTGCATCAATCTGCCAATGCTTATTAGCCCCTTTCCTTCTAAGTTCTTCCCCTTTCCCACTCAGATTCTCATCCAAAAAACAGCTGTCCCCCAATCACTTTTTTTCCCAGTTTGTCCTGATTTTGGTATGTCTGACAGTGTTGCCCAGGTAATATGGCCTTACACCACCCTACTGATAAGGTTACCTGCACACTGTGTACACACCTGTGCAGGTTTGGTGGGGGAGGGAGGAAAAGGGTTCATGTGCTGATGGGTAAATGAGGCACTGGTACCTCTCTAAACCTGAACTGCTGCTGGGACAACAATGTGCTAAGGGATCAGATCCCAGTAATGTAGGATCATTACTGATGCAGGTTTTAATTTCAACTATTTTTGTGGGTGACTTAAGCACTCGTGAAGAAACGGCTTTTGAATTGCAGCCTTTCCTGTACATTTCCCTTACCCTCTTGGTAAATTGGAAAGAGATTATTTTAAGAGATGTTTTGTAAGTGACCTCTTCCAAGAGACAAAGTTTCTAGTTTATTTTTCAAAGTACCTCCTTTGAAATGTGTTTAAAACTAAAATAAATCTTAAAATTGTGCACATTGCCTTCTTTAGAAAAAAAAAAAAAAAAAATCACTTAAGTGGAAATCTAAACCCCAGCTGGTCTAAACTACTGGAGTAATTTCTGCATATTTATGACTGGAATGGCACCAGACTAGCTCATGATGTAAATTAAGGATTTCTTTTCACTTACAGCCAGTGCTTTTAACTACTCCTTTGTATTTTTTCTGTAAGTTTATTGTTGCTAGGGGAAATACTTTGAATCCTGTGAGAAATGTGGTATGCTCCCACACTAATGGAACCTACTGTATTTTTGTACTATACAGTTTTCAAGGAAAAAGAACTCCTCATGCTGCAAGTAACATCACAAGTAATGAACACATTGGCTCTGGGAAATTATGTTCTCCTTGTGATGGTGTAAATTCTCTGTGGTAAATACAGCACTTTTAAGGAAAAGGAATTAAAAAGCCTTTTAGCAGTAACCCAGGCATTTCAGATTAGTTAATTATAATGTTGCGTGATGGTCTTTGAACTTAAGGTTGGGGCATTCACAACTTCTCTGGGAAACTTGTCCCAGTGCCTCATCAATCTCACAGTGAAGACTTTCTTCCTAATGTCTGATGTAAATCTCTCCTCCTTCAGTTTAAAACCATTCCCCTTGTCCTATCAGTGCATGTTCTTATAAAAAATTCTTCTCCAGCTTCCTTGTCAGCTCCCTTTAGATACTGGAAGGCTGCCCTGAGGTCTCCTTGGAGCCTTCTCCAGGCTGAACAGCCCCAACTCTCTGCTTGTCTTTGTAGGGTTGGTGTTCTCTGATCATCTTTGTGGCGTCCTCTGGACTCAGTCCGACAGGTCCATATCCTTATGCTGGGCACCCCAGAGCTGGATGCAGCACTCCAGGTGGGGTCTCACCAGGGCAGAGCAGAGGGGCAGAATCCCCTCCCTCACTGTGCCGCCCACACTGCTTTTCATGCAGCCCACAATTGGCTTTCTGCGCTGCAAGTGCACTGTGTCAGCTCGTCTTGAGCTTCTCATCCACCCACAACCCCAAATCCTTCTCCTCAGGGGTGCTCCCAGTCCATTTTCTGCCTAGCCTGTACCTTTGCTTGCAATTGCCTTGACCCAGGTGCATTTATCATTAACACAAGACTTATTGGAACTGTTAAAACTGTAGTTTAGGTTTAAATTTTCAAGACTTGCCAGACTGTAATTTGTAAAAATACGTAGATAATTCCTCAAGTCCATAATTAACTACTTAATACATACATTCTGATAGGATTTTTCTTGTGTGAATGTGCCTCCCAAAAAAGGAGCAGGTTGAAAAAAGCTATTCAAAACCATTGTGCTTCCAAAGCGTATGGTTCCTTTTATTTCTGATATCAGCCATGGCTTGCATCAAGCAACACAAAAATCAGCCTAGTTAGATGTCCACTTTTTGTGGGGCTGTAATGTGCAAATTGACAGAGAATATGAAATCCAAAGAGAAAAAATTCCTCCCTAAAGACGCCAAGTAGTCAGTGTGTTAAAGAATGAGAAGAAGTAGAGTTTTATACCTCACTGATGCAGAAGACTGTTTGCTGACTGGTAAGTGCAGGATTCCAAATGTAATGTTTCTGAACAGAAGAGAGAAAATTACCTAATTGTTGGATGGAGACAAACTGGGTTCTCAATTAAAAGTGTGCCTAGGCTGTTCTCTACTTAAGACAGGAGTAAAGGATTTTAGCAAAAAAAATAATGAACTTTTTGAAAATCTGAAGGTGGAACTAGCTGTGAAAACCTATCTTCCTTTCCAGCAGAAAACTACCTAGAAAGGAAAAAGGATTGCAGGGTAAAAACATAAAAAATAAAGTTGAATTTCAAAATAATACTGCAATAACAGTAATTATTGACAGGAAACTTATCTAGTAATTAAAGAAAAACGTTATACATTATTTACTATTTATTTTAAAGCCATCATCAATTTCTACTTGTACATTCATTTTCAGAGACACTGTGAAGCTACCGAGAAACACAGGTTTGTGTCACAATTTACTTAAAGAATGCATTCACTAAATGCTGTAGAATAGACATACCAGTGTAATATTTTGTGCTCAAAGTCTTCAGTTGCTTGCAGTAATTCATGATACCTTTGCAAGTCTGTGCTTAGGGTTATGCATCTTATTCTTTCATTAATATATTGTTTATCCTCTGAAGTGTGACTGTCTATCTGTTGCACAGAATGTAACAACTGTGGCTTCATCCAGACTCTCCTGAAAGAACTGGGGTCACATTTTCAAGTTATTTGTGGCACTTTCATCCTTTGCAAGTCATGTTTTGGCTGTTCCTTAACAGTGCTGAACTTACTGGTCCAGTATTACTGTAGAACTAGTCTGTTCTGTGAGAGCTAAATGGGTGCAACTCCTCAGCACTGTTACTGCCAAACCCCGCTTTCTGTTTCTGAGGTTTTTAATTTTTTATTTGCATGTCTAAGAATTGCTTCACCAGTTTATAGCTGTAAATTAGGACAGTCAAATGCTTTTGTTTTCACAGAACAGGGAAAATGCTGCTTATTTATGGCATACAAGGAAGGATTTGGGACCATTTACTGCATCGCTCAGTTTCCCCCAGAGGATCTCCCCAGGCAGTCAGCCTCTCCCAGAGTTCTCAGGTTCCTGGGAGAAAATTTCTCCTTCATGGTGGCAAATCTGTGGTCAGACTAGGGGATCAGAACTTCAAATCTTACAATTTTGAAGATATTTTCCTTATTACCATGGGTCCCCTAACATGGGCACTCATGACAAGATGTTGGTAAAGATCACCCATCTGTTGAACTTGACTTTTCCTTGGTCAGACATAACCTCCAGGCTGAGGAGCCCTTGAGGTTCATCCATTTGTGAATGTGAACTGGGGGCTCTACGGAATGAGAGGAGGGGTGTGAGAAATACGTTCAGTGAGACCCATTTCCGGCGTTCCTCAGACATAAAGTCAGCATATTAAAAAGAGCTGTATTTTTAGCCAGGATTGCTTCCTAGCAACAGACCATTTACTGTACTGTGGGCTTAAAAAGTATTAAATAATTTTAGCTTTCCTACTTTAACCTCGGTGGATTACACTAATGCCTCCAGGCTCTTTTCCTGTGCTATGCTATCTGCCTTCCGGTACAGCAAACTACTGTCAAGGCCAGGCTGCTCTTAACTCACATGCTGTGAAACTTTTTTTAGCAAAAGGATGGTGACATAATTTCTGCTACCTTCCTTCTAAGTACTAAATAATAAATAATTATAAGCTCAAGTGATTGCTATCCAAAAGCTGCCCAGATTTATACTTCCACAAGTTAAAAAAAAAAAAAAATTACTGATTATATTTCTGTTAAGATTATTATTTGAATTTTTAAAAATTAGTATTAACTAATTTCCTTCTAGTTCTAAATATTTAAGATGTATTACTCAATGATTTCCAAGTTGTGATTCAATTTTGACTTTTATAGTCACATTGCAGTATTTTTTGTAGAACTTACTGCAAAAGTGGTTTTGATTTTCAGCTGTGACCAATGTGCGTATTCCGCTGCAGGCAAATAATTAACCTCTCCGCTTGATCAGCTTATTGTCTAAATAAAGCCTGTATTGTTTAAAGAGGATACTTTGACTAAAGTATTTAAATGGTCTAGACCTGAGAGTGCAAGAAGGCAAAGGTCATGCAAGTCATTTTGTTGACTAAGTCTGAAGAAAATCATCTCTTCAGACAGCAAACCTGCCTTTCCATTGGCACAGTGTGGTCACCTAGACTAAAGCAAAATTTATTTTTATGCAGATTTTAAATAGCTAGAAATGGTTATAGAAAGAAGCAAATAATAAACCTTCACTAAATTCCAGCCAGTGACTTCAGCCCTTGTAGACTTCAAAAATACCTTAAATTTAACCACAGAATAGATTAATCAAAGTATTTTAAGGTACTTTAAATTACAGTAAAGTCCTAAAAGCATTCTGAAAATCTCCTGTGATTCGGGAATTTTATATTCTTTTCTTATTTTTTTGTCGTGTTTTCTTTTTTACTGTGATCTTGCTAGGTCTAGGCTAAGTTGTTTTCCAGTGTTTCTTTACTCTGTTAGGCTTCACATTTAAACTTCACATTTAAAACGTGAAGTAAAAGTCTTTGGGCCAATTTTGTTGTTATTTATGCATGGGTAAAGCAAATCACAGCTGTCAAGTTTTGCGCATGCCATGGAAGATGTTTATGCAAATCACTGAATAAGTCATGCTACATGCTTAATGCAATTTTGCATGTAATAATAACCTTCCATTTGGAAAAAAAAAAATGCTGATGAAAAAATGACTATTCACTGTGGTTGGAGAAGTCTTTTATAAAACATATATGGTAAACATACATGTTTTATATGTTTATAAACATAAATGGTAAACATACTGCCCTGTTGCCATGTCTGAGTTCTTTCCTGCTGGGAATAAAAAGGTTATTTCTGTCTTGTTTCTTTGCTTCAGGTGCTTTTCTGTTTGATTACCAATTAATATTAACTGTGATGAGTATGCAGTATGGAAGCTGGAACTTAAAACTCAGGAATCTGACAGATAGGAGATATGTTTAACTGTTACTGAGATGCAAAGGGAAGTCATCAATGAATTCATGACACTCTTCATTACCCAGACCCAAATATCTGTAAGGTTCTGAAGGAGGGATTGTACTTGTTGTACAAACATACACTCTGAATTTGGGTGTTTCTAAAAATCAAGTCCTGAATCAGATATCAATTCTTAAAATATTATTTTTTTAAATTCAAAATTATTCATTTTGTATTTGTATTTCAGTAAAAGTAAATAGGAAAAAAAATGGTGGTTTTCTAGTGTTGTACAAGACATTCCATAATGTTCCAAGACACTGATTTGGCCCCTGCTCCCAAAAAGGAATGATTCAAGAAGCTCTAACTAGAAGTGATGGAACATGATCATCACTTCTTTCCTGCACCAGACAAGGTGCTTGAAATTGGCTGATTTTCCCTACTCTTCATATAGCTACATTTTCATTATTTTTATTCTATTAATTTTTTTATGTATTTGGGTCTCAGTATTTCCCATGTTTTGTTGCAGTGGGCTGCTCCTGTTTGTGCATTCTCTGAAGCTGCCAGGTGAAGTCTGGTAAGGGAACAGTGCAGAGATACTCTGTGATCTCAACAGGATCCTAGCTCTTGTTTGTCTCAGGAGTAAATGCTTCTTTCCCATAAGAAGTTTTGGAGTGTAGCTGGAAGTAGCTTCCAGGGTCGAAATGCAAGGCTTGGCCTCTACCCTTGCCAGATCCTTTCCCGAATCTGGTGCTTCCCATCCTTCATGAGCATGTGGTATTGGCATGGGCCTGTCTTTGCTGTTTGGCAAGCTGGATGTGGATCCGGTCAGAATGGCCTGAGGTGCCAGTAACTCCTCAGTGTAGTCAAGGGGGCGGCTGGAAATGTGGCCAAGTGCGATATTGTGGTTCCCTCTGCATGTTCAGTGTTCCTTACTCTGAGTGCCCAGCTCTGGGGAAGTGTGTCCAAATGCAGTCAGCACTGCCTGTCATGGTGGGAGATTGTGCAGGTCTGTTCTCTGGCCTTGGCCATGAATTATCCTTTCTTCAGGGTTGGGATAATTTGATCTAAAAATGCTGTACAGTAAATATTAGGATTATGCTAACCTTAAAACATTCCACAGTGTCTTTTTATATTGTGCCAGGAAGATTTCAGCCTTTACAAAAACTATAGTTTGAGATGTCATTTAATGCCTATTTTGTATTGAGTGTCCTATTTTCCCTTTACATATAGTTTGGCATGAGAAAAGATGAAATCATTGAATATATTTCAGAGCAAAAAGGCGTGCTGAAATTGAGTGTCCATGTTGATAGGGCAATGGGCTGCAGAGCACTGAGCTGAAAACCATTTTGGAAAGTATAAGGTCATATTTTTCAGGCTCTGAATTTCCAGAGAGAGATGTTTCAATTGCATTTTTATATATGCTTGAAAAACCTAAACAATACTTCCTGCCTGGCATTGAGGCTGCCCAGGGTGGCTGTGGCTGTGGCTGTGGCTGTGGCTGTGGCTGTGGCTGTGGCAGGGAGTCTCTGGGGCCTCTCAGTGGTCTGTGCTGGGAGGTGCAGAATCAGCTCCTTAAGCTCCTCTTCTCTTCTACTTCCTACAAAATCTTGCCATGCAGTGAGTTTACGCTGCTGTCAGCAGGTCATGTTTTTATCCTTCCAAATATTGTATTGTCCCAGATTCAGGATGAATGTTGAAAGATTTTAGTAGAGAGTAAGTGAGAGAATAAGTCTTTTAAATTTTCCTTAGTAAATCTGAATAGATTAGTCTGAATCATACACGTAAGAAAAAGATACTAAGTATTAGTATCAAAATTCAAGGATGAAACATCATCCTGAGTTCCTCTGAAAAGTAGCCTTGCCAGTGCCAGCAAAATGACCTTCTTGGAGCCCATTTCCTTCTCTGCTGTGAAGAATTTTTGTATCCTTTTGCACACAACTTTTGCTTACCTGTCCCCTTTCCAAGGATTTTGGTGAGCTTCAGAAATATTTATAGCTGGCTACAGTGTTTTATGATATAACATCAGTTGCCAGTTGATGGTACAGGAAAAAGCCCCAAGTCCTCGAGTCTTTTACAGATGGTTGGTCTGACATATGATGTGGTGAGGGGCATGCCAAAAGTTTTTCAATGTTTCTATGTTAGGTTTGAGATTTAGTGTTCTTTTGTGGTTCATGGTTTATAAAACTGTATTCTAGCAGAACTTAGAAAATTATTTTGCTATTGAATGTGATTTATTTAGTGAGATAACTTTAAAAAAATGGTGTATGCTGAAGATGAAATAATTAAATACCGATCAGAATCTGTTTTGTTACACATATGCCTAAGTATTTGTTTTAATATCTGTTAAGATATCTGTCAGAATTGAAGAAAACTGCGTATTTAAGTATTTGGTTGACTTGATAGTCTTAATTTTCTTACTAAAATTGTCTTTAAGGAAGGGTGGTGAAGTATAGAGCGCTATGGAGCAGATACGAATTTCCTTATGCTGCTGCACTGTGGGGTTTTTTAAAGGTTTTTATGTTTTTGCTTTGAAAAGAAAAAGAAAAAAAAGGGAAAAAGAAAAATTTAAAAACCAGCAGTCTCATGACTGGCAGAGTTAGAAGTTACTTTTACCAATGTCATGGTTTTAACCCCAGCCAGCAGCCAAGCCCCACTCACTCCCCCACTGGAGAGATCGGGGAAGGGGTTGGAAGGGTAAAATGTAGAGAACTCGTTGGCTGAGATAAAAGCAGTTTAATAGGGAAAGGAAAAGCATGCACACAAGCAAAGCAAAACAAGGAATTCAGTCACTGCTTCCCATGGGCAGGCAGGTGTTCAGCCATCCCCAGGAGAGCCCGGCCCCATCACGTACAACAGTTACTTGTGAAGACAAATGCCATCACTCCAAACATCCCCCCATTCCTCCTTCTTCACCAAACTTTATATATTGACTGTGATGCCGTAGGGTCTGGAATATCTCTTTGGTCACTTTGGGTCACCTGTCCCAGCTGTGTCTCCTCCCAGCCTCCCACGCACCCCCAGCTCCATTGCCTTTGTGGCAGTATGAAAAGCAGAAAAGGCCTTGGCTCTGTGAAAGCCCTGATCAGCAACAACAAAAACATGTCTCTGTTATCAACCCTGTGTTCAGCACAAATCCAAAACACAGCCCCGTACCAGCCACTATGGAGAAAATTAATTCTACCTCAGCTGAAACCAGCACAACCAAGGATATTAAATTTGAGTGTTTTAAACAAGACAATACAAAACAGGTGAAGAAATTGAGTGGAATTTAAGCGGTAAAAAAATTTGTGGTCTTTAAATGGTACCCTGATGCTCTGAGGAGTGGCATCAGTGAAAATGAAAAATTGTGTCACTCATGTATCTTATGTGATGAAGACATGAATATCCTGAAAAGTATAGGTGTATTTATCTGCATAATTGGGAGTTCCTAGCTTCAGTATCAGGTAGTGTCTTCTCTCAGCCTTGCTGAGCTGCCCATTTTTCAGAGCTGTGCAGAAACAGAAAGTGCTGCTGGGCGAGCTCTTCCTCACCTGCATAGGCAGCTGGACATGAAGCTGATAAAGCCAAAGAGCACAAAACCCGGGACTTGGTACAGAAGCTGGCCCTGTTTAATCCCTACATGGCATAAACAGGAAAACAGAGTATTTCTCCCCAGAAACAGCACTAGTGCAGATTGCACTTTTTTCCACATAGATTATAGTGTCAGTACAGCAAGCACCTGAACTTGTAAATATTTAGAAAAATTATTTCCATTTAGAGAAGACCAATTTGTTTGCAGGATCTAGTTTTATTTACATCTTAATTTTCTATGGTAAACCCTCACTCTTAAATCCAGGGTTACAGGTAGTGAGCTGTAAGTGCAGCTCAGGCAAGGAGGTACAAAATGGCCTCTGCAGCTGTCAGCCTTGGGACAAATGATGCAACCAAATCTAAACTCTCCCCAGTTCTGCTCCAGCAGCCTCTGGGACAGTCGGCCCATCACTTTTCCTTATGTTCCTCTGCCCTCACAGGCCCTTTTTCTGGGAGCCAGGAGCTAAATACTGTAAAAACAGCTGCTCTGTTCTTGCTGCTCTGCTCTTGCTGCTCCAGTGTCTCATTTTAAACACAGTCCTAAGACATGAAGCAAATGGGTTTGTTATTTTTATCTTACTCGTTAGATGATTCTCTGGCTCTCTGTTACTGTCTTTCTAACTGTTCTGCTTTTATTTTGTAATTTGTGTGGGACCTTGTATACATACAGTAAATGAGGGGTGATGCTGCCCTTGCAAAGACTCAGTAATTTCCAAATGAGTGTCCCAATCTACAGGCAAAAATACTTGTAGTTGCTTCTGATTTCTTTATAAAAAAGATTTCATTGTCACCATTTCTGTGTTGTAATACAAGTACTGTCAAGTGGAAAAGGCTTAGAAATTAAATCGTAGCACTGGGCAAACTGATTCGGTGGCATTGAAATGTCATTTCTGGAATTATCCGGCTTACTGGGGAGTGTTTCAAGGAATAACCTTCTGGCGTGACAGACTACAGTGGGGGGATTAGATGGGGTTTGTACAGTGGGCCAAATTCTGCCAGTGTTAATTAGGATTGAGTGAGCATAAGTGAGGACAAGAACTGTCCCAGCGATTGCCATTTTACTTTTTAAATCTCTGTGGCATATATATTTTCATTTCCATGTAACATTATTTATTTTCAGGTAGAGGGAGGCTCATACCCTTTTGACTAATAAAAAGAAAATAAAAGATAACCAGATCATGTGTCAACAAAATCATTCTACAAAGTCCCAGCCTTTTCTTTGTTTTCTGAAATTTAGGATATGTTTGGTACCCTATTTTCAAGAGAAATATATCTGATTTTAATTTTGTCTAAGAAACTGGGCAATATTGCCCCTTGAGCAGGACCTAGAGTTTTGAAGGTTTATGAAAACATCCTTAGAACATAATTGAATGCTGTTTACATGGGGCTTTCCAAAAGGCAGTGAGGCTCCTAAGGAAGCCACAAAGTGAAGACTAGATGCTGAGCCTGCGAGGCAGTTCGCTGGGTCCCACAACCCTCCCTGCTTCTGCAGGGGCATAGAAAGAGAGAAAGAAGCTGAGGGTGGAAAGTTTTGAATTTGACTCCCAAAACCTGTAAGCAGAAGAACATGGGAAGTTAAGATGGACGAGCTTTACCTGAAAATGTTAGCATGATGCTTTGCCTGCTTCCTGAATTGCTATTTAACAGCGTCAGAATGAAATTACTCAGACACAGCTTTGAACTTCGAGTCAATCTGAGTGTAGAACAGAATACGCAGCCCACTTCTTCAAGAGACTAGAAGAAAATTGAGCTGATTAAATAGCATTTATACTGTTATTTTCAATAATGTTCTTTAACTGGGACTCTTTACTATTTTTAACAAAATCAGATCAAAAGTTCAAGTGCTGAGAGGTGATATAATTTTAATAAGCTTCTGTCATAGTGAAGGGAACTTTTGGAGCTGTGGCTAAAAGGATGACTGTGACTGATTTAATGGTGTTCCATAGGAGCTACCAAACAGCTTACTGAAAGGACAATCTAGGGCACAGAGGAGGTACTTGTATTTAAATCATTTTATGAGGAAATAAAACAATATGTGAGCTGTATTTAGGTCCCTTCATTTTAACCTGGGAGAAAAATGCTGATGTGCTGGTGGTGAGGAGTGAGGAGGGAAAATGTACCTGGCTGCTGGATGACAGATCGTTTGGGGGGAAAGGATGTTTCCTTGTTTGCCTTCTACAGGACATCTGACAAACTGCTAATTTCATGATAATTTCCTGAAGTTCATTGTGCAATGATTAGACCAGTTTTAAAAGACTTCATAATTCTGTTATGTAATTGTTCAGTTTGATAGTATGTGGTTGAACATGGCCAGGTTTAAAAAGCAGAAGCTATTGCTTCTAAAATCAAGCAGGTTTTGTGTTGGTTTTGCAATTTGAAACACAGAAATTCAAGATTTTTAATTAAATCTTTTAAATATTTCATATTAATGATAACTATTAGTACTATAATATAGAATAGCAAGAATATTAGCTGAATACTAATACAATTTACTGGAAAAAAATATGACAAAACTTGAAGCCCTGTAATTTGTGAATGCAAATTTTTTCTGCAGTTTTGATATAGATATACTTTACTTCATGGACCAAGGCTTAAGCCTTATACAGTAACTCATTATTTGAGTTCTATCTATTTCCTTATTTAGACAATTGACACTGGAAAAATGTTTACTGACTGCCTATGTTTACTCTGTTAATGATTTTCATGCTCTGTAAGTAATTCAGGAATTTTAATATTGTTTTTCATAAGGATTCCCCTTTTATTTATACTTGCCTTCATAGATTTTAAGGACTTTTTTTGCTGCTGTAGAGAAACCAGAACCTTTAAAATCAGTCCTGTGATTAAGTGGTAAGATTAGATAATAAAAAAGGAGAATACACTGGAAATCACTAACTTTTTGCCAGCCGGCCATGCACCCTCGGCTCATCAAGAAAGGTGCTGGCATCTGTTTGTCTGTGTTAAGAGGGGATGGCATTTATGTCTTGTGTGAAATCCTTGATTGACGCAAACTGCCTAAATCTCCTTAGGAAGAAGCAATCAATGAGAGGCCGGCTGGGCGGGTGGGCAGCGCGCTCCTCTCGTGGGCACAGGGATCCTCTCGTGGGCCCTGCCTGCTGTCTGCTCTGCTGAGAGAGCCTGGGGGCTGCAGCCAAACCCTCCCTTTGTGCCCCTGAGCCTGGCCTCGACCACAGGGGTGGATGCGTTGGGCAAGGGACTGAGCTCTGTGTCAAAATGATTCCTTGAAATGACTGCGCTTGAATTTCCTCTCACAGCAAGATAAGGAGTAAATTGTAAAAATAAAAAATGTAAGGAAAAGTTGATTTTTCTGCTCACTAAGGGAATTTCCCTCAGTGGCCCATGTTGTTGGTTTGGGGATTTTTTATGAAGAGAATCGTGGCATTCTGCTTCCTTTATGTAGCCCCACCTTTCAAAGAAGAGGGGAAATTGAAATGATTCTGCTTACTAGCAAGAATGCCTTTCTATCTCAGTTTAAACCAAAATAAAACTGGTAGTTTTGCAGCCTTTTACCTGACCTGTTTCATGACTGTACTGGGCCCGGTGGTAGCAAACTGATACCAGAGTCTTTCCTTTCTCTCGTGCACTGTTTCTCACACAGACTGATGAGGAAGCGTATCAGGAGATGAGAAATACATGACAAAGGAGAGAGGGGGGCTCTGAACTTTCCATCAAAAGGTATATGTCACAAAATGTCCTGTAAAGCAGCTTTAAACCAAAAATACTAGAGATGTAGCACCTTCCAAATGACCTGACTTTTCCACGTACCTGAATTATTTATATTCTTCATTACAAATTCATTTTTGTCAGGGCTGATCTAATAGATTTACAACAGAAATAATTTTTGCAAGTAATGGATCTTTATTTAGCTCTACTGGATTTCATAAGGAAAAAAGAATTAATTTTTTTTTTTTTGAGGAAACTATTTCCTGACAGTTCTCAAGTAAGGTTCAGATCTTTAAAACAAAAGTTATGCTACTGTTTGATTAAATCATTATTTTTGGGTTTTTTTGTAGATCAGAGGGTTAATTGTAGGTTTTTTGTTTGTTTTTTCTAGGAGCACCAATATAGGAGAACAATAGAGAACAACAGAATAAGTTGAGCTTGAATGGCTTGAAAGAAGGAGGGAAAATCATAATGGTTAGGAAAAAAAGTCAAAATATGATAAGAGCAACAAACAACATAGAGGTAGAAGGGAACAATAATACAGAAAAATTTAAACCAGAATTGAAGGGGAGCTTTTAAGTCAGCTGGAGTAACAGCTAGCTGAATAAAAAGGTGGATGAAAAAAGACTGATGCAGAAGTTATCATTTAAAACAGAAGTAATCAGAACAATCAAATCCTTAACAATTCATCTGATTTATAGATATTCCATTAAGGTGCTGTAGTTGGCTTTTTAATATTTTGAGATGTACTGAAGTGGTAATTGAGAATACTGGTTTAATATCTTTAACTCAGGATTCATTGTTGTCAGACACCACAAAACTCTTCTGTTTTTCTGTGTTGCCAACAACATTTGCACAGAACACGGAAGACAACACAGTCTGATAAAGAATGCTTCATCTCTGACTTCTGTGTGCTACTAACGAAACAAATACGTAACAATTGGGAATCCAGTCTACAAATTTGTTTTGGTTTCTAATATTTTAAGGAAGAAGTGTAAAAGATGAATGCCATGTTTATTTGCCATCCAGGAGCTAGCAAAGGGGTGTCCCTCCTCCGTCTCTGAGTCTCAGCTGTGGGGTGGGCAGAGGGTGTTGGGTGGGCAGAGCAGCACTGAACAAGCTGCAGCCATGCATCAGATTCAAAATCGCTCCTGTAGTTAAATACGCTCTTTTAGAAAATACTTGCATTTGATTCATTCTCTTTTCTTCCTTAATCCCCTCCCCTTCTTTTATTTCTGTTATGTAAGAAGCATAATTGTTTTTATAATTCACATTATTTCTTTTCACCTCTCTGCATCATGAGCTAATCCCAAAATATCTGTTATGTACCAGAAATAGCAAATGGGAGTTTTGTGTTCTGTTTTGTTTTGGTGTTGTGTTTTTATTTCTCTTTTCTAGAAGCTTCTTTCTGCAGCCTCTTGTCTAAGTGCTGCCCAGCAATCCTGTGTATTCCCCGGATCTGGGACACAAAATCATTCCCTTAATTCCTGTCTCTGATTACTTTCTGATTCTGACCACCGTCTGGAGCTGAAGCGCACAGATTTCATATGTTTGATTTGCTGTGCAACAGAAATCTTTTATCGGCCAACAATAAAAAACGAAAGAAAACCCCACACCCAAACCTCTTCACTGCAGCTGTACAGGAGCGGGCACAGGCTTGGGGAGCCATGAAGTTTGAAATTCTCTGCAGATGATCCAAAGTGAATGTGTGATTTAATCTGTATTTTCTTATACTGATTTGAATATTTTGTGTGTCTAAAAGTTAATGAAATTTTGTGCGGAGAGGTGATGAGAAGGGAAGCAGTGGTGGTGGGTGGGTCTGTATCAGGGAAAATTTGTCTTAAAGAGGTTTATAGAAATAAACCCATTTGCAGAAAGATAAATATGTATTTTTCTTAATGGATGTTATCAACAAATATAAACCTGTGTGTAAAATGCCTGGAAATGTGGTAAAATCTGTATGTAAAATGCCAAGATGTGTATATAACTCAGGTCTTAAACAAACACCAACTCCATTAAACCAACGAGGCATTTAAATGACCGTGCTGCATCCAACACAATTTTGTTTCATTTTTAAAATTCCCTTTCACATACATTCTCAAATCTTTATGGAAATAATTAACTAAGAAGTGAAAAAGTTAAGAAGGTTCAGAACAGAAATAAGCTGATATTAGCTGTGCTCAAATTTGACAGAAATTTTCAAAGCCTTTAAGAGATGTGAGATGCTCCATGAGCAGCTGATGGCCTGGCCCTGCCAGCTGGGGGAATGAGAGTCTGTCTTTTAAAAGAAAACTCTAGATCAGCGGGTGAGGATATAAAATAGAAATAATTGAGTTGGCTTAGAAACTATGGTGAAACAATCACCTGAAGGCATTTTAAAATACATTTGTGGCCATAACTGGGGTGTGGCTTTGCCTGTAGGAGTTTCTGAAGCTGTCTAACACTAAGACTGTTTCCGTAAGTGGGAGCTGACAAGCATAAGAAGTTTCCTGGCAAAGGAGCACAACTCTGTAGAGCTGTCAGAACAGTCCCTGGTGTGCCTTTGGCCAGGACTAGCTCGCAGACTTCCAGGCAGCTCTTCGGTGTCGCTTGTTAGACAGCACAGGCCAGGTGGTAATTCTGTGGGACAATTTGGATTCAACCATCCTCTTTTGAAGGGGAAGAGAGTTTAATACTATGGACTTGGCAACTCCAAGACAGTTGACTTTGGTTCAGGAGAATGGTCCAGGCATGTCAGTGCATTAGACTCCACTAAGGGGAGCCAGGAGTACTGTCCCATGAGAGCAGCCACCAATTTTACTTCTGGGGCCCTGCAGTGATTGCCCTGCTAACTGCGAGGAGTGGACCAGGAGCCCAGTGAGCCAGGAGGAAAAGTCGTGATCTTTCTCCAGCCCTTCGAGGTACCTCCATGTTTATTAAGAACCATTTCCATTTCTTCCCTTTTATCAAAGATGGCATTTGCATTGCCAAGAATACATTTTAGCAATCATTTGTCATTTTGTGCTTAATAACTCACATAGCAGTAGAGTTTTTGAAAAATAATTTTCTTTTTTAGCTGAACAGCTGATCTGAAATGCAGTCAGTGGTATTGCACTGTCAAAAAATATTAAGACTCTTTGGACTCCATATTCTGCTTTTAAAAAATAGTACTTTCACAAATATATTCTGTGTTGAAAATGAAACTTTTCAAAACAAAGTAGTAGCCTTAGCTATACAGCAAATTTAAACAGGAAGTGCAGTGTCTACTGCAGCTTCTAGTTATAGGCAAAATTAGGTTCAAAAGTAGAGTATATCATGTCCTTGACTCGTGGAGAATATTAAGGAAATAATCATGGGAAAAATAGACTGAATTATATTAGGGAGGAAAATAAAATAACACTTACCAGCTGAAGTCTCTATTTGCAGTGATAATGTAACTTCCAGGGCAGTTCCTGCTGTCTTGGGCTGTCCCTCAGCTGCCTAGTTCATGGTCAAAAGCACTGTTTAATGCAGTAGGGAAAAGTCCTTCCTATAACCTGGGGCTTGACAGTACAAACATCTGTACTGACCTATGCAGTTTAGTGAAAATGCACAGCAGTTCCTTGTGCATTTTTTTCTCCTGTGTAGAGTAATATAAAGGGAGTGGTTGCACTTAGTATCACACGTTTGGGTTTGATGTTTCTGGGAAATTTGTGTGCTAACACAAGAGTTTGCGTTTTATTTTACCTGAGGGAAAGCTAAGTCCTTGATCACAAGAACAGAACTGGAGTTAAAAGAGAAAAACATAAAAGGAATAAAAAGGAAACTCTAAGTATATTTAACACCAACCTCCTTCCCTGGAAGACTTTGCAGAGGGATCTCTAAGCCCTCAAGGGGGCTTAGGGGCAGTTTAGCACCATGACGCTTCCTGGGAGTTATGTTTTATATCAGCCTTTAAGCTAACTTTGAAAGTTGGAGAACTTGGTGTGTATCTCCTTTTCTTCTGTTTCTTTCCCTCATCTATTAGTTTAGCACTTGACATAAAACATGCTGTACCAAATTAGATCAAAGATTTATTTAGCTGTTTGCAATATTAGCCATTAGCAGAAGTAGAGAGAAATATAAGCACAAAGCAAGTGTGCAGTGATATCCTTCCACATAACAGTTTATTGCCCATGAATACTGGCACAAAAACTGCAGCTGTGGTACTATTCCTAAGCTCTATTTAATGTGTGCTAACTGGCTCTCAATGGAATTGTATTCCAAGAATGTGTTGTGTCCACTCACTTTTTGGGTCCAGTTCTGTCATTTCCTGTGTATGTTACTTACTCAACAGCAATATGGTTTCTGAATTTACACAGCAGATGGTTATGATGGCTTAAGTTTTTTCTTGACAACTGATCTTTAGATCAAAATGCAAGAGGAGGGGATGCTCCTGCCTTAAGGGGTTTGCCTGCATTTAAATTCTGTTCTACCTATTAATTAGCACTTTTCTTCTACTTCAAAAAAGCTTTCTTCTTTTTTATTGTCATGTGAGTGAATGACAAATTTTCTTCATGTCTAATAAGATTCCTTACAAGAGGTTCTCTTCTTCTTGTGAGCTGCTTGGAGGTGAGGCACTGGTACTGGGAGCAGGAGGCTTTCTCTTACACACCAACCTTTGGTGCTACAGGCAACAAGACGTTTGCATGCTCCAGATTCGAATATTGAGGCGATACAAAGTCCCCTTTTGCCTGAATTCTGCCTGCTTAAAGTCTTATCTGAAAACTGGGAAAAAGGTTCCCTTCATTTTACTGTCCTTCTTATTGTGGAGATAAATTTTTGAAGCTATAGGTAATGCTCATGATGAGCTTCTCAGAAAATAAAAACCACAAGTTAATAACATGGGCTTCAGAACAATACAGGAAGCCTGGGGCCCAAATACTCAGGGGAAAAAAGAGCACAAAAATTATATATAAAGTAGTAGATCAGTAAACATTCATGTGTCTGAGTGCTGAAAAATGTTGGAGCTCCCTGGAAAAGAGAATATGATTATGTAGGTGAGGACAAGGGAATTAAATTAACGTTGACTAAATGCTTAATTGCTTTATTTTGCAGTCTAGTCTTCTGTCAAAGTAGGTTATGTGTGTAATATATTTTAGTTTAAGCTTGGTATGACTGTGGTTTTTATCATTCTTTCCCTGCTTAAAACAAAAAAATCCAAACTAAAGTGTTTGTTATTATTAAAAAGAGTAAGTTACCATTCTTTTTGCTTGTTAGAATTGTTTTCTTGAGCCTATTTACATGTCTTAATTGGCAAGTAATTGCTTTCCTAATCCAGATAAATAGTGTTGAAATGTGAATTGCAAAGCCCGGTACCTTTTAGATTCATGGGTGGAGGCTGCTGTTTGCGAAGGATCACTGAAAATTCTGCATTATCAGCCTAATAAACAATGATTTCTATCAGTACAGATAGATAATCTCAGATATTTGCAGGCTGTCGTATTCTGTGATAAATGGTTCTTCAATGGAGAACATGAAATAAATAGTGTGAATAATCCACTCCTATCCTGTTGATAGGAGTTGGGAAAATAATTTTAAAATTGCATATTTTTAGTCCTTATAATGAACTGTTGTACTGACCTATTTTTGATATAATCTTAGAAGCTGTAATCTGAAGACTGTTCTCTGATTCCCTGTAGATCAGTGCACCTTACTGGGTAGTAGCTCTGACTTATCCATTTATTTCAGCAAGATTTTTTTCTGTAGTAGTAATAATGAATTCTTTGCAAGGATTTAGTGATAATCCTGTTAACATTTTATTGTTTGTGCCGTTACAAGGATGGATACAGATATCCTTGTGTGGTGTTTTTTATTGTCAGTAGGAAAAAAAGCAACTTAACAAGAATTTGTAATTGTTCTTAACTGGAAGAAAATTATGCTTCAGGAGAAAGTAAATTATAATAGTTCATCATACTTCTGCATTACATATAGCTTAATGGGCTGTTGTGTGGGGAGTTCTTACTATTTGATAGCAGTCCCTTCCAAACTTCACTGAGGAGCTGCTGATAGACAAATACACATTCACTCACATATTAACAATTGGTTTGTGTGGGCTCTGCAATGGTGCAGTGTGTCTTTTGTACTTGAATATTAGATTGCTTTCTTGGCTCCTGAGTAAGATCACAGATCGATCTGGAATTTGCACAGTATATCTAATACTTTTTATACTTTGCATAAAAATAAAGTAGAAGAAGAGTACTGACCCTGGGTCTTCTACTTTCCAGTAGTTCCAGCTGCGGCAGTACTGACCTGTTGTGCTTCTTATCCTCTGTGCAGATATGGATATTAATTTCCAAAGCACCAAAGTTTAAAAAATGGCCACACCGGAATACATTGGGGGTGTATATCATACGAAATTACAGTATTTATTTCATTATTTTCTGGGAGAATATATATTAGCTGCTCCAAATTACACGTGTCTCTTAAACAAAAACTAATTTATACACACAGAAATTGTGTCTGCTGGAATTTGCATAGTTGAAATGGGCCCCAGATGTTGCAGTTATGTAAGGGCCTAATCTAAAGCCAACCAAAGAGAGCCTTATGGGCTTCAGATCACGCCAATAAGAACATTTTCAGAAGAATTAACATTGAAGGAGACTGCAGTAAGCTAACATTGTCTGTAGCTATTACAAATATAAAACTGAAATATATGGATGGAGGGATGTGCCTTTTTCACTGTGGATGGAATTAAATTTGTACTTCAGTGGGGAAAAATATGACATGAATGATTTTTAACAAAAAAACCCCTTTCATTTAAATGTTAAGCCCAACTGTATGTGTCTTAAAAACCATAATTTTTTCTGTTTGCTTAAGTATTTGTGGGGGAGTGGTTAATTAGTAATATTTTTAATGTGAGATACTTTTGAAGTAGATCTGTTTTCTGCTTTTGAACTGCTACAGGATTACATTACATAGCTATTGCTATCCATCACAAAATAGAATAGGGGCTGTCTTGTTGTGATAAATAAATGAGGGATTTTAATACCTTGACATCTTTTGGAAAGACTTTGAGTCTTCTAAAAGGGGAAAGCAAACTCTTCTGAAGCTGACTCTGGCCAGGTGAGAAGAGCTGATAACATGTCACTTATAGGAAGGGCAAAGGGATAAATATTCACCTTCAGCTAGGAAAAGAGAACAGCTTGGGTTGTAGTTAACTTAACCTGAGCTCTTTGTATGGGGTACTTGAATACCTAGAGGGCCAGCTGAAGCAGCTCAGAAACAAGAAGTTATGTTTTGAGAAATTTTGTAAGACTGATGAGATACTTGATAGCTGAATAAAAGCAAATGTGATATCTGAGATAACTGGAGAAAAGCAAATACATTATCTGCCTTTAAAATGGGAAGGAAAGGCAAAACTGAAAAATTTTCATATATATATATGTATTAGATATGCAGATTTACAGGTTGCTATGCATTATCTGTTCATGCATATACCCATCAGCAAATGTCAGATAACATAATTCATAATGAGGCAGAATGACAATAAATTGCCTTAATTTGTTTGCCATATGCTAAGCATGCCCACATGTCCACACATGGATCAGCTGATGCACAATAACTTGGTGATGAGAAAAATTACTCATATGTTTTAAGGTTTTAGCACTTCTGAGTTACTGACTGTGTGATCTCTTAACAACTCATTTTTGATCTGGTTTACCAACAGGAACTTGTATAGACTGACATCCATCTTGCTTTGTTACACAAAAAGACAAAACCAAAGCAGCTTAAACATTTACAAGCAAGCTTCTATTAGTATGTTACTGAGTATTTAGTTAATCAGTACTTCTGTTTTCTCATGTGCTTAATCCCATTTATTGTCCAAACATAGTAAAATTTCATAAAGTTGTGTTTAAAATTGAGACTTCTGATGAAATCACAGTGTAAATACAGAGTACTAAGATTTAAAGTTCAGGCTACTTCTCCATTAGAACTATACAGGATTAAAGAATGAATCAAAACATTAATGTCTGAATTAATTGTGTTCCTGTTCTCTTAATAAAGATGTGTTTTTCTGTGAGGGGTTGAAGGTCTTTGTTCTAAGGCACCTTAATTTGTCAGGTTACACAGCAGATACCTTTTAACAGATCTGGTACTTCTTAGGTGATGATTCACCATCTTGGGCAAAAAAGGGCGAAGTTGTCTAGCACTTACTGTATACTAGTTCCATGCTGTTTGCTGCTCAGAAGTTAAAAAAAAAATTAAAAAGGAAAAAAAGGAAGAAAAAGAGGTGTTTCTATTCTGTTACTGGAAGATTTAGGGAGCTTTTGAAACTGTGACTGGTACTGGCAAATTTTTCTATTGCTCTTTCTACATTTTAAATTATCTCATTACTGCGTTTTCTACTACAAAGTTCTTTTGTTTCGATATTGTGATACAAAATTTGCCATGATGACAGTGTGGTCTTGCAAGCTTAGTGTCAGTATTCTGTAAAATCTGCTGAAGGGCAGAAAATAAGCCTCTGGAACGAGAGCTGCTCCGTCCTAATTGCGATATTCCAGCTGAGACTGTGACCGTGTATTCTTCAGAGTAGTTCTTATTTGCCTCGAGATATTTGTGTCCCACACCATGTGTTAAACTTTTTAAGGATAATAACTTTGCTAAAAAGCTTGCTCAGTAATTTTACTGTTAACCCCCCAACATTGTTAATACAGTATTGCATCAGAAATTGCTATACTTCTCACAGCCTTCTAAAATTGTATTCGCTGAAGTTTACTGTTTGCTTCCCTGGAAACCAGTAGCTGTTTCAACATTTTGAGTTTAATACCCAGCCTAGAAGTGCGCTATGGAAGTCAAAATAAGTTATGCAAGAGGTTGTCAATGTTCTGTGTATTTTTCTTTGCTCAGTCTATTTCAGGTAGATGGAAATGTCTATTTCATGAGAAATAAGGGCAAGGTTTCTACTTATTTAATTCTCTTTTGGCATCCAAAGTGGACCTAACATGAATACTGAATTCAGAAACCGTGGTAAAATTTTAAGAATCCTGCATTCTCATAGTCCCCTTAAAAAAAAAACAACCAAAAAAACCACTGCAAAAAACAACCACCTGATCAAGTATTAACCAAACGTCACTTCTTGTTTCAGTGAGATAGAATGGTTAACAGTATTGTATACAGATAATATAAATAAGAAATTACATTTTAAGAGGATAACTTTATATTGATCAATCTTGGTACACCTTAAAAGTGGCTGTGAGAAAAAATGTGTAGGAACCAGTTCATGTAAATGGAAGCCAGTCTGAAGTCTCTGTTTAAAAGGAAAACAAAATATCTGGTTTAATACTTATTGTGAGACATAGGTATGGCCTGCCCTTCTCTCTCCAAGTAGTGTCGACTTTACCGAGTCTACAAAGTCAGTATTAAGAGCTTGGCCTTTGAAAATAGACAATATTTTCAGCTCTCATGGACTAGAGGCTGGACTTTGTGGGCCTTTGCTTGCCTCGCATGCCTATTATAGACCAGTCTTGAGGCATAGGCAGAGGAGAAGGTTGCCCAGCTCACTGAGCAGCTGGAGCCAAAACAATGTTTGTCCTTGTTGCTACTCTGGGGAGTCACTGCCTCGGCATTCATTATCTCAGTGGTAACAGAGGGGGAAAGTGGCTTCTCTGGAGCTCTTTTTCTGTTCCTATCATTCCTTGCCTGTTGCTGCCTGCTCCTTTCTCCTGTTTACTACACCTCTAGGAGCCTCGGACCAATGCAAGCATGTATCTTTAGTGCTTAATTACATTTAACCTATGCTTTTATTTTAAGCCAGTTGACCTTAATCTTGCAAATTCTTAAACTCATTAGGGCCAATAATATAATGCATGTAGGTTTTCCTGATTATTTCAGTCGACTGGCTAATATAGAAGTATTGCCATGATGAAATGTCTAGTGAGAGTTTTTTAGGATGGTAGTTTATATAAAAATCATGATTAAGGTTCATTTATATGTATCTTCTACTATAAGAGGTCTTCTACCTTAGATATAGTCAAGGAGAATTTTCCTTTTACAAAGAAAATTTCTAACTTAAATTGATATTTACAGTTTGAAATTCCAGCATAATATCTCTGTGGGTGGGGGAGAACAAAAAAAGATCTGTATCCAGAAGCATCAATAAATTGATTATGTGGTGTTTATGCTCAGATGCCTCTCCTGTTTCTGGCTGCACAGCAGTTGTGTGTTACCAGGGGGCCATGCATGTTGCAAGCCATACTTCTGAGATGAATGAAGTGTGATGTTACTCCAGGAAGTGTGCAGGCTTCATCCTTACAGCGGCTGTCGTCACCGTGAGCACAGAGCCCTCCCACTCCTCCTTGGTAATTGATGGTGACGGGCTCTCTGCTGAGCTGTCCCTAAGATAGGGACTGAATCAGATCAACAGCTGAGAGAAATCGCCAGTAAACAGCCTTGCTCCGTACAGACAAAAGCTGGGCCCTGTAAACCAGGCCTTGGAAGTACAGGTATTTCCAGTAATGGTCAATGCGGGCTGATGCGCTGAAGTTTTCGCTGGTGAGCTGCTTTGCGGCGGAGGTTTTGCTCCTGTGAGAAGTGTTGCTGCTGCTGGAAGGGCTGGCCTGCTTGGAGTGAGGCTGACGTGCTTGACAGACGCCTGATGTCTCCTCAAACTAAGCACATTGCTCCTGGGGTAAGCATATGTGGCAGGAGTGCAGGCCAGATGCTCGGGGAGCCCTTTAATTTTACAATGTAGAGGCTGGCTTGCAAGTGAACTTAATTACAGTTCAAATGTTTCACTTTGTTCTCATTTAGCCAAGCTGAAATGTTTTGGAGAAATGTGCCAGCCTTTTTGTGGAAGTCCAAACCATACTTTTGAGCTTCCTTTTTTGAAACATACTAACTTGACTTACAGTTTGGAAAAACTGTAAAAAAAATGAGTTGAGAGGGAGGGAAAGCAGGTGGCTGCTGCTGAGGGCTTCTGTCTCTAAACCTATTAAAGTACTTCAAAGTGGCTTGCTGTTTGTTCTGTGATTTTGGGGATTGTGCTAAATTGTTTTCTTCTCAATATGAAAGCAATGGGACTCTCTGCTGGCAGTAGCTTGAAGTACATTCTCTCTACAGACACAAACGTTATACTCTCTGTTGTTTTTGTTTGGGTTAGGTTGTAACACATTCCTGAGTTTTGGTTTGGCAGCATTTGACCAGATATGTGTATCCTGGGGCCAGGGACTTTTAGTAGAAGACATCCCACTACAGCTGTGCTGTGAAATGAAATTTAACTAGATGACAAATACTATTTTTAAAGTTCTAGTGGATGTGCTTTTTCTTTTTACATTGTATAGAATAAAGGATAGAGATTAAAATAAAATTAACACAAACATAAATTTAAGCTGAATGTTTGGCTTAAGCTTGCTTCTTTCTATAATGTTTATGAGAGATTTCAATAAAGTTGCAGTAAAAGAACAGTAGCATGACAGTAGCTTTCCAGAGTTATTTTGAGAGAGCATTGAGAACATATTTTGAGAGGCCATTGTCTTGTGTAACAGCTGCTCTAGAGTTTTTTTCTACAAGGAAATCAAGTTTGGATCATTGCTATTCCTGGGTTATTTAGGGATCGCCACATAGAAAACTGATTAATTATTGCTAATATCCATTCTGTTCTCCTCTTATGGACAACTTATCTTTATGAACAGCTTCTTTTTATTCCAATTAGACTATGCTCTTATGTTTGTGGGGGAAGTAATGCAACAGTGGGTCTGACAGGAAGTGTGCCACGAAGCAGGAATGGGTACAACTACTATATACAATTCCACTGGACTAATTTTCATCATCGATGTTCAGGATAGTAGAAATCAGCTACTAATAGAATCACAGAACCATTTAGCTTGGAAAAGACCCTTTCAGTCATCAAGTTCAACCATAGCTGTAGCTGCCTTTAGTCTTTTCTTATCTAATTAATGTAGTAAAAAGCTTAAGTCTTTCTGTTTTAATTTATAGACAAGCAATTATTAGGAGTTCTGATGAATAATATGTTTTGGGGTTCTCTGACAGTCCCAATATAAGTAGGGGGAAAATGGAACATAGCTTTTTTGGCAGGGGGAAGGTTGTTGTAAAATAAAAAAAAATCAAATTGGAAAATATTGTTTTCATAAAGAGAAGCAATCTGATGTTGAAACTTAACAGAACTAATGTACATGTTTCCATGCAGCATTTTCATGCTTCTGTCTGCTGGTTGTCAAATAATGTCCTCAAGGAGAAGCTGTGTTTATCTGATCTATCTAGGAAAATGAAGCTTTTCCCTCATATCACATCACAAAGAAGTCCAAGTTCTATTTTAGCATGATAATAGAGGCCCTGTTAGATGGAGGAAGAACTTATTGTTTGACGGGGTAAGGGGGTCACAGGGAGTGGTGCTGTGGATGTACAGCTCTTGTGAACTGAGGAGAAGCAAAAGATATGTGAAGTGAAACACAGATAGAAAGGAATAAAAGGGATTCAGCCATGTACATGGATTTCTCAACATTTGGCCAACCCTCCTTTCAAAGTGATAGTTTATGACTATTATGTTCATGTTTTCTCAGTTTTTATGCTAGTCTCCAGATACGTCATGAGGGGAAGACTATTTAGCTTTGCTAATGTGAATTTTGGCTGCAGTCACTTCTTGTTCAGAAGCATTTTTCAGGAAGCTGTGTTTGCAAATTAGCCTTTTTTTTAGCAGTACTAGTTCTCAGACATCATCTAATTGAAAAAATGATTGTTTAAGTATCTAGGAGGAAAGTAATTGGAAAGATTAAAGAAGAGATACACCTTGAGAACTTTCATATTGTTGGCATGAATAATTAAATACATTTATTATTGATGACAGTCCTTGAATGGCAGTTGATGCATCCAAAGTAGATTCAAATTGTATAATTGACTAGAACTTCAGGTAATTGTTTTATGGGTACGTTTTTCCAAATTGCCAGATTTCAGGATGTCCCTTGGAACAAATTGACCCCTGATGTATTCAAGTTAATTAAAATGTTACAGGAGGATAAAATGAAAGAATACTTACTGCAAAACCACTGATACATTTTCACCACCAACACAGTCATTGTAACATAGAAATTCTGAAGTACGGAAACATTAGTAACTGCCAGAAAGTATAAGGACATTTTGTCCTTTCCTCACTCTTTATGCAGAGAAGTGGCACCCTGCCTTTTTCCAATTTACCCAAATTTACCTGAATTTGTGTTTTTAGCATCAGTGAAATATATATTTGCTGCTGATATTTTTTATTCCATTTTCAAATAGCAGTGAACAAGCCTAGGAATTCATAAACTTGAAAGGGCAAATTCTGCTATTTTCTCCCCAGTATCCCTGGTGGGATCCCTGGGATCCCTGGTGGAGCTGCCACAAAAAAAAAGGCTGTAAAAGGACAGGAGGTAAAGTGCCTTGAAACTTCAATTGCATTCAGATATCCATTTTATAGGCTATTAAACCACTGCCGTGCTTTATTTCAATATTTGTACTTTTTTTTTTCTGTGGGCCAAAATACAGAAGATGTCAGAATTTTGAAAATAGATTGTCTAATTACATATGAATATATAAATTTTTGCAATATTTTAATTACTGATCCCTAAAGTCCTTTGTTATAAGTAAAAATTTTTTAAAAAAAAATTTTTACAAATGTTTTTGCACCACTGGTGCTGTATGAACACAACCCAAAAGCCTGTGGTTTATACTGTACTTGTAACTGCTTAATAAGAGCAACCAATGTTCTGTGACAATGATGATTTGAAAATTTTCTGACTGACAGATTAAATGTTTGCATTGCTGCTCATGGCATCAGCTTATATTTAAACAAGCTGCTGAGTATTAAAGCATGCGGACAGTCTTTGTATAACAGCTCTGATTTTTTAGGTGTATTTCCTAAGACAAGATTTATGCAATCCCACTTTCCATCTGTTAGTTGTGCTTCTCAGGAACTTCAGTGGCCGATTTAAACCAGTCTTGCAGAGGTCTCAGAAGTACTGAGTGATTATAGCAGAACTTCTTGGGGGCTGGAGGAGCTGTTAAAGCCATTTCCTCAGCGTGCCAGTGTGGGAGATGGAGAGCACTCTCCGGCCTCCTCTGGCATCCAGAAGGCAGCATCCATCCAGCTAAGGAGCACAGCCTAACTCTGCAACAGATCAAACAAACACTCTTGTTCAGCTCACAGAAAGGGAAGTTTGGGGAGGGGAGGGGAGCTGAGGGTACAGAGCATGTGGTGTGTAGGGAAAATGAGAGAGAGCTGAAGGTATTGTGGAGGTGTGTGTGGGAACCCAAGCTTCATTACTTCTGCTGTCACTAAACAACTTTTCTTTTCTTCAGCTCATTTATGATACATTGCATTTTGCAGTATTTTACTGGGTATAAACATCTATTTTTTTTCTGAATGTTTTGCAGCTGCAAATCTCAGGTTGATGATTTATAATATTCATCTCTTAAAAATCATTAGCTGGCTAGTTAATGGTATTGGTAGAGTATTAGTATCAGAAGAAAATGTAATTTTAAAGCTCTGCTAGTAATTCTAGATATAAAAGCTAAATTTCACTTTGAGTAAGCTCATGCTGACCAAAGGATTCCTGTAGAAAGACTGGCTTACAGATGCAGTAATTGTAATTTGGTGTCTTCTTGGTTTGACAAAGTCCTCAGTCAAGTATGTATTATCATTTCTGTGCAATTCCCACAGCCTTATAAATACACAGTTCAGCAGCTCTCTTCATCAGGATAGAGTTTCCTCATCAGGATAGAGTTTCCTTGAAAATCTTCGTGACCAAAACATGCTTGGGCTTTACAATTTTCTCTCTTATTAAAAGCCTTAGAATTGGGGGTGGATGAAAAGGCCTTTGAAGGTCCCTTCCAAAACAAAATATTCTATGATTCTGTGATTTTGCTTATTGGTTTAAGCAACATTAAGCGACTGATACTGGTTTGAAAGGTTCTGGTTGGTTTTCTTCGTGTCACATTTGCATAAACTTTATCATTCTTGTAAATGATAAAGTAGTTTCTATGAGCTAACAATGAAACAAGTATTTTCAAACCAAAATATTATTTGAAAGTCATCTCTTTAATATTTGCTCACTAGAAACTTTTAATGAAAATACATACGAGAGTTTGGTAAAAGTAATGTTGGAAGTTTTAAAATACTGCTTTTCTGCAATATTTCCAGTTTGGCTTGGAAACAAGGTCAATTTGGTGTGTAAGAAACAGGCTAATGCTTGATTACATGATAGTTTGAATAGCTGATGCTATGGTGGAATGCTGGAAAATGTGCTTTCAAACTAAGCACTTTGATAACTTCCTGCAAAATTCAGAGTAAATCAGTGAGTTCCCAGGACATCATGATATTTTCTGTCTGAATGTTTTCTTTTACGAACGTGGGATCAGGTTCTATCACTGTGATTTCGCGTGGATCTCCCAGTTTCACTAGAACTTGTGTAGACATAGACAAAGCAACAAGCATCATCATGGCAGAAGTATTTTATTTTAGGAGAAGTTTAAGGTGTGAAAACTAAACTGCGGGAGAGAATAATTTCCTTCTTAAATTTTAAAAGCAACTTTCTGCATTGATGCTGGTTTAGTGTAAATCCATTTTTCTGTTCATGTCATGGACAACACAATATACAACTTAGGTTCAGTTTTATGAGTTTAGGAGAGGAGAAATTCCTGCCTCTTGGAATTCAAAATGTCTTTTTATAGGTTGCTACCATATTAAGATTATGGATTTGATTAGAATTTTTATATTATTGACTTTTTTCAACATGTTGAATCAGATGTCTAGCAAATTTTTTGTACGTAGGAGGAGTTTCTCAGTGACTTAAGAAATCCTCATCCAATGCACATTAGTATCATAGATTTGAACCTATAAAAGCTAGTGGGGAACGACTTGTGAAACACAGGAACAGGTTCACCTTTAAAACTCTTACCAGGGTGTAGAAAGTGGCTGAATGCCTTGCCTGGAGTATGAGAGTCCTGCAGTCTCGGACAGAAGGAGAGCCCCACACAGAAATGCAGTTTGAGATATGCTCTTTGCTTTGATGCATGAGCCTTCAGTGCTGTCAGCTTTGGGGGAACCAGGCTGTTCAGAGCATTCTTTTTATGAACACCAATTGGAAATTGTGGCAAGAGGGAGGGGAAAAAAATGTGCAAAACAGAAAAATGCAATTGAAAAATCGTATTTTTACATTTTACAGTTATATCTAGATTATAGCTAAGAAAAAAGAATTGTGTTTTCAATGTAGAAGACCTTTGCACCTTCTTACTCTCTGCCAAGTATTCACCTTCTTACTGTCTGCTAACAAGATCCTGCTAATTTGAGTGGACAAGGAAGATTGACTGAAAGTACCTTACCTTCACGAAGCATCTCATCAGGGCAGTTCTGAACATGTTGTTGTAACACGTTGCATTAATTCTCTGTAAGGAGCAACTCACTGCGCTTATTTAATCCCTTGCATTGCAAACTGCTGTCTCTGCTTAGCTGACATGCTGGTTCCTCTGGCCCTGTTTTACTTGTTTTACTGAGAGTTCCTAGCCAGGGTTACACATCTGGCTCCCTGCTCATTAAACTGAAGTACATTTCTGTTGTGCCAGCGTGACACCCAGCCTCATAGGTGAGAGAGCCGTTACAACAGCACATATGCTGCCTAAATTCCACTGAATTCCATTTTGAGCTCTGAAGTGAGTCCCAAGAGATACATAGTCCTTTCTGCAGAGACAAGTTTTCCAGCTTTCACATTTCACCAGAATTCATTTCACTGGAGCTTGTTAAATTGCACAAGCTATTCCATCAAAAATTAAACATAATTAGGCCAGATTTTAGGATTGCAAAAATTTGTGACCATCAGAAATGTTAGAGGTTTCAAAAACATTAAAAATGAGAAATGGGAACTGAGATTTGAAGGACCAACGAGGCCAAAGAAACCACAACGTTTGGTGATAATCAATAATTTAAATTGATGGAATTGTGGAGTGATGTCTTGTGCCAAAAATGCATAAACAAAGGCAAAGTGAGCCATATAACTCCTGTGGCCTGCTGTTGTGGCTCTCCTGGTTAGATGCATTTTATTTTCTGGAATGAAAACAGAATTTGGAGGTATCCATAGCTCAAGCACTTCTATAAATGTGATTTTGAGATATGGTTGGTCATTTTAAAAACCAAAACCATTTTAAAGGCACAGGGGCTCAGTCTGTTCCTCGGTGAACTATCAGTTACTAAGTTAATGTCCTGAGTATGGGATTGCACAGCAATTGTCCCAGAGGACAACCTGTAAGTGGATCACAGCTTTCAGGATGTGGATGTGGCCAGAGGGTAATATTCCTACTAATCTGGAGTAGCTCCTGTGAACAGCTATGAGCCAAAGTTATTCCTCAGTCTCCAGGTCTGGGCAATCAGCATCTGGCCATGATGGAGCTGCCCATGGCACTTGAAACATTTCAGTGCCCCCAGAGGCAGAGTGCCGAGTGTGAGAAGTGAAAGCCTTTCACTGAGATTGAAACCCTCTGTTTATTTAATGTTGCATTCACGTAGGGGTAACACTATAGAGTTAAATCAGTAACTTTTTAGTGGAAATATGTATTTTTTAAGGAAAAGTAGCCAGCACAAGCTGTTTTTAAAGTGTTCTGTAAGTTTTATATGTTCTACTTCAAGGTATTAAGCACAAAGCTCTGTGAAGGTTGTTTCTGTATTGATATTCTTGTGCTCAAAAGTATATTCATTTCCCATTTTGCAATTAATAAATATAGCAAGTGAACATTATCTCCTTTTTAATACTCAGGGTATTACTTCTTTTAAATATGGTTGTTGAATCCATTTTTTCTTCCAACCACTTAAAATTCTGACAGAATTTACAGCTGTTTCAGAAGTGTTTGGCAGCACATTCAGCTGCAGGTGACTTCTGTGACTATCGTAGACCAGCAAAAACATGTTGAGCACTCGAATTGTTCTTTCTGTCTCTGTCCCTGTTCTCTGTGTTTCACTGCAGCAAGGCTTTAAGAAAACAATGTTCCACATGACTCTACATCACATGTAAAAAATAAAAATAAAAAATCTTGCCCACATGGGAACAATCACCTATGGGCAGATTTTCCAACTTTATAGCATTTATAGCGCCTCTCTCCAATATCTCAGTGATGCAGAGGATTCATAATACAACAGGTATTTGTATTATGTATCTGTAATACAAATGGTTTTAAACACTCATTGTGAGTTGGGTTAAATGTTTTAACGTCTGACTGCAGGGAGAACAGCAGCTTGTTATTTCTGTGACACTGTGAGAACATACTCACGTTATCTTTCAGTGCAGCAGGAGATAGCATGTGCCCCTAATGTATGTATGTTTACAAGTTGAGAAGTTAAGTCTGCTGTTAATGTTATCACTGCTGTATCCTGAAATAGAAAAGTGCAGGCAGATTGGATTGTGTTAGAGAATGGTAACCATAATAACCAATAACAATCTGCAAATGATAAGCAGCTTTAATGTTTAAAAATAAAATTTATATAGCATTCCAGTACTTCCATGGACATACTTTCAGGTTTTATTTTATTATTCATTCTTCTTAGGTTTTGTTTTGAGATTTAAGATGTGACATCAATCTTAAGGAAGAGTTTCATTATTGCATCTTGAATTAGTTGGTTTATTATATACCTAAATTAAATCTCACAGAATAAAATTTTACTTAACAACCCTCTTTCAGATGTACACCATCTGTAAGGGAGAATTACAAGCATCCTACATGATGTATGGAATTTTATGGAAGGAGATGGACTTTGATTTTATGGTTGGATGTAAAATGGATACATTCAGTAAAGAAATACAAAGTCTTCTGGAAATGAATGCAGAGCATCTTGATAATTTGGAATCTGCACCATGTTCAGGGATGCTGCCCAACACATCTGCTGATATGAAAATTAAACAAACACAAACCCCGCCCTTTTAACTTGCCCCAGACCATGCTATTTTGTTTGAGGGATGCTTTTAAAAGAAAGGAAGGTATCATTCAAGAGAAGGAAGAGGTCCAAATTGTGTCCTGGCCCTGCCATCCCCCTCCTTGCCTACCTCCAGCACACAAATAGGGGTGTTTAGCAGGAGTCTGGGAAGCTCCAGCTGAATTACTTAACCTGTCATGAGCAGTGTGGTGCTATGAGCAAGCTGGTAATTCTTCTGGGTTAACATGTTCTCAGTCTTCCTTGCTGAGGCAGTCCTATAATTTTCATAAAAGACTTGGATGTTTCTTAGAACGTGGAGTCCTATTTCAGTTTTTCTTAACTGCTGAAACACTGCAATTACCACCACAATGTGCTCAGAGAGTTACAGTGGCAATGAGAATAACTGGAAAAGACTCATTCTTCTAAAAGTGCTGATGTCCAGAGGACCAAGGCAGCCTGGGCTTCAGATCCATGCTGTAGCTCTTTCAGGGCACTAACACTCCTGAAAAATTAAGTTTATCCTGCTGAAAGTGTCTTGCCCACAGTTAGAGTGACCACTATGGGAGAAAATCAATGGGAGAGCTCAAATTCATAGGAAAAACTAAAAAATTAATTGCTAATCATCATTTTCACATATAAGTAACCTTATTAAGAAATTATTCAGTGCTGGTGTGGGATGGGATGGTTTGAATGGAGGGTAATTAAAGTGAAATAGCTCTTGCTCTGTCATCCCATATGTGAGAGGGAAAAGTTATTCAGAGTTTTTTTTGCCAGAACTTCCTTTAAAATGAGACATTCACATTTACAAGAGACAATTCTTGTTGCTAGCTGTGTAAAGGTTGTAACTACAAGCTGTTGACATTCTTCACTGGGATTTGAATTTGAATCTGAATTAGTTAAGAGAGAGTCAATTGCTTTCCATTAGAGTTCCTGAAGAAAAAAATGTTGTTACTGTTGGATACAAGTTGAAAGATTCTTGTTTATCAAGAAAGGTCTGCTTAGTCTATTAACCTTGACAACCATGTCAGCATTTTTTTCTGTTTGTTTTCCCAAAGGCACTGTGTTGAAGTACTATGATATACAAAGCTATTTATAGTGTAGACAGTTCATAGCTATGCTTAAAAGACATGGGTCAGGGTTTAAATACCAGAGTTAAATGCTATTCTCTTTGACAATCTGAAAAGTCATTATGCTTAATCCTTGAAAATTAAAATGGAGAGATGGAATCCCTAAAATATCAATGTGAATCAGACTTTTTTTAAATTTATTTTTTTTAGGGTTTCACAGAGTGGTTGAGGTGAAAAGGAAGCTCTGGAGCTATTCCAGTTACCTGCTCAGAGCAAGGCCACCTAGAGCTGGTTACCCATGACCATGTTCAGATGGCTTTTGAATATCTCCAAGCATTGAGACTCCACAACCTCCCTGAGTAGTCCGTGCCAGTGCTCTCTCACCCTCACAGTAAAATAAAAATATACAACAAAACAAACCCTATCACCATCTGTATTTCGGTTAATACTCATTGGTTTTTGCCTTTTCATTAGGACTCACTGAGAAGAGTCTGGCTCTGTCTTCTTTACTCCCCTGCCACCAGGTACTATACACCAATAGATTTTTATGAAAGGAACAAAATTTGGGGAAGTAATCAGGGAAAACAAAGTCCACATATATTGACACATCTGTGTTTGTACCTCTTTGCCTCTGTTAACACATGATTAATATTGCTGTTGCTGTCTTGGCTTCTACAGATGAGCAAGAGCTGCTTTTAAAGTGCTTGCATGCAGTAGAAAGCTGAATAAGTGATTTATTTTATCCTTGTGATTTACTTAATCATTTCAGACTGTAGTCTTGACTCTCACAGTCACAGTACTTTATTTTTCTTCAGTCTGAATGCTGGTTCTCAAGGCCAGTCTTCATCAAGCCACATTTGTGTAGCTCTCTGTCACATATCTGCAAGAACGTGTCGTGCTAGAAAATGCCAGTGAGGGAGAGGAGCAATTCTACCCTTAGCTTTGTTTCCACCTTCCATTTTATAGACCTGTTTCTGTGGTTTTGACACTTTCTGCCTGTATCCCAGTTCTATTACTATCCCAAAAATAGGATAGCAACTTTGTCTCTTGCTGAAGTCTCCAACTTACAGGCTTTCCAATGGCCCATATTTGCTTGATCAGCCAGTTCTGCCCAGGCATCCCATCACAGCATTTTTGCCTTGGTCCACACCATTCCATTCCTCCCTGGTTACCTCCTAGCTTTAGGCTAGTCAAGTAGCCAGCTGTCTATGAAGGTCTTGTCAAATCCTATTTTTCTCCCTGCCTACCATGAACAATTTTCTTGCATAACCTTAATTCCTGTCTTCTGGCCTAGCTTCCAGACTCTCCTTGCTGTGGGTCACACGGCTTCTATCCATCCTTGTTCTGCACTCTGGTTTTCTGCTTTTCCCATTCCACCACCTCTCCAGCCTCATTGTTCACAGATTCCTTTTTGCAACCTCGGTCTCCCTCTCCACGCCCCCCTCCCACTCCCCCATCTCTTCCCCTTCACTGCTCACTCTTTCTGTATGGATCATGGCATTCTGTCTGCAAAGGTGAGCACTGGTGAGACACTGCCCACTGCCTCTGCTGGCCAGTCCCTTGCCACACTAAACTACTGGGGGAAGGATGTGCAGCAAAAACCCAGTGCTGTCACTTAGCTGGGAGTGGAGCACAGGTCATCCCGCAGTGCTTTGCTGAGTTTAAACACCCTCAACAGAAGTGGCATTTTTGCAGACTTTTAACTCTTGAACCATAAAAGCTATGTGCACATTTGCTTTGTGGAGCCCTAAGACAGACTTTGGTACCTGTCATGATGTTTCAATTGAAGAGAGCAATGAGCAATTCAGCTTATTTACTGTCCAAGCTGCCAGACTCTGGCTGCTTGTACTGTCTGTAGTGAGAATTACTTGCGACATGAAAGTCACTTATGGTGACAGTCTGAATAATGCCCTAAGTCTCTGTTGAGTATATGTGAACTGCAATCCTCCCTGATTTCATATTCATTCCCAAAGCACAGGAGCTGATGAAATGAGTTTTAAAAAAGTTAAATTATCATAATTTTTAATGCATAGAAAGCAATATGTTTTCCTTATTTTTGATGTTACAAGTACTTGTAATGTTCCTGCTGGATTTTTTTTCCTCCAAATGTACTTGTGAGAGCCATAACCAAAAGGGAGCAATCAAGCTACGGTGCCCAAATTCCAATGGCTTACAAGAGCTGTATCAGACAAGCAAAGTAATGTGTGATGACACTGGCTTTGCCTAGTATTGACAGGTGTGGTTTCACTACTAAAAACACTGTGCAGGAAAGCTTAGGCAATTACGTTAAAGCTAATAAGTATATGTGACTACACTCGTTCAGCATCAATAGGAGCAACCAACTTGGACAAGTGATTATTGCATTCCAGTAGAGGTGTCTGATGCCTGTTAGCCTCCATGCAGGAATGGTGCATGTTTTATTTACTCTCTGGGAACGCACTATTATGATGTTATTCGTTTGAAGCATAATTTGCAGTTGATATAAGGCGAAGTGACCAGTTCAGATGACAGATTAAACTAATGCTATTTTGTAAACATATGGTTAGAAATAAAATTAATGTCTTCTGATTTCTAATTTCCCCTTTCCAACCATTTTCTTGGGTTTAACTCTGCTTGTAGATACATACAAGAACTTAAAAAATCCAGACTCATGAGTCACATCACATATAGTCAACAGAGGACTAAAGGTCTGTTTTGACAGAGAAAGCAGATTGAGAGAAGAATATTCTACTAACTTAAGCAAAGAAACTGAGGTAGTCAAGACAAGATCTATTTAAAATAAGCAGGGGATCATGCAGGGGAAGGAACAGGGAAGATATTTACAATGTTTTTGAACTGCTTCATTTGCTGCTTTTGTTAGGAAAGAGGTCTTGTTCTCTTTTTTCTGTGAAGAGAAGGAAACTGAGTAGCACAAACTGGTTTTCTGTGCCGGGTATGTTCATGGTATCATGTAATGAGATGTGTATATTATATTAACTTGATTATAGATAAAAATGGGCAAGCATACACCCACACATTTCCTCCTTAAGATGTTACGTATTCTTTATTTTTTCTTAGTGCTTATGTATAGTTGTTGTTATAGGATATAGTGCTAGCAGCAGTATGAACTATAAGGAATTGAGCGGACCGAGCTGAGAAGGGATGGGTTTCATAATGCTGTTTGAAAGCAGTTTTGGTCGGTGTTACTGGATGCTGACTGATGGCCTCTTCCTCAGTTGTAAAGAACAGCCTTTCCCAGAGGGCAATATTTCTGCATGCCTGGTTTACTTTATGCTGTATTCCTAAACCATCTTTAATGGGATCTATTTTTAAGCCCCATTTTAATATTAGTTTGGGAATGCAGTTGGTGAATTAGTCTCTGAAGTCTTTTACTGGTTTTATCCTGCTCTTTGGCTGCCTTTACTCCTTCTTGCCTGCTCTGCCTGGAGTAGAAGTTGGCCAGGAGCGAGGCGGGTCCATGGATTCTTCTCTCCCGGTGTGGTACTGTGTGCTGGATCCGCTTCCCGTGCACTGGAGGCAGCGGGTGTAACTTTTCGGTTACCTGAGTGCCATTGTGCTACAGAGATAAAGTTACACCGTGTTTACAGAGCAGTCTGGGACTAATCAGTGGCAGGAAGCAATGAAGTGAGTGAAACATAGTAAAGGGAAGCTATTCTGGGCTGTTTGTTTGTTTGTTTTTCAGAATAGATTTTTCTTTTTTTTTAAGAGATAGATAGTGAGATAGCTCCATGGGTTTCTGCAGCACTGTCAGAGCAGCGAGGGGTACGTGTGAACCGAGCTCCCCGCGCTTCACCCAGCGCTGCCGGCTCGCCCGGCCGCAGCAGCTGCCCCCTCCGCCGCCCCCTCCGCTGCTCCCGGGCTCTCCCGTCCCGTCCGCGGCTCCGCGGGCCCCATTCGCGCGTTCCCCATTTGCGCGTTTCCCCGCACACAATTTGGGCGGCGTCGCGCCAGGCGGGGCAGGACCGGAACGCGGCGCTGCCGCCCCCCGCTGCCGCCCCGCGCTGCCCGCACCGCCCCGGCTGGGGCTGCCCGCACCGCCCCGTCCCTCTGCCCGCACCGCCCCGGCTGGGGCT
>NW_024581137.1:39170915-39260240 GCF_017639235.1 Corvus kubaryi
TGCCCGCACCGCCCCGTCCCTCTGCCCGCACCGCCCCGGCTGGGGCTCCCCGCACCTCCCCGCACCTCCCCGCCCCGCCCGGCTCCGCACGGACGCGGGGCTGCCGCTGCCGCCCGCGGAGTTTCGCAGTTTTCCATCCCGCCGGTCCCGCGGCCCTCCCAGCAGAGATTCCGAGTTCATGCCCGAGAGCCCCGGTGCCTCAGGAGCAGCCCAGGCGTGGGAAAGCAGCCTGGGAAGCCTGTCCAGCTGGGACACGGGAGCTGAGGATGCAGTGGAAGATCTGACTTTAGGCGACTGGGCGCTCTGGGCAACTGGTGTCAGACTGTGAAGGTGTAACTATGTACCTTTTTGGCAGTGAGGATTACGAAGCGGTAAGATGTAAACTAAGGGGTTTTTTTTCTCAGTTGTTATTTACTTTTAATGTTCCTGTCTCAGAGTTTATTGGGCAACTTTGCGGTTTTGTCTGTGGTTGAACTTTTGTAGTCACCAATTCACTTGCTTTTTAAATAGGACATTTTTCTTCAAGTTCTTCAAGTAGTGAGATACTATTTGCTAGATAAAATTGAATTTTCTTTCCTTGTCCTGTTTATTGCATTGTGGTGATATTGAAAATGTTTAACTACTGAGCATTATGAGGCTGTTTGGGCTTTTGGAGTTAAGCAAACCCATGCCTCCAAATAATTCAGAATTTGTCTCATACTTTGTAATGTAGATAGACTACAAGGAGCTTATGGAACTGGCCTTAATAGAGTGTTTGTGGGGATGTTGCCAAACCATTTCTTTTGTACAGTTCAAAGCATGTCATTGTAATGTACTGCAATGTCCATCAAAAGAGCTAGCTTAAAAAACCCCAAACACACCCACATTAAAATCTGACACTCTTTAGTTGAGTATGTGTGTAAAACAGTGTTTGAAATAAGTTGATGATGTCAGAGAAGACCAGAAGGAAACCACTAATAGCTCCACACTGTTGCGTGACATTGTTAGCTGACATAAAAGTTTACAATTTTGCAGCCTGTGGTTCAAGTGCTACGTTGTAAGCAAAATGGATGGATTCTTCCACCCACACACATTTGTGACTGAGTCCAAAGGAGCTTTGGGCAAAAATGACACTGAAAAATATCTATGAACTCTACTATAGGACATCAAAATAAATTTCACGTGCTAAAAAGTGGCACATTCTTTGCATATAACTGGCAATTGCAAATGTTTTGTTTTGATTATTGAAGTTGCCCTTTGAAATATGAAAGGGCCTTTTATGGCAGTCTGGGTTCTACAACACATTTCAAAGAATTAATTTAGTTATTTTGGATTATTTTTCTTCTTTTTTTTCCCTTTTTTAAATTCCAACCAGCTATGCTTTTGAGATGCAAGAAATGTAGAAGACATTCAGGAAAATAATTTAAGTGCAGCTGTCTGTGCATTGAACTCGTTTGTGTGTGTATGACTTGCACAAACTTTCACAAACAAAGCTAGGGAACTGAAAAGAACTTAGTTTTTCCAAAGCAGTAAGCCACATCACTGGCATTGCAGTGATTATGCTATAGAACATTTACTTGTGTATAAAGATTATAAAGCAAAAGAGAGTGTCAAACTTTGAAGCTTTTTTTTTTTTTTAAATTGGTTACATTTAGATATTTGTAAAGCATTGCAAATCTCTCTTAACAGATTTTTTGCATTTTGCTCTTCATTCCATTGTATCCTGTGGAGTTATTTCCTGGTTTATACAGCAAATGAGTCTGAAATTTTAAAATTTCTTGAAAATAACCTAGATGACTGAAGAATGATGTTAGAGCTTTGGATCCAAATCTCAATCTTTCTCTGATGCTGTTTCAGCTTCTAAAAAATATGGAAGTATTCTGTGTCATAGAAAGTAGTTTAATGTTTGAGACACCTTTCCCAGGCAGGTGGGCCATCTCATTCCAGTCCCTTTTCTACTACAAAGTTGTGCAAAGTGAAATAACATCAATAGAAAAAGTAAGGAGTCCACCATTAATTGTGTGGGGTTGGAGTTTTGTAATTTTTTTTTTCTTTTGTTCTCTTTGATGTCTCTCTAGGTCCCTGAAACTGCAGTGTAATGATCTGCTCAAACAAAATGTGTCACTAAGTGCAAACTAAAATATAATTTGGGTTTTTTCTTCTTTAGAGCAAGATAGTTCAGGGGAAAATAGGGATGCACTTTTTTGGTGTTATTTTGGTAGCCAGATTACCAAACTACAAACCAAGATGTTTGCTTTACTCAGTGATAAGTAAAATAGAATAGATGGTGTACATAAAGCTTGAAGAACACTTTTATTGTTCAGCAAAAGCTAAATCAATGTGAAACTTCTATCTGTACAGATCTGTTGTTCATGAAGCCATATGCTCTGCTCTGTGGAAAAGGCATTTGTTTTATCTTCCCACACAATTATTTGAGTGACTGAAGGACAAAGTGAGTGAAAAGTGACAGTGAAGAATTTCAGGGTTTAATTTTAAGTTTACTATTAATTTAAAGCAATTTAAAACAGGTTTAAGGCATTCTATCTATGCTTATAAAATTTGATTTTTATCCTAGGGAGGAGACCACTGATGAAAAGAAACATAGCATCATTAAAGCATCTCTTAGAGGAATTCAGTAAATCCATCTCTTAAAGCTCAATCTTTAAGCAGAGTAATAGAGAAGTGGAACTGTATGTGACCACTGTTCGCATTTCATACGTGCACGCGAATGTCCACGTGAGCATGCACATGCACGTGCAGAAATGTGAGTATCTGAAGTGATACTCCAACTCAGTTGAATTTAATAGCAAAGTGCCAATGCCACAGACTGGTACTCCCAGCTTTTGCATCTGGTGTCCACTTTGCATTCTTTTTGTTCCTGTGTGTAAACAAGCTTGGGTTATTAGCTTACTCTGAGTGCATAGTGAGTCTAGATATCTGACAGCACTGATAATCAACTTTGATGCCATCTCCTACCAAGCTCAGCTAACAAAGATAATATTGCTTAAGAACCAGTTATCAACAGAAAAAAGCTGGGATTTATGACCACTTCATATTAAGAATAAGAACAAAGTGTCATGACATAGTGACAAAAGCTACATTTTTGAAATTAATAATAAAACCAGGCAGCAGTGGTCATTTCCTATTTCCATTAGTATTTTAATAAATATTCTAACTTGGCATGCACAGTGTGTTTCACATTACATTTTAGAACTTCAGGTAGATGCTTATTAAGGTGTTTATGACTGATGAAATAAACATATAGTATCTTTTTAGGCATTCCTTGCCACATACCTGGCAAAGTAGATCTGTTTAACTATAGTAAGCGATTTTATTTCATAAATACAGGAAACTGTAAGAAGCTGCAGATCCAGCAGTCTCATTTGTGGCTGTAATTTGTTTGTTCATAACTTTTCCTGTTTGTTTGCGAAATAAACCTCTGGTTAAAGCGAATAAATAAATAAACCAAACAGAATTGGAGTAGTTCCTCAAAAATGAAGCAGAAAGAAGGAGCTCCTTTTTACAGATATCTGGTAGATCGTAGTCTGCATTACCCTCCCAACACAAAAGCATCTAAAACTTACTCCCAACAGTCCTTTGAGTTCCACATAAGGGATGATGGGACTCTAGACGGTGCTTGCATGTTTGGGAGGCTCTCCTGTGCCCCCAGGCTACACTTTGCCCAGCAGAGCATTTCCCTGTGGCTGCAGAGCATCTGCTCTTCCTTCCTCAGGTGGGCCTTGCCAGGGCTCTGGGTGCTGGGCACCTCCAGCCACATCCCTCCAGCCTTCCTGGAGCCCTGGTGGAGGTGTTCCAGTGCTGATGGCACCGACTTGTCCCCAGTTGGGCACGGGACACCTTTAGTGTTTCATCACGCTTTCCTGATGGCAGTCTGGCCTGGCAGAGACTTCGGGCTCTGTTGTGTTAGCATAATCCAACACTGTGATGGGAAGTGTAGGGTTAATTATGATTTCTTCTGCAAAAAACCTAATCATTGGAAAGCTATATTTTTAGCAGAGTAATTCAGAGGCAGCAAGAAGTTTTCTTGGTGATTAGTCATTTAAGAAAAATAATTTAATTTCATTCACTCTGTTGCATGCAACTTTCAGACTTTTGCAATCAGTTTTTAACTTTCCTAAGAAACTCAAAACTTAGCTTTTTTTGATCTCCATAGATATTTTTCTTGGAAAATATCCGTACAAAGAGTGGGAAACCTCTATATAAGTCCAGTGAATTGGTTGTGATGTCCAGAGCATATGTTTTGGTTGCCTTGGAAATCCAGCATTTGTCACTTGTGTTCTCCAGGCAAAAGTTTTGAACTTGTCTATTTAAATTAAAGCTTCACTTCCATTGAGTTTGCCTATGTCCTCTTGCAGGATGGAGTACTTCTTATGGATTATTAAGTATGATGTTGATAAATGCCAGTTTTACTCATGGCTCCTGCTGGGCAGAATTATCTTCTAAAAAGTATGAAAATCTGTCTGCTAAATTTCTAAAGAAGGTGAATATCTTGAAGCAGTCAAATGTCATTCACGTTTGAGAAGAGTTACTTTCTGACTGCTCTTCATGAATCAGACAAATCTCAATTCTGTGTGTACAGGCATTCTGCTGAGAGGGCTAATTTTGCTGTGTCCAGGGAAAACCCCACCTCTCCTAGAAACAAATAGGGAGAACACAATGATGTGCTTATTCTGAGACATTGCTACTTACCTTATTTCAGAAACTGAGTGAAGGGAGAAAAGGATGTTGTTTGAGATTGAAGAGAGTCACTTGTAACTGTTTAGCAACAGTAGTTTTCATCATACTGTGGATTGACCTGGGAATGTATCTGAAAATCATAAATCAGAATTGCTTCTTTGGGAACCTCTCCCTTGAATTGCATATTTATTATGACAAGGACAGTTCTGCAAATTGCGTGTGGCAGAACACTGTAAAAATTTAACCATAAGGTTTTGGAATGACCTTTCCATGTTCACCTTAGTTCAACCTAAGGCAACAACATCTAATGTTATGTTCAGAGAGATAAGTTGTACAATTTGTGAGTGTAACTTGAAGTACAGACTTGAAAGGCAGTCAAATTCAATTCAGTCTCTGAGGTTTGCTTCAGAGCCGTGAGTCCGTCCTTTGACAAAACCCTTGATATTTTGATTCTTTATCTTTAAATTTTAGGAGACACTTGATTTGTTTCTAGTGACAATAGCACTTGGTTAATTTTCAACTGTAAATATTGTACAGATGCACAAGGAATGGAGTTATTGATGCCTAAAACCATGTGTTCAGTGAGAAGTACTCTTATGTGGAGGAAAGAAGTGCTTATACGTGAAGATAGATGGGCTCACATCCAGAGCTGGATGTAAATTTGTGAAACAGTCACCCTTAGCAAGCCTTTTTCCTGTGGATTCTCTGCAGCAGCCAAACTGTAGAAGCAATACAGTTCTCTTTTCCTAAATTGGAAAAACGAGGGTCATTCTGTATGGCATCGTTCCCCATGACTAGCTCAGAGACATCGCAGCTGTGTTTTAAGCACTGCATATGAGTTTTGGGACTTCCCCAAGGGAAGCCTGGGAGAGCTGCTGGTTTCGATCCTGTAGCAGAGTGGCTCCTGAAACAGTTTCAGTTTAGAATAGGGAAACACTAGAGAGGAAAACCTTAATAAAACAATGCAGAGGAAAGTATTGATCATTTTTGTGTTACTTCCAAGACACCAAGTGTACTTTCCAGTTAGTGATTTGCACAACTGTAGTGACCGTACTTTTTTCCCCCGAGAAAAAACAGTGTTCAATCTAACCTCCTGTAGTTTATGTGAAGTAGATTTTTAATAATGATGTTACTGTTTGACCTTCATATCACTCCTGTTTCCTTGCCTCCTGTCTTTAATTTGAATTTCAGTGACTGAGGATGGAGACTATTTTTGACAGTATATTGAAGGTATTTATAGTGTATGTGACCTTCCCCTACCTCTGGGCCCACAATCCAACACATGAACAGTCAATAAAAAGATGGGGAGCTCTGTGGAAGCCAAGGGTGGAGGCACAAGGTGTAGGCCCTGTTATGTACGTGAGTCTGTGAGCAGTGGATAATCTATCCCTCATGTAGAACTCAGAATACCTGGTTCATAACATGGGGTCCTGGGGTGCATGGAGCTCTGGGAGATTAAAGACAAGGTTTCTCCCTTCAGGAAATAACTTTTAGAAATAGATACTTCCAACAAAAAATATGAGGCAAGTCAATGACTGCAATTTATCTGGATCCTTTTGCACTGGTTTAGTGCCGAGTGGTGTCTGAACACAATGAAGGAAGGGAATGAGCATATCTCTTATTGTGGAAGAGGATCATGGTGAGTGCATCATGTTTGAGAAGCAGGTTTGTGCCTGAGGCACCTGTGAAATCAAGCAGTTTTTGACATTTAGAAACCAACCTCACTGACCAGCTCCAGGTGATGAAATAGAAAATGAGAAATTTGTTTCTGTTTAAGGAGTAGAGGGTAAGAGAAGTAGAGTGTGGAAATTGGGCTGGGTTGGCAGGACCAGTACAGTTTACCTCACAAACATGAAGAAAATGTAACAAAATCAAAGTACTTAAAAATCATATACACAGATGATGTGGGTGAACAGCCTTGTGAACACTTGTCACAAAATCACAGGGTGGTTGACAGTGGAAGACATCTCTGGAGGTCATCTGGTCCAATCCTCCTGCTCAGACAGGGCCACTTAGAGCCAGGGGCACAGGACCATTTCCAGGCTGCTTTTGAGTATCTGCAAGGATAGGGAGACTCCGCAACCTCCCTGGACAACCTGTGGCGCTTCTCAGCCACCCTCATGGTAAAACATTCCTATGTTCTGAGGGAATCTTCTGTGTTTCAGTTTGTGCCCACTGCCTCTGGTCTTGTCACTGGACCCCACTGAGAAGAGCCTGGTTCCATCCTCTGTACCTTCCCTTCAACTATTTATATACAAAAAGCCCTGAGCCTTTTCCTCTCCTGGCTGAAAGTCCCAGCTCTCTCGGCCTTTCCTTATGTAAGACATGCTCCAGTCCCTTCATCATCTTTGTGACCTTTTATTGGAATCTCTCCAGAATGTCCATGCCTCCCTTTTACCGGGGAGCCAGGAACTGGATACATCACTCCAGGTGTGGCCTCACCAGTGCTGAGTGTTTTGTTTGTGCTTTTTTATCATAGCTCCCTTTTTTGGTTTTTGTTTCCATTACTTACTACAAGATGGAAGATGAAGGTGGAAGCAAAGGGTAGAGATGAGTGGAGTGTGCCCCCCACCAAACTGCTTGAGGGAGCTCTGAACCTCTCAGCTACTTTTCCATTTGTGAGACAGCAGTGGGAAGGAGGGAAGGAAGTCTCTCACAGGACCTGGCTTCTGAGTGTATTGAGAGCACCAAGTCCTGATGAAATCTGTAAATTCATCTGTTGGTCTTGGTTTCAGTTAATTTCCATCTGAAGGAAATGGCCATGGTAATGACCTATTTCCGGGCAATGCGCTGATCAACCTCATGCTGCACGAGGCAGTTTATGTCAGTGATGTGAGCCAGCATGGACTTTGAAAAAAACAAAATAACCTATCAGGAATACTTGAGTTCTTCTATTCCATATTCATTTACTTTACAGGTCTTGATATTAAAAAAATGGCTATTTTTCAGTGAGGAATTTGAATGAAGCTAGTGTAGCCATAACAAGTGCTAATGATAGGAGCAGTAATCTAGGCAGGGCAGTACAGAGTTAACAACAAGCTAGTTGATTGGGCTTCTCTGATTTATGTAGCTACATACTTAATTCTTGGATTCCTCTGCACACCTTGTGTGTGTGTTTGTGTGTGTATGTGTTTCCAGGCTTTTGGGAATTATTTACAACTTCCTCCCTGTTACGCCACATATATTCATAGTTCTTATTTGATTAGATGTCAGGAGACGTCTCTCAGCTAGAGAAGTCTTCTGGGTAAAAGATACTAATGGCATGTGGTTTAAGTCAATTTATATAGGGCTTGGGGTGGAGTCCTACATGCAAAAGTTAGGATATTTAGAAGAAGGTGGCTTGAATGTCTTTAGTTAAAGAAATGGGACATGCATATGCTGTGCATGAATATGGTACAAAATAAATCCAGATCTTGCAGGGACCCCGATGTTCTGCTTCTAACAATAGCATTATTTTAAAGTTTGATTTCCAGTTAAGTATTTGTGACATGCATTTTGATGTCTGCGTTGTTTAGCCTGTGGAAGGATGTAAGGTAGCAGAAGGGGTAGCAGAAGGGTTAGCAGAAGATGTTTTATGTGCAAAATTGAAATCGTGACTTCCCTACAGCACATATGGAAAGCTAAAGTCAAGAAGGCATGTTCGCGCTGTCTGCCATCCGCGCCTGCTTGCCTGGTGCAGCAGACTGCCTGTTTTAGACGCTCTATCCTGGGTAGCACAACTATTCTCCCATCAATGGTGTGTGAGATGGTGTCTGGCAGTCTAGATAGCTTGTTGCTCTCTTGACCTTTCAAAGCTCTAGCAGTTACAAGAGCTCAATTAAGCACTCCTAGCAGGCAGGCTGGATATAGTCCACCAGCATGTTGATAGAAACCTTCCACAAAGGGAAACCAAGGGCCAAAAATCCCATTTCAGATTATCTGAAGTTTCTTTGATAGTCTTTTTGGGGCACAAGTCCTTTGTTTTCTCCTTTGTTTTCTCCTTTGTTTTCTCCTTTGTTTTCTCCTTTGTTTTCTCCTTTGTTTTCTCCTTTGTTTTCTTTTCTTTTACAGTTGAGGTTGTGTGTTTATGTCTGTTTGGGAATATGTTTTTGTTTTCCAGTTGGTGATAATAAGTGAAATGATTTGTTCTGGTGAACAAATTCAGAAACAGCTGATGAGAGCAAATCTATAATTTATTTTTATTTAATATTGGCTCTCAGGAAGGCTATCACAGAGAAAGAATCCATCTACCTCTTTATTGAAGCCATGGACATCTATCTTCGTGAAGACATGTCTTCTCTAAATTATAAACAAACTCCAGCAACTGGACTGACTAAATGAAATGCTGTTTGTTTACTTACACTGCATGTTACTTTCCAGATAATGACTTCAGCTGATGAATAAGTATTACAAAATCCTGAGGATAGGTAACACATCTTTAATAGGAATCATCAATTCTTTTTTCAGCAAGTCGTTTATTTACGCAGCAGCGGGTAATGACAGCCACGCTTGTTTATTATTGTTTATTATTTGATACATATCTGACGAGATTAATGTCTAAGATTCTGCCAGGAGAAAATTTAGCAAAACTTGGATGTTTTCACTGCAGTAACTACAGAACCATAGGAACCAGATGTTTTAAAAGTTTTTTTTCTGAGAAATGAAAGATTAAAATCTCTGGGAAATTCTCCTGTGCACATTTCATTGTACATTGTCATTTACAACACAGTGTGATTCTATACGTTTTAATTTAGCAATGCGTAGGACTTTCTGGCATTTAAAATTCTAGAATTCCGTACTATATTTTATGGTTTGCAACAGAGTTTTAGAGTTGTGTTAGAGTTTACAAACCAGTCAAATGGAGTTAATAAGAATTGGGTTTAACACTTCATTTTTTTACCTTTTTAAGGCAATTTCTGTGTTTTTTACAAATATCTATACAGATGTTTTTATTAAAAATAAATTCTTTAAATCAAAGTATTTTTTATTGGTATAAGAAAATAATTTTTTTTTCAGGAATCCAAAATGAGAGTGCTTCTTACTCAGCTTTGTGCTGAGGTCTAAGGGCAGGTAGACCATTACAAGAATTTTTAAGCAGAGGGAACAATAATAGGCCAGCTTATGGGAGCAAGGCTGATACATTAATACTACTAGTTGATTATCATAAGAACATAACTGCATTTCAAGGCTATTCCCTTAAATAACAACTAAGTACGACAGGAAAAAGATATTTACATCTCTTTTTATAAAGTATATTTGCCTGAAAGGAAGTGACAAACTTAGTTTTGTCTTCACTGGAGGTACTTGAAATTTATTATATGTGCAGAAATGGGCTTTACTAAAATTGACTTTGCACTTAACTTCATAGACTTGTTTCTATCTGCTTGTGGAGGCAGCTCAGCAGGCTAATTTTGGAGGCTAAATGTCAAACTTCAGAGTTTTTTATCCTAAGATGTTAATTACTCTTAGGATTTCTTTACTTTTTTATCTGGTGTAGGAGATTAAAAACTAAAACTCCTTGTAAAATTGCAAAATTTTAATCCATGGAGATTGTCAAAACTCAACTAGACACATCCCTGAGTAATCTGCTGTGGCTTTGAATATGGTGCTGTTGAGCAGGAGGCTGGACTAGATGATAGTCTGGTTCATTGAGAGAATGCAGGCTATATAAAAGTCTTCAGGGCACAAAGGAGGAATCCCCATGTTTTTTACATCATAAGTTAAAACTCGCTCTTAGAAGTTTTCATCTTGTCCAGCAGTTGCCCGTGATTTAGTTCCCATTACTGAAGGACGCCCAGTATAATTCTGAAATTTTAGGCCTTTAATATCTAATTCACTGTGATTCTTTTGCCTTCATTTGGATTCCAGGCAAATATGGGGATAATATCTATAAAGTGAGATATGAAAGAGGCATTAGATTTTTGCTCAAATATAGTCAATTTATCATATATATCACATTGTGGTTTACCCCATATATTTAAGAAAGTTGTGTTCTGCTTCCCTTAATTCCTTTTAAAATGGAATAATTTGTATTGTGTGCTGTAATTCTGTTATTCATTATAGACATCCTGGCAAGAACATGGGTGGCCTTCAGACATGCTGAAGTGAAATCATAAGGTTCCCTGTACAAGACCCTAGTACCATATGTGAAATTTTGATTTTGCTGATTGACGTTTCACTTGAACTTGACAGTGAGAAAATGCTTTTTTCTTTTAAATACCCACCACATACACCTATTCCTGATAACTTAAGCTGCTTTGCCTTCTAAGAGTTTTCCTATGCATGCATGAATGTTATCCCCCTCCTCTCCTGCCAGGAACATAGATTTGTTAGGAAAAATGAATAATTCAGTTCAGCCATGTCTTTTAATACAAAATAATGTTCTCATCACATGGATCCAGAGGTTCAGTGGAATTTTCAGGCAAGAACATCTGGGAGATGGTCTGGATGGGACTGTCCTGGTGTGCTGAGGGAGAAAACATAATTCAGCTGATACCATTTCCTATAGCTATCTTTGCCTTGTCACCACAGGGATAAAATTTGAGATATTCCTGTAATCAAATGCCTCCCAGTAAAATGCATACATTTAAAAAAAAATCCAAATACTGCAAATTGTGCTGTTTTGCTTAGGGTTATTTTAAATAAACCTGGACATCTGTGTCTGTAAGTGTGGTGGGAGAGATTAGTCCTGCCAGTTAGACAACGTGTTTTGTGGATCCACTTGACTGGTAACAATTAGAAGTGTTGTCCCTGCACTTCTCTGGTAGATTTTATGATGTGAATGCAATGCTATTCCATTTAAATAAGGTCTGTTTTAGAATAATCAAGAGAGGAAACAAGAAGGAACTGCTATGAAGATCATAGGCTATGATGATTTTGAAAATTAACAGGAATAAAAAATACCAATGCCTTTTCAAATCACGAAAAGATCCAGGTCTGCAAACAACTGACAAAACACAAGAGGCTATAAAAGAACACACTTGTGTTACTGTGCCAACTTAAGCAACAAACATTTCCTTTTCTTCTGCATGATGAAAGAAACAATAAGCCATGATTCTTTTTTTAAGCATTGTAAACTTAAAAACTTTGAACAGGAAGGGAGATGATAACTGTATGAATTACTGCTGATGATTGATGGAATAACTGTTACAAAAGGAATAATGGAAGGAGAGCAGTGCAAATCTAGAGCGACATTCTGGTTTACTTAAATGAAAGTTTTCAATATTTTGTAATAAGTGTTTTAGCCTAATTGAAATCAGTTAAGAATAAGTTTAAAATTAAAAAAGAAATATAAATAAGATACCAAGTCCCTTTTTTTTTTTCTCCAAAATTGAGTTTAGCTGGCATAATATTGAGAGCCAGGAAGATTTCTTTAAGTGTGAAAATCCAGTCTTGAATTTAGTGGTGACTTCTGACTTTTACCTGACCAGGGAATGCAGCATTGCGTCTCGAGAGTCTTGGAGGGGTTTTGAGTAGAAATGTATTTGAACTGTGGTATAGCAGAGCATATACAATCTACTGAGTGGGCCCTAGGTGTGACCTCGGAAAGGTGATGCATCTCGGGTTTCTTTAGCATTTTTAAATTTTTTCTGCCCATACCTACTTTGGGGACTGCCTTCATGTAAAGCTGGGTGAACACAGAGCGCCTGTTGAATGCTTGTAAGCAGAAAAAAACCAGTTGTGGGATTAGCTGTGCTATGGGCTTCAATTAAGAAGCCTAGAACTGCTGGATATTTATTGGCTGGCTTTAATGGAAAGCTTCATAGAGAACAGAGGTGATTAAATCTTACAAAAATGTGTATTGTTAATAAAAACCAAAAGGAAGATAGTCTGTTATGGCAGCTATATATAACAAATAACATTGAGGTAATTTTTTTTTTTCATGGTATTTTTATATGGTACTTTTCGTCCTAGAAAGGATATCATTCTGCTTTTGTGATCTCTGTTGCTAAACTGGAGCATGGCAAGAACTAGCAAAAGTTCAGGAATGCTCATTGACCTGCCATCCATCTCTTACATGCTTGAAATATTCTCTCATATTTTTCTCATATTACCCTGATATTTCTCCTCTTGAAGCTTTGTCCTTCTTTGCTACTTTGTCATGGTGCTCCTCCTCTGGGTAATATCAATGATGCCCATCATCCACCTACCTACTTTTTGCTGCTCCTTGTTCACTCTCTTTATCTTTAGAACTCTAATCAAAATATGAGTTGCCTTCCTAATTAGCACAGCAGAGTGGCAATATCAGAGCCATCTTTGTCATATTCCTGTCCCTCAGCGGGAATCCAGCAGTGATCGAAGCAGATGAATAGCTGATATGTTTGAGTGGTAATTCCTCAAGCAGAAACTGATTCCCTTGTAAACTGGAAGAAATATGACTTTTGACTGAGCATAACCATATGAGTTAAAGGAGAAAATTAATTTCATTTGCAAACAATGGATCACAGAGGAAAAAGGAGGCTCTAGCCAGCACAGTTCCTGAAGAAAGCAAATTTTTAGGGATGACCTAGGCTTGTTTGTATTTCTTTGACGAAAGTTAGCACAGCATGTTTTGAGACCTTAAGACTTGCAGAACTGGAGTTTCCATTCTTGTGTCATTCATCACTGCAGGTGCTGGAGACTCACTTGTAGTCAGAAACTTGCTAGGGTAGTGTGGAAGAAATCTCTTTATCTGAGGGATTTTACAAAGTTGATTGATCCTGTAGCATATTAATAATGTTGCTTTACAGTGTGAGTACTGCTTGTCTTAAAATTTTTGAACAAGTTGACTGTTGCATAGCAAATCCGAAAAGGAAGGTTTGCCCAAGGTGTATGTTGTCTCTTTTATGAGAAGTCTATATTTCCAGTTGCAGATTCTTCTGAAATCCCAAACTCCTGACTACTGTATGAAAAGCAGTACAGGTGCTCTATGCAGGGAGATGATTATGGCATTCATTAGAACATAGCTGCTTTACCTTGACCAGTTTTGGTGCCCAACAGGAGAAAGATGTGGATAAATCAGAGAGGATTCAGTGAAGGGCTCCCAGAATGGTTGGGGCTGGATCACTTGGCTTGCAGATGCAGCCTGAGGGAATGGGGCTTGCACAGCCTGGAGTCGAGATCAGTCAGCATCTACAAGGAGGTTATCAACAGCAAGGAGCTAGGCTCCTCAGACGTGTGGGTGGCAGGACAATCAAACGTGTATTTTCTGCCAGCATTCAGTATTGCAACAATATATGGAAGAACAACCAGTGGTCCAAAATTTGGTGTATCCTTAGAAGAGGAAATAGCTCAGTGAGGGATAAGATGTAATGTGCTTTACTGACCCAGGCAAAGTCTGTTCTGAATCAGAAAGAAATCAGTTTCTCTTATGTCTGAAAAACACAAAATTCTTGGTCTTCTAGGTTGCAATAATTTTAGAAACCTGAGATCAGTTGTTATCCTGGAAAATATCTGTTGTACTTTTACAACCTTTGAATGTCCCAGAACACAAAAAATATTCCAACATTGAGCTATAAAAGTTCACCACACCATTTGCTGCTTTTATGATTTCCTTGAGTTTTTCTTTTGCAATTCATTTATATTTTATTTCCTTTCAGGTTAGCATCTAATCATTAGCACCCTCTTCAGCAGCAAGCACATTTCTGCTTCCGTGTTGCCTAAAACATACACTGCTCTTTTAACCCTCCCATCTTTATTTAAGCAATCTTTTTTCTAGTGTTCATAGAAATCCATAGTACAATATCTGTTTTATCTCTGAGAAAGTACATTTAGGTTTATTCAATATTGTGTATTACATACTATCAGATGGTTTCTAGGAAACTTTCACTATTTTGTTGTAAACAAGTATTGTATATACTCTTCACATTCTTGTGTTGCCTTGCAGATGGAAAACGGTAACATACAGAGGCTTCAGTCTTATTTCTTAGTAAAGAGATGGGAATAGTGCCCTAAAACGAGCAGAGTCAGAATCACAAACTCTGTCTCACTCTCTTTCTTTCAAAGGACAGTTGGTGGAGCTGTGCAAGCAGTGACAGCCACACAGATTGGGATGGGAGAATCAGGCATGTAGTGCTTCCTTTAGGTTGATACCCTCATCTACTCTGTGTGCATGCTCTAGGTCAGGTGGCTTTTAGAGACAAATCTAAATGAGCCAATGGATGTGGACAGCTGGCATCATGTAATCTATACATTAACTGGTGTATTTTTGGTTTAGAAAAAAACCTATGAAAATACATGCTGGAGAAGGGGAATTTTTCAAGATTATTTTGATAGGTGATACACAAGAGGGACAAAAGGCCTTTCCAGAGATATTTTCATTGATGTAAAGTATTGCAGACTGTTATATTCTTGAAATCAGATGAGAATAATTGAAATGTGTAAATCATGAAAGGAGCCTCATCCTCTTGGTAAAATCCTAAGTAGTTTGCTTTGTTTTATGCTAGACCTGGTGGATAGGTAATGGGTATAAAGAAACAGTCCTGATATTTTTCAAGGAGTTTATGAGGATGAAGACTAACCAAAGGACTAACATCTGAAACCACAAGGACTCACGTGGCTTTGACACTCTTGGAAAATGGGCTTAGATTTAGCCCACTGATGAGGATGTGTGTATTTTTTGTAGTGTTTATATCCTGAAATAAATGATGCCATGCAGTGCTAAACTGCTCACTTGGTGTTTCTGGCAGTATCAAAGAGAGGAAGGCTGCAGTTGCTTAAAGGGTCATTGTGTTTACAATAGATACCTGGGCTGAATCACAAATGAACCTCTGTGTTACGGGCTTGAGCTTTCAGTAAGCCTGGGTGAGGGAAATTTAATTAATTCCTTAGTCTTCATGTGCACAGTTTAACACAGATGTTGGTAAGAAAACCTCTCCTAATCTAAGCAGTGAGCAAATGGCAGTATTTTATGTCATGACAGTCATTGATTGCTGTTAACAAGAGATCATGACTAGAAAATCAAAATTTCAGTAGCAGGTGATGATCTGGATTTATAAGTAGACAACTAGTGTATGGCAGCGGTTTCTTCAGCGTATATCATTGTCAGACTAACTCATTAAGAGATGGCAAAAAAGATAGTTATTTCACCAGATGAAAACTGTATTTATGGCATAAAAATGAAGGGTAGCAAGCAAAAATACGTATAAAAGCAGTTGTTACCTTTGAAAGCTGACTAAGTTTGAGTGCTGTAACTTGAAGTTGTCATTGGCACAGTTGAGAGCCTCTGGGTAAGGATTAAGAGACAAATAAAGCAGATACCATCATGGGAGTCTACTATAGGCCACTCAGCTAGGATGATGACACTGATGAATTATTCTTTAAGGAATTAAGGGACAGTTCTAAATCATCTGTCCTTGTCCTTATGGGGGACTTCAACTTGCCAAATGTTAACTAGGATCACTACAAAACTAGCAAAAACAGGTCCAGAAGATTCCTAGAATATCTGGATGATAACTTCATGGTACAGGTACTAAGGGAGCTGGCTGGGAAAGATGCCCTCCTTGATTTGATGCTTGCTAACCAGAGGATCTCATGAAGTGGTGGTTGGTGGCCTTTTTGCTGACAGAGACCATGAAGCAGCTGAGTTTAAAATCTCTGGTGACAGGAGGAAAACTGCCAGCAAAGCTTCAACCCTGGATATGAGGACACCAGACCACAGGCTGCTCAGGGAACTGGCGAGTAAGGCTCCTTGGGAAAACACCTTTGAAGATGTTGGGGTCCATCAGTGCTGGTTGCTCTTTTGGCACCACCTCCTAAGGGCACAGGAGTGGGCAATTTCAAAATGTCAGAGGTCCAGCAGACAAGGCAGATGGCTGGCTTGGCTGAGCAGGATCTTCTTCTGGAGCTCAGGCAAAGAAAGCCAGTGGAAGAAAGATCAGGAGACATGGGATGACTACAGAGACAGTGATCACCACTGTAGGGAGAAAACTCATGCAGCTGAAGCTAACTCTACTGTGGGGGACAATAAAAAGTGTTTTTAAAAAGGCAATCCAGTAATAACATTGACCCATTACTTGATGAGGATGGTCACCTCACAAATAGGGACATAGGAAAAACAGAGATGTTTAATGCTTCCTTTGCTTCAACATTGATGATGGGCTTTGGGGGCCCCAGAGCCCTGAGCATGGGTGTACCATGACTGTGATAATGATAAACTCTCAGTCAGCCCCAAATTTGCTGCCTATCAGTCTGTGGAGCTTGATGAGATTCACCCAAGAGTACTCAAAGAGCTGGCTGATGGCATTGCAAGACCTCTCTCAATGATTTTTGAACAGTCTTGGTGATCCAGAGAGGTCTCAGTTGACTGGAAGCTGGAAAATGTCCCAGTTTTCAAGAAGAGCAAGAGGGATGACCCTGAAAATTACAGGCCTGTCAGTCTCACTTCAGTGACTGGTAAAATTATGGAGAATATTGTTCTGGGAGTTACTGAAAACCACCTGAAAGACAATGCAGTCGTTGTTCACAGCCAGACTGCTTCTTGAGGGGAAGGTCCTGCTTGACAGACTTATTTTCCTTTTATGACAATATAATCCACCCAGTTGATCAAGGGAAGACAGTTGAAGTAATCTTTTTGGATTTCAGTAAAGCTTTCCATGCTGTCTCTCACAGTGTCCTTCTGCACAACATGTCCAGCTCACAGCTGGATAAACACATCATGGGGGGGGTGAGCAACCGGCTCATGGGTTGGGCACGAAGGGTTACAGTGAAATGGGGTGATGTCAGACTGGAGGCCTGTCACTAGTGGGGTTCCACAGGGCTCCAGCCTTGGCCCTCTGCTCTTCAACAACTTCATCAATGATTTGGACACAGGACATACTGATACACTGAGTAAGTTTGGTGATGACACTAAATTAGGATGAGCTGTTGGCTCTCTTGAAGGGAGAGGTGCCCTACAGGGAGATGTTGGTAAATTAGAGGACTGAGCAATCACCAATCATATGCAAATTAAGAGGGGCGAGTGCCAGATTCTGCACCTGGGATGGGACAACCCTGGATGTACAGGCAGACTGGGGAATGAGAGGCTGGAGAGCAGTGACGGGGAAAGGGACCTGGGGGTCCTGGTCCATGGCAGGTTGAACATGAGCCAGCAGTGCCCTGGCAGCCAGGAGGGTCAAGCGTGTCCTGGGGGGCATCAGGCACAGCATCACCAGCCGGGCAAGGGAGGGGATTGTCCCACTCTGCTCTCCACTGGGGTGGCCTCACCTCGAGTGCTGGGGGCAGTTCTGGGTGCCACAATATAGAAAAGATATTAAACTATTGGAGAGTGTCCAAAGGAGGACCATGAGGATGGTGAAGGGCCTTGAGGGGAAGCTGTGTGAGGAACAGCTGAGGTCCCTTGGTCTGTTCAGCCTGGAGGAGACTGAGGTGAGTCTTCATTGCAGTTACAATTTCCTTGTGAGAGGAAGCAGAGGGGCAGACACTGATCTCTTCTCCTCTCTGTCAAGCCCACTAACAGGACCCAAGAGAACAACCTGAAGCTGAGTCAGGGGAAGGTAAGGTTGTAAATTAGGAAAAGATCTTCCCCCAGAGGGTGATTGGGCACTGGAGCATGTTCTCCAGGGAAGTGGTCACAGCACCAAGCCTGGCAGAGCTCAAGAAGAGGTTGGAAAATGCTCACAAACACATGGTCCAATTCTTGGGGATGGTCCCTTGCCAGGACCAGGAGTTGGACTTGATGATTCTTGTGGCTCCCTTTTAACCCAGGATGTTTTATGATTATGTGGAATAGTCAAATACAGACAAATTCATTATATATGCTTAACATCAACATTTTTAACAAGGTAAAAAACAAATAAGAAAGCAAGCTCCAAAACCTTCAATTTTTTATCTGGAGTAGATGAAAAATGTTACATTTGAAAACCAGGTAGGGCTTGTATGTATGGAGATAAAAGATAAAATTCAAGGAAAATATTTTTTTTCTCTTCATAATTCTCCACTGGTAACAGAATTTCATGTTGAATTTTCAAGGAAGCTATTTTTAAGTATGCAGAAAATCTTAATGACTTGAACCAAAATCCCAGATAAAAATATACTGACGATCTGGAACACAGAATCTAAATTGGCACTTTTAACTGAGCTGAGACAAATTGGGATGATGGTTGCCATGCTTTCCTGCAAATTCTTTCCTTTTCTAGCTTTCTGTTTTCTTGTTGACATCCCAGATGTGTTTTCCATTTTTCCTCTTTTTTACTGTCCAGTTTTAATTTTGTAGCTGACCCAATCTTTGTCTTTCTGTCTGTGCTCTTATATCAACACATAGCATCTTGTATTTTAAATTTTTTTTTTCTGAATTGTCTTTCTGCAATTTAAAATCCTCCCTTTGTGATATTTGCTGCTTGTTAATAAATACAGTCAAAAGTTATATTTCCATTTTTCCTTAAAACCTGTAATTTTTAAGCCCCTTCCGCCCCAGTAAACAGCACCACAGGTCAGCTTGTTGTTACTAATAAGTCTGATTTACCTTTACTTAAGGTCTTAAACACAATCAAGTTACCAGTTTTCAAAAGCTACCATGAGTCAACCAATCTGTGTTAATATCCATGTGTGTGCCGACAGTCTGAGACAAAAGTGAGATGATTTAGGTTCACACACTTGCAATCATTTCCTTGGTGTGTTTTTCTTCCTTTGACACCTGTCTCCAAATTATTCCACTGGCAGCATCTTAGTTCTGTCATCTCTGTGGCTTCCCTCTATAGCTCAAAATCATTAATAATTTAATGCCATTCTCTAGATCCAATTAATTGTCTCAAAACATCAAATTCCATTTCTTTTCCTTTAATTTGGGGGATTTTTTTGCTTTGTTTTTTAAAGTTCTCAATGATGTGATTATATTATTGATAAAGCTTTTTCTTTAAATGAATTTGGAGACTGCCTTCTATTTCTGTCATTGCCCTCTTCCTCAAAAGCCCTTTCTCTTATTTCATAAATGTGAGAATCTCTCTGTCAGAATACACAGAGCTACCAGATTATCCTCCTTCAGAGGCTTTCACAGAACTAATCTCTGCCATAATACGTATAGGAAACTTGCTTAAAGAACAACCCACTGTGGTTATGCAAGGGATGAGTCATAATGCTGGTATCGAATATTTAAAAATGCTTTATTTCCTATTGCATTGCTACCTTGATCCCCGTGTTACTCCTTTGTTGTCTTTTTCTGCTCATTTTCTCTCAGCCTTCAGATTGCAAGCTCTTTTAGGCAGTGTTTGTCATTCACAATAGCACAATATGGTCTCAAGGAGTTTTCCATCTTAGATGTTTTTTGAAAAAAAAACAGGTAAACTAACACACCAGAGCATCCCATAGATTTGGGAAATGTTTAGCTCTGACTATGAGGGCTCTATTTGTTTGATAACTGGGCTGAGCTCTGGAGCTGCCTTTTTGCATATTTTCAAAGATTTTCTGAGGAGTTGCCATGAAAAGACCATCACTCCTCTAAAAATACCTACCCATTCCACTTTTTCCTAGTGAAGCAACATAGAAGCAAACATTTAGGCTAGTATCATGAAATGGGAGTGCAAATACGTGGGTTGCTTGGTGTGGGGCTTTTGTTGTTTTGATTTTTCCTGATAAAGTACCTGGTACAGCTGTTTACCTGGTTCCTGAATGCCAAAATCTTGTCTTCTGCAAACCTAAGAGCTATTTAAAAAAACTCTGCTTTCAGGCAGCTGTTGATTGGATTAGCACCTTGCAAACCTGTTAATGGCAAGCTGGATGCTGCGATCAAGCTTGCCAAAGTCATGTTAAGGGTAAAGAGAAGACTGATTTCCTATATAATCTCCTTTTTAATCACATTGCCACCCTAAAGCTCCCAGCTGTTCTAAAATTTCAGTCCTGCAATTTGAACATCCCCCAAGGCTGTAGATGCCATAGCAGTTCCACATTAGCTTTAAAGAACAACAAAACCATTTTAATCAACATACAGTTTGGTTTTTAAATGTAAAGATAGCAGAATATTTCAATGCCTACTGTGGGAGCTGGTAGCCCTCCTTGGATAGTAATTGTCTATTTATATGTAAATTTTGTGGCACTGTACTGCAGGTCCATGCCAAGAACCAGGGAGGACATCAGGACTAGACTTTGCCAGGTTGTGAAGCATCCATGGCCCTTACACAAGGAATTAACACTTCCTGCTTGATATTGCCTTAATGAAAACATGGACTCTCCTTTTTCCTTTGCTAAAAAGATATTTCTTCAGTTTGTCATACACTTCAAATATTCCTTGAAAACAATTAATTGAATTAAATTTTGTCTTTCTATAAATTCTACCCTCAAATAATTAACATCCATATAATATTATTTAGCATTCTCAGAGCAGCATTTTGTGTTTTCTTCAAGAGAATTCAAAATAATGACATTGTTTGGTCATCTAGAGAAGACTTCATAAATAAGAAATTTTCATGTTCACCACCTGTGGTCCCTCTGCCAAACTGAGGTCCCCTCTACTCATGGTGCATTTGTGGGAGTGATTCTGATTGTAGCTTGTATTTTTCAAGTTGATCAGTTTAGGATGAAATGATAGTCTGTATTCCCTGTTGGTATATTATGATGTGCCAATGTCAGCAGTTTCACTTCATGCTAAACTTTGACATTTCACATTTTGCCTTTGTTCTGAATCAATTTTAAAAGATTTTAAGTGAAATAAAAATTTTATGGGAATAACTCTTCTTTTTTTTACTGTAGTTCATAGCAAACAAGAAGGAGTTGCACATCACAAGGACATAAGATACCATTTCAAATCATGTCCTAGTGTGATGTGTGATGACATTCTTAATACTGCTACAGGATAAGAAGATAAGCAGTTAACAATATCTCTTTACAAATTCTGAATATTGAAATGATTTGTTCCTCTTATTGGCACAGTGAGGCCTGAGATTTCCATATTCAAAGTATACATCAAATGAAGACATAAAGGTATTTCTCCTTTTGGATTTAAAAGTCTCATTAGCATCAAGTGAATGAAAAGATAAAAATATATCTCAGAGGGAGACCCCACTATCATAAATTAAAGGTTTTATGCATGTGTGCAGTCACATATATTTCTTTATTCCTAGTAAAATCTCAATGCATGTTTGCTTACTGCTTCATGCCTTCATTTAATAAATAATAGTGTGAAAAGTCTTTACTTGAAGAAACTTGTTTGATCTTTCTAAGAAGATAATTACTTGAGAATTTTCAGTGATCTGGAAAATGAGATCTAATTCCTAAGTGGATTACCCTGTTTAAGTTAGTCATTGTACTCAGACTGCTTTTATTTTTTAAGGGAAAAACACAATATAAAGGCCACAACTGAACTGGTGAGAGTAATGGTGGCTATATTAATGCAGTGAGAATTCATCAGTCAAAATCTGTACTTAAGCTCCAACTGTACTGATGAAAGTTAAGCATGGGTACAGAAAACTAATAAGAAAAATAAGAGATCTAGAGGCACTACGTAATTTACTTAAATAGTTTCCACTGCAAGTAAATGGAAATAATAAAAAAAACCCTTTCACTCGGTGGACCCAGTTTCCTGAAGATAACACACTTGTACAATACTAAAAAGACCAGACATTTATGGTCTTCAAGGAAAAGAAGCTCAAATATTATCACATATGACCACTAGCAGTGTGAAAAGTATGAGTTTGCACCATGAGAATAACTCACAGATGCTATTCTAATATAGTAAGTGGTAAGATAATTGGTAAATATTTGTCAAGCATGTTATTAAAACAAGAGTTTGTTTTTCAAATAAACTGGGCTTGTAGACCTCACAAATAAGGAAGAAAATAAAAAGAACAATAAATAGCTGGAGTAATTATTAACATGAATTATCTCACTTTTATTAGGCAGTTTCCCATTAAAGATGAAGAATTGGGGGCTGCAGTAACACACATTACTTACAGATATTACTGCAGCTCTTCCATTTTGCAGTGAAAGGAGATGGAGACATGAAGAATTTCACAAAGGTTGAATTTCAGAAGCTCTTGCGAAAAGATTTTTACTGTTCTCCAGAGTAACCCAAAAAAACTTCAGTAACCCAGGGAGGAAGTATAGTTTCCTTGGTTGTCATGAACAATGTCCACTTGTCATTATTTTATTGAATAGTCGAGGTATTTCTATTATAGTTTCATCAAAGTTTTTGTATACGTTTAATTTTTTTTTCATCCTAAGGTGATGGGATCCATTCTTAGCTCATATAAAAATACTCAGAAATCTACACAATTAATTTCATGTAATTGTATGCTCCTCCTTTTCCTGGGTTACACTGCTGTGAGTTTTTTCCATATTCAAAAAGCAAAGAAGCTTCCAGCTTTCCCTTTCCACAGAAAATTTACATGATCACGTTTGTACCACAGGGAAAATAAGGGTAATACTGAGTTTTAATAATGCAATTTGTCAATATAATTAAAATAAATGGAATCACTCTGATTTTTTGGAAGTGTGTTGGGACTGTGGCCAATGCAAGACATGACAAGCACTGTAAATGATCTCTGTGGCCTGAAAGAGGAAAGTCCAATTTTAACAACTCTAGTCTGACCCAAAAGGCATTTTTTTCCCCTTAGGGGAGATAAGAATTATGTTACTGTGCTTCATGGTTTTTTTTATAAGGTGAGGACCAGTTAGGTAGCATCCCTTGTGGACAGCAGAATGAAGGGTAGTAAAAGTGATGCTAAGCCACTTGGTCAGTGTCAAATATGATGTGCTCACCATGGAAGTGCTGTAGAAAGTTAACACCCACACAGTCGTGTGATTGCCTGTCAGGCTTAATGGCTGCTTTGTTTGTTTTCCTCTTACTTAGAGGTAGTGTTGCTTCGGGTTTGGTTTGTGACACCATTCTTCGTGGCAGTAGAGTGGCACCAAGGAACTGCAGTGCTGGTGAGGAGGGGGTTGGATGTGCCCTTTCCAAGGAGGATTGACTGTTGAGGGACCACAGACTGTCCTGGGGGCTGGGACTCTATGGGGTAGCTCATCTCAGCTTTCATTAATGCTGTGATAACATCAGTGGTTTTGTCCACAAGTCACTGGTCTGTCAACCATAACAGAGATTTAAACTCTGCACTAAACTTCTGTCTGCTTGTTGATGCTCATCTTTTCCCACTATTTCCATTGGCAACTGTGTCAGAAGTTGTGGCAAAGGGAAATTTTAAAGAATAGCAAAATTTGGCAGGCTTTGGGGAGGTTACAGGGCCTCCATATATTTTCTTAATAGACAAGATATTTTTAAAAATTCAATAAACTTTGAGTACATTTCATTTTGATTTCTGCTCCTTTTGCTGTAGCTCAGGCGACATTTTAATTTTGAACAATCACTGTAACCTAGCAGATGTATCTGAACTCCTGAAAAGCAAAATATTCCTTGGAGAATAATTTTATGTCAGTTCAAAGCTTATTAAATTCTATGCTGTAACTATTATGGGCTTCAGGAAAGAAAAAAATAAAATATTTGTAAAGTTAAAAATTTGCTTTATTTTGAACTGTGAGTTTAGTAACAACTGTTGTTTGTTCTAATAATGGTGAAATGTAGGCTGCTGCATCACTTGTGATGGGCAATTTCATTGTTATACAGACACAAACCATGGCAGGATTCAATCATTCCTGGGATATGCTGATATACTGCAACATGTGCATGACCACTGTTCTCACTGTAATCTCTATTCGCTGTTGTTCTCGTAAATCTGAATTTATATGGAAGGTGGGCACTGCAGTCAGCTACAATGATCTTTTTCACCTAGATTGTTGCATGTCCATCAGTAAATCGTGAATGCCCTAGGAAAACCTGTCTTAGCATGTTCCTCCCATGTCAGTTTATTACAGGGCAGAGGGTGATTCTGAAAAAGTAGAGTAGTGAAATTTAAGGTTTTGTTTGGCTTTTGTCATATTAGGATCTAATATTTATGTGTCACGTGGTATGTTGCAGTTATTCTTTACTTCTTTCCTGTGCTAATGTCAGAAAAAATATACGCAGTAACCAGGGGGTTAAATTCCAACTCAACAGGCATATTTTTGGTTTCTGTAAGGGAGCTGTGAGTGGAGCTCAGCGCTTTGCAGCGGAGGGCAGCACTCCGTGACAGAACCGAGCATCCAAGGGAAACGTGGCTGGCAGCAGACATCCATGACGGGAACGAGACGCTGTACCAGCTCTTGCAGTTTCACAGGGACCTCGCGTTTTCCAGCTGTTTACCCTTGAGATGTAAAATGGCAATTTGGCATAGGCTAACAGCCCAGTGTGATGTGAGCATCTGCGTAAAAGGCTGCACATATGGAGCATGCCCAGTGGTATGAACAGCCTGTTACCCCACCCCCAGCCAATCTAGGAAGAGATGAAATGAACTTTGCACTTGCAAATGTCACTGAATACATTTTGCACAGGATTTTAAAAGGTTCTTTTACAAGCACTATTTTTAACAGCCAAATCCGCCCCCCAAAACAGAAAGGAAAAAGCCCTAGGTATTTTTCTGTGATCGATCTCAGTTTATGATCAGCTGAAGCATCTCTCACAATATTTACGAAGCCGGTTTTATTTTATGTTTTTATCATTGAAGTTGAGATTTTTGGAGGTGGTGTGGATTTTTGGGAATTTTTTTAAATTTTTTTTTTCCCCCCTACTGGCATGAGAAAATTTGAAAATTTAATTGCAGTAGAATACTTGGAAACAGGGAGGCTGGAAGCTTGAAACGCAGAGGGAAGAGAAGGAAGGCTCTCACAGCAGAGCATGGATAGGAAAGGAGCTGTGATTCTGCAGTGCTCAGTGTGCACATGTTTTATGAGATCAGTGCCGGGCGCTGCAGCTGCGGACAGTAACTGAGCTGTCTGGCTAATGAAGGCCACCTGGATCAGGCTTCTGAAAAGAGCCAAAGGAGGACGTCTGAAGAATTCTGATATCTGTGTAAGCCCTGCATTTTCCTTATCACCTTATATTGTATGTATTGCAAAGAGGGAGAGAAAAAAGGCGGCGAGGAGAGGACAGTTGTTTTCATTCTGATTGAATTACCAGAACTCTATTTTGTATGCAGGGAGATGCAGAGGGAAAGCAGAGCTGTCATTATTTATAGAGCTGTTCTGGCATTGTGGCTGCTTCCATTGTGGTGATATAGGGACATGTGTTGAGTCCAGACGGATTTTATTAGTTGGAAGTTGATTTGTGGTCATTTGCATGTTTTGCTGAGGGGCAGAGATGGATATGAGCCATTTGCAGTTCTGATGGGGAAAGTGTGTCAGGTAAAGAGGCTGTCCTAAAATAAAAATGCATAGCAGAGGTTAAATCTCTTAGCAGTGGTATTGTGTAATGGTAATTATTGATACTAAATTTGCATTTTGATTATAGAAAGTCTGTTTGCTTGCTATTTCTGTCACTGTTTAGAGTTCTAATTTTTATGGAGCCATCCTTGAAGCTGCTGTGTGTCCTTCAGCCTGCACTGCACCAGTGCTGTAAGTCTACAGAGAAACTGTCTCTGCTTGCTGAAAAGCACACAAATAAGAGTGCAAAGATAGGGCAGGAAATAAAACACTGGAGGAGACACCTGCACTTTTTGAAAGTTTCCAGAAGAAAACATTTACCTAGGCATAATTTCTTCTAAGTGAATTTCCCTTTTGGGCAGTTACTGTCTTTTCAGGGATGCAGAAGTAAGAGAAAAGGCAAGGTGTATAACCACTTCTACATTTTTTTTTTCTTTTTAAACATTAAAGGAACTTGTGGCATTATTTTTCCTTTTCTTTTGCAGGGTTCGGCGGACTCCTACACCAGCCGTCCATCTGATTCAGATGTATCTCTGGAAGAAGATAGGGAAGCAGTGCGGAGAGAGGCAGAGCGACAGGCCCAGGCACAGCTGGAAAAAGCAAAGGTAAGGTGTTGTTTCATGTTACAAACTCATAAAATGCTCGGCTTTAAGCAGGGGTTGAAACTAGATGATTTTGAAGATCCATTCTAACCCAAAGCATTTCATGATTCTTTGTCGTCTCATCCATTAGTGATAAAGTGTTTTTAATGTGTTAACATATAGATTACATCTCTTATAAACATTCCAGACAGCAGTTGAAAATCTATGCTCCATGAAAAATCACTTAGAATCAGTTTTCTGTAACATGCTTATGACTAATGTATTTCAGAACATTCTTACTTAAGTGTGTGCATTTCTTCTTTTATTAAATATAAGCATTTGTTGCAGTGTGTAGGGTCAAAGCTGAAGATGTTTGTGAAAGTTTGCTCATGGATTGCTACGGCACTTAATGCTTTTACACTGTCAAAAATCAGCCCTCAAACATCCTGTTCATTTCCCTTCAATGAAGGATCAGTCCCTACAAGTAATATGTAAATAGGGAGAATCTGTTATAAGGGTGTTGTTTTTTTCCTAAAGACTTCACTGACTTTCTTTACAGTTAGTGTGTTAAGTGACCCCATGAGTCATTTTCTGTAGGTCTTCTTAAGATTTCTCCTCTCTCCATACTCCTGGCAGATAGTGACCATGTAGTAAGAAAACACTAAATGAGCTTTAGGTTTTTGCTGTGTGTTTATGTATTTTCCATGAGATGCATTTAGGACCGTGAAGGTTTTAGCAGTGAGAATGATGGGCTTGTTTCTTTCATCTGTGCTGTGTCTTTAAATACTATTGCACCTGTAAAAATTGTGCTCATCTTATTATCATTCATTTATCACTTCATTCCAGTTTGTCTTTTTTTGTATGCTACCTGCCAGGTTTAAATGTATTACTATTTTCTGGTTTTTGTTCTGATATATTTAAATACACCATTAAGATGCCCCCTTAGATCTACCTGATCTGCATTTTTCCCTCACTTTCTCTCTGACTCCCCTTCTTCATTTTGCCTTGTTTTTTAATTCTTTATCTCCTTTCCATCTCCTATACCATTTAATTCTCCACTGCCAGCTTTACCTCTGCTCATTTATGCCACCTGTTTTACAAAGGCTCCTCAGAAATCCATGAATCCAGATCACTGAGCTCATGTGGCTGATCGTGTGGCAAGGACCAGCTCTGTAAATAATACAGTACTATAATGCACAAGCAGACATCTTCATCGGGCCAGAAAACCTGAATAGGGAAGCCAAAAATGTTATTTTTAAAATTTAATTGTTAACTGATATTTAATAAGAGCTCCTACAGCAGCTTTTTAATGAGCTGCTGGAGTGTGCCAAGTGTAGGAGATGCTGAACATCTCTTTGTAGTTGGATCTTGCTGTCCTGGGATCACTGTAGCAGAAACTCAACAGATGCACTTCTTCCCTTCAGCCTTGTATCTCAGAGATTGCTGATTGTAGTTAGGAGTTCCAGTTTTATCAGGGGTGGTTTTTGCTAGTTTGAGGTTTTTTGCTCCTGGGAAAGATGATAAGGGCTGCCCTGAAATTCAGGTGAAGTTTTGGATTTTATCAATAAACGCACAATCTTTAAAAGAAAATTTGAAGTAATAGTATCTTGCGGACTAATCAGGGTAGCAGTGCAGTGCTTACTGCTGAACTGATGCATCTCTTAGCAATGAGTAAATCTATGTGAGTGTTGCTATGGGAATTTGGCTTAGTGATGCTGGCTTGAATACATGGACAGCCCTTATGTAATATTCATGACCTCTAGCACAGCTGCCATTGTAGTTTGTAGAGAAACTGCTAGCAGACCCTGACTTCTAAAATCTGTATTTCTATACATAAAACCAATGTTCCCACTCCAGCTGGCATGAGATATAGTCTCTAGGTCTGACACTGTCTGAAACTGTAAAACAACTTGTGAACAGTCAAAGTAGTAAAGGCACTGCCAAAATCAACAATGGGTTATTCCAGCCATAGAAAACACAGAATTAGTTATTTAAATATTTTTTTTTCTTTTAAATAGATTAAGGCTGGAATTAGATTAACATTTTTGTTTCTCTAGTCAAATGTTAAAAGTCATTCCAGGCTGTAATGTATAGAAATCATTTTATGTAGATGCTGTAGCAGTGTAATATTAAGTCTAGTGTAATATTTAAATTAATACTAATAAATAAAATATTATGTACAATTGGTTCTTTTGTTTGAAATAAGTGTTTAAAAATGTGTTTAAGTTAAGACTAACTCAGTAGATGTGAAATATGACAGGGTGTGTTTTTTTGCCTTTGTTGATGATTCAGTCCTTCACCTCCCTGAAACACAGTAAAATTAATGAAGCAGTGGCTGCTGGTGGTGGCTCCTGGCTGCTGTCAGCCCCCAGACCGGTTTGCCACAGGCAGCATGTTTGCTGCCTGCTCCCCACAGCTGCCTTGCCTTTGCCCTGACCGACTTCCAGGCAGAACCAAGTGACAGAGCTGCTTTAACTTTTGCCTCTTCGTATTGTGAGAGGAAGTGCTGATCCTAAATAAAATCATTACAATTATATTTGTCACAGGAATTAGAAGAGGGTGACACACATGAATAATGCAGTGGTGGAGGAAAGATGGTAGCGAATTAAGGTTAGATAAAAAACTATTGAACTGTGTCACGCAGTTAATGAAAACAGTTTAATGACATCCATTTTCCTTTGTTACAGCTAGGGAAAACATCTTAAACTGAAGATAAAAATTTAGTGATAGAGCACACAATGCCAAATTGTTAGGACAATTTTAAGATCTTTAAATTTGGATTTTTATAGTATCTAAGTGTTTGTGTGACATGAAGCCGGATTGTATCTCTGATACCTATCCAAACAGAGAAAATAAAAGTAAAAAGCTTGTAAGGAAATGCACATTCTGGCCACATTTATTTATTTATTTAACACAAGCATTGCTTCTCTGGAAAATGGTTAAGCATATTTTGCTGACTCACTTTGGCATGTGACTTACTGTAAGGAAGGTGGGGCCACGGGCGCATGTTCGGAGTTGTCCAGGAACAGAAAATGAAGAGGCAGCTGGTGAGGCTACCTGCAGGCTACTGTCTGCTCCTGAGGGAAGCAGATCTGAAATGAAGCTGTTAAGCTCGAAGCTGAGATGGAATGTTCTTGATTAGAATAGCTGAGCAATAAAATTGCAAAAAGGCTGAGGTTTTTTGTTGTTGTTTTTGTTTGGTTGGTTTTATATAGGAAAAAAAATTTAAGGCATTGAGGGTTTCCTCAGTATTCTCCTCACAGACCATAGCACGTGCTAAATCTAGGATAAAGAGAGAGGACCTGTGTTGTGGCCAGGTAGGGTATGCTGATAGCATCCAAATCTAAGGGGTTGTATGCTATTTTACTGAGTTTGCTATTTCCATAAAAACATGGATCTTAAGCATTTAGAAGCCAAAAAAATAACATTAATTGTGTTAGCACTAATAATTTAAAAATTGTCATTTCTACAGTCAAAAAAGCTTTTGAGTTTTGACGGATGATGATTCAAAATAAATTATGATAAATTAAGTTGGGTTTTTTTGTCCATTCCTTGCAAGTATTCATTTAAATATTCCTTAAAATATTGCACCAAGTGAGAGGGATGAGATCAAAGGAAAGCTGAAGTATTAATGAGAACTTTAAATCCAGTACTAACTGAGCTAAAGTTTGTACATGAGAGAGGGGACTTCAGGAATTTTTGGCCTTCTCCAGTGCTGGTAAAATCAATTAAAATATTCCATTGATTTGTTTTGCCACAAGCAGTTCATATGTTTTGAACCTAGTTTTTGACTGAGATATAATTAGATGTTCTGTAAACCTTTATTCTCGTCTGCAAAAGTAGCTTCTTTCTTCTCTTCAATCTCTTCAGATTTTTAGATTTTGCCTTTTTTCCTCCTATGGCTTTAGAGCTCCTTATTCAGAAGCAGTTTTCAAGGGATCTATAGAATATTTTCAGCATTTTAGAAAATGATTTTTTTTTCCAGTTATTTCTAGTACATTGGGTACTGAAAGTGCCAGTTAATAATTCAGGTTCTGTTTCTCACCTGGGACTAAGAGACAGCTCTTTGTCCTCTGATAAGGATTGTTCTCAACATCCTGTGGTCCTAAAATTTCTTAAATTACTATCAAAATCAGATAATTTCTTTTTGAAGTGATATGATTTTTGGCCTTTGAGAAGTCAGTAATTGTGTTCGTAATAAGAAATCTCAATTCCCCTCAGCTCTGCTTTGTTTGCAGTCCACCTAATGCTCCACTGCTAGCATCCTTTTAGGAGTTTGCAAAAATTTGAAGTATATGTAGTTCTGGTTTTAAATGCCATTAAAATAAATTTTATGTTAAGATGGCGAACCACTGAAATTTTGATACTAAATGTCCCTTTGCTGGGTCTGAGGCAATGATACAAGCTGTCACATTTTGCTTTTTTTGATATGTGCTGTAGTAGTGGTGATGGCTTGTGACTGTGAGTAATAATGCAATGTCTTAAGTGTAATGCATTGCCTCCATGCATGGTTTGGGGACCACAGCTTTGAAATGTGTAGCAGGCTGGGATAATGCCTACACAGCTCTGTGAGGCTGAGGGCATGAAAAAGATTGTCAGATGTAATTATCCAGTGCAGTGTGCCAAGACTAGTTATTTGAGTATTTATTCACTCGCAGACAGGTTTCACAGCCTCGGAATGACCCCATGCTGCTAGCAGGCAGCTGCAAAGCTAGTTGAGGTATGTCTACTGAAGCTGCAGTAGCATTTTTGACAGGCCAGAAGTGCCCATCTCCTTGATGTGCATCCTTATATTATGTCAGCTTGTTCCCTCATGGAGATTCTTTCTATTTTCTCTCAATTACAAGAGCATCATAGTGCTGAACAGCACACAAAGCTATAGCAACACAGGATAGTACTTTGTGTCTGGTAATTTTTTTTTCATTTATTTCTTCTTATTTTCCCTTTTGTTTTAGAATATTTTTATTGCATGTAATCATTTAGATCACTAATGTTGTGTGTCATAGTTGCTGGGATCACATGAGAGCTGGCACAGTGGTCTAGCTGGAAAAAGAATGGGCTGTTGATCCCAAAGTACAGTTGCAAATTGGTTGTTGCTTAGCTGCAGGTGAGTTCTGCATTACTGTATCTGCTCAAATCAGGTTACAGGTACTTTTTTTTCTTCATTTTCTTCATTAATTGCGGCTGCTTTTTCTTAGGAGTGTAACACTGGGATGTGAAGCAGCTTTCTTTATACTCTCTGTGACCTATAGGTCTTTCTTGTTGGTATTCATGATCTATTGTGTCTTCAATTTGAGTGTATATACTTGTTCTACACTAGTGCCTGCCATTATATTGGTTAATTTCCCTGAACAATTTATCCCTTTTTACCATTGGGCTGCATTGTTTGGGGGCTGGAATTCTTTCTTCCAGTGGGGTCTCATGTAATCTGGAACCAAATGCCCCAGAGACAGTACCATCTCCAGTTAGAAGGCATCTGTCACCTCCCATTCATACTGTGATTCAGGTGATGAAATGTGTTTATTAAGCAGCATTTCCTCTTCTGCTTCTTGGGTTTGAGTAGATAAAAAAGAGTGCAGGGATATTAACACAGCCTACATTTAGATACCTAACTGTAGATAGATACTGTAGTATCCTGGAGTTCTTCAAATAATAGGGAAGAGAGATAAATTATCTCCAAGGAATGGATGCAGTACTGAGGTTCTGAGGACAACCAGAGCTCTTCTGCCTGCTCTTTTACCTGCTGCTTTCACACGAGCCTACTCCCTTGATGAGATGTCTTTGTTCTGACTTGTTCTATATGGTTAAATTGCCATATAAAGGGCAGAAGTACCAGTGGTACTTTGTGTAAAACTAAATAACTTCTTTATTAAAAGCAGTGTGAAAGAAGTATTTTAACGAAAGTAGGTGTTGTAAGCCAGGTGCAAACATCCTCGCCTGGATGTTTTTCTGCTCCTTGTCCTGCAGGTCTCTGAGCTGTCAGCCTCTGCTGCAGGTCCCAGCAGAGATTCTTGAAACCTCATGTGCCTGCATCCTACCTGTGGCTGCTGAGCCAAGCTGCAGATAAGGTGTGCTCGGGCCAGGCCTCTCTGTGCCTTGGGGGGTGGTGACAGATGGGTCTGGGTGTTGAGCCAGATGCTCACGTGGGGGTCAGCAGAATCTGCTGAGTGTCATGGGAATCATACGAGAGGATGAGACGTGGCCTTGGGGACCTTCTCTGTGACTGGTGGAGAGTGAACGTGGCATGGGAAAGGAGGAATTAAGGTATGTCTTTGCAGGCTGCTCAGGCTGGTACAATGGCGAGCACTTCCACTGATGCTAGATAGAGGCAGATGCTGCTGGTTGCTCTAAGCAACGTCATTTCCACTTAAGACACATATGACCTGGTTCATTAACTTTCTTGAGGTTTATAGGGTCTGATTTACTTTTTCCAACATCCAAGACACTGTAATCCAGAGCTTCACTTTTAGCAGCAGCTGCTCCACCTATTAGATGCTGTGGGTTTCTTAATGGTTAACAAATGATTTTTCTACCTAAAGGGGAATAATGTAGAGGGGAACATAGGATTTCAGGGCATGACCCATTGTTAAAGGTAGCTACAATATTTGTGATCTTTGAATATAAATGTCTATGGTTCTTGACCTCTGACCCTGAGATCAGTTCAGTTGGTCAGAGCATGGTGCTAATAAATGGGCCATTTGCATGAGATCCTTGTGGGTCCCTTTGGGTCCCTTCGAACTTACAACATTCTGTGAATCTGTAAACAGAAGCAGAAAGGAATTGTTAAAAGAAGACATGCACATGTAATTATGTCTGTGTGGGCTTTTACACATATATGTACACATTATATATATCCATATACACATCCCTGTGTGTTTATGCAAATACCTTTGGTTACATGGCTGCATGTATTAGATAACTATCACTGGTGACTTGAACTGGCCATTTATATCCTACAGCTGCACAGCTTCCTGGTGTAAAATGGTTGGTTTGTATGCAGGGAGAACTGTTGTACCAAAGTATTAACTTGTGTAAAAACACAAAGGTTTTGTCAGAGAACAAAGTTATTCTGTGATCTGGTAGTGGAATGTCACGGGATTTTTGGAAGCAGGAATGGGTTAGAATAAGGACTTCAGTGCAGGCAACAAGTGTCTCACCTTGCAGAGGTGCCTGAGCTCACGCTAACACACGTGATGTGGCACAGCGTCTTGGAGAAAAACTTGTTTGGACAACAAAGCCCTGTGCTTTCTGCTTCCTGTGCGGAGGGGACTGTTTTCCAACGAGTTCAGGAGCTAACCTGATTTCTGTTAGAGCAGACATCTGGCTGATGTGTATTATTATGCAGGGAAGTACTTGTCATCTGCAGGGAAAACAAACCTCCAGACACAATTTTGAGTCCTTGGCAAAGATCTGAATCCCTTTCTTTCTCACTAACCCAACCTCACAAAAAATAGGAAGAAAGAAGAAAAAACCCTCAAGTATCTATAGTTTTGGTTTTATATATAATCAGAAAAAAAAATGGAAGGAAACTTCAAAAATAATCTCTTTTTTTCATCATAATTGCAACTAGTTTTATAAAATTACATGCAAGATGCCAAGGAGTTCTAACTATAGGTAGCATTAGAGTGCTTTGATACAAAATTAGACTGACATTAGATGCTAATTCTAAAGTGTTCCCTTTGGAAAATTTAATATTAGTTACATAAACTAGTTGCTGACTGTATAAAACTTTAAAAAAGTAAGTAAGAACTCAAAGTAATCCTGTAATACCTGGGAGAAGGATACTCTGTGTTCCCAGGTTAGGAACATTTGAAGTGCAAAACTCTGCTTGAACTTTGAAGAGTGTCTAGATTCTGCATAATTCAGAGTATTAGAGAAATTAATTAAAAATGAAGATTCAGAGAGGTCCCACTGGTGCTTTTCTGCTTGTGTTCTGGATATGTTCTGGTATTTTCTGGATGTGTTCCTGCCATACTTTTGTCTATATTCTGCAGAAAGCCAGTGCATATCCTAGAGCAAAAAACTTCCCCCAAAATTCACCTGTGGAGCCTACAGAAGCTCTGAACACTTCCTCTGTATATTAGCGTCCAATCCTACTCTGACATTTTCCTCCAGCATTTCATAACCACCTGGGTTGTATTCCCAAATTAAATATGATAAACACTCTATTTTATACTTTTAAAATAATCAGTCCTGAGGTAAAAGTATATACTAGATGCATTTTAGGCTGCCACAAAGCATCCAAGATTAAACAGACATTTATCCTTTGTGAAAGTATAGATAGCCATTTACCCTTTTTCTTTTATTTTTGTGATGGAAATGTTGCCAGTGGGCTTTAGTCCTATAACTTTCACAACTACCTAGTTTTGTTTTTACTTACTCAATTGGACAAATTCAGCTCTAATAAGAAGTAAGCAAGCAAGCAAATACTTTTATTCAATCTGATATGAAATCTTAACATATAACTTTCAAATGGTATTCTCTAGCTTTAGATGAGATAGTAATCACTGAAATATTACTTCTTGGAGTTATTTTTTAAAAAATGCTTTCTTCTCTTTGCTAAATAGCTAGAGGGTGATATTTAAATCCAATTTTATTGTTAGCAAGACCTGCAAACAGTACCTGTTTTTAAAAATGATTCAATGTCCAGCAGTACAATGGTACAGAAAATTCAGATTAATATTGTTGCAGAGAATTCAAGGGTTTCTCCCATTTTATTTTTCTTTTCTATCTCCAGCTTTGCTTTTCTTAGTATTCTCCCTGGCCAGATTTGGGTCATTTTAGCATACTGTAATTGTTATATTACTTTTTAGTTTATTCAATTGGTTGTGTCTCGCAACTGACATTAAAATAAGAACTTTTCATTCAATTATTCTTAGATGTGAGACTTCCTCTTGCTTGTTGGTGTGTAAATATGTGAGGTAAGTACACGTCAGCGAGATTGCCCTTGAACCTCACTTTGGAAATCTTATCAGATAAGATACATATTTTCAAGGTGATTTGTTGTTTACATCTAGAATACAGAATCCAGTTTGAACACTGATGTTTTATTTTCAGTGTTTTTAACAAATCTGCATTTGACAGGTATGGAAAGCAGGGATGCACCCCATGGTTTGAGTTTTGTTGTGCAAATATACTTGTATTATTGAACTGCAAGTCATCCTTTTTCAGTGACTGGAGGAAAAGCCAAGGGAAAAAACAACTTGAAAGGGAAGAGATGAAGGATCAAACTGCAGCTGCTTTGATTATTTTGACTGGAGATGTCAGATTGTTGAAGTGAGAGAAGAAATGAGCCTGCTGCTTTTTGGCTCCATCCATTCAGCCAATTACTTGAAAATGAATTTTAAAAAGTTGTTGGATTCTAATGTTTTCGTTGGGGTAAAACATGAACACAAAGCACTTGGGGTTACTCTGTGTCTCTATCACCTCTGTCATAAGAGAAACACTTCCTCACTGAAGTGAAAATGAGAAGTGGTGCTGGGAGTCTGCCATCTTGTAAATCAGCTGGGCACATTGCTTTTAATAATCAGCAGTAATAAATGGCAGGAATTGGAAAGGAAAATCTATTTCTGGCTTTCAGAAGCAGTCAGATTACAGATGAACATATCCTTCCCAGAGGAGCTATAAGGGAATGTACCACGTTTATCCCAGCTCTCTCATTACTTTGACCCTTTATTCCCTTTTTGCAATGAGGCACGTGATTCACTCACAGAACACACATTTCCTTGCCTTCTGCCCTGGTGTTTTCTGGTGGTTTAATCCAATTGAGATATAACACAGATCCACCACGGAAGTACTCTACTGTGCTGCCTTTATAGTAGCCCTGGCATGTTCAGTGGGCCGGGTCTGGGGTTGAGTGAGAGCCTGCCTCATCCAGCTGCCTTCCAAGTGCTTGAGCTGCCTTCTGCAGGCACAGGGATGTGACATTTCCTGACAGGTACATGAGGAAGAGGAGTGTTTTCAGTGCCTGTCCCCACTCAGCTGGCAGTGACCTCGGGGACCCCGATAACTCCAGCAGCCTGTGCCAGAGGAGATGGGTGCTTTCCTCTTGTGAGGTGAAGGAAGACACAGCTGTGTTGGTGTACATGGCTGTATACATGTGAACTCTAATGAAATTCTTGTTCCTCAGAAAGGGAGAGATTCCTTACTCCTAGATTTAAACTCACCATAAAATCACCAGGTTAAATCACCCAATGTAATCCAAATCCCTGCTCTTTGCTTTCCAGATTTTGCCCAGTGCTGGGTAAAATCTCCAAGGGAAGCCCTCAATCCAGGAGCTTTTCTTGGAAGCCCATGATTATGGTAGAGGCCTGAGGGCAAGGGGAAGTTAGGGAAGGGTAAAGGGGGGAAAAGTGTTTTGGAAAGGAATAGACACTGTGTGGATTGACTAACACAGCCTTGTTCTGTGATTCAGCTTGAAGAAAATCCAGTGGGAAGGAAAAACAGGGAGCTGTTCTTGAATTGGCATTCTTGAGCAGGTTTGAAAGATTCGACTTCTACCTTGTATTTCTCAGACTTGACTGTTTCTCTCACACCCTTTGACTGTGCTGTGTCTCTCTGGCAGCGCAGTTTCATGGCAGTGGCTTTGGCTCAAAGCATTGTTTTGAGAAGTTTCCATCTGCAGCTGCTCAGTTCATTTGTTTCAGGAGGGCTGTTTTGAAGCCAGCTTAGTTAGGCCCAGTGTGTATGGTGTGTAGGCAGTGCTGTGCTGTGGTATGGGGAGTGCTCCAAACCACAAGGCTGCACCTTGGTGGGTGTACCCTTTTCAGCTGAGAACTCCAGCTTCTCCTGTGTGGGTTGGGATCTTGCTCTTAATCTCCTGCTGATCCCATTTCCTGATACAGCAGCACATGCCATTGGGTGTTTGTTTGCCCGTTGCCAGTGAATTGATTACTCTTAAGGACTTTTCTTCAGAAGCTGTCTGATGTGAACAGGGACATGGATACACACTTTCTACTTAATTCCAGGAAAATGAGCAAGACAAAAAAGGTCGTAAAGCAATGTATCTGCTCTATCTGCTTCATTCTGTCATGAATGGAGAAGGTCTTATTTTGGACTCAAAAATTACATGTTTCAGTCTTTCTTCCTGAATGCCCCTGCAAATCCAGTAGAAATTTTGTCTAATGCAGTCTGGTGGATAGTTGTGTTCAAACAGTCAGAAGTAAAACTACATTGTCTCCTTAAACTTCAGTGTATATTGCAGCAATTTCACTGTACTCATGAGCTATAGGCTCTCTGCTGTGACTGCAGGACTGTTGCACGCTAGGACAGGAATGAAGACAGCCATAATTCAACAGCTGGAACATATAATGTAGATACCATTCTGTATGCATCTTTCATCACAAAGACAGTTTTTAACAGCTTTTTCTGAGTTTTGTGCACACTGGGTTCTTGAAGCTACGTTGATTAATTCTAGACACCATAAGTGTCTGCTCTTGTACATGACTTCCTACAGAGTCTCCCTGTGTGTTTTAATGCTGACTTGAAGTTCTCACCATAGTGACCTGTTGACATAAAAGACATCCCACACTACATGTAATAAACCATACCCACTCCTTTATGAGACCCTGGATTTGCAGAGATGAAAGGCCACTAAATACAGTCTAATTGTATCTTGTTCTCAGATGTTTATATGAAACTAAAATTCATTGTATGTGTATCAGTAGTATAAATTTTATTATTTCAACATAGAAACACTTATTTTTTTGAAAAACTAAAAAAAATATTGATGCGTAACTGATACTGTCAAGCTTCTTATGTATCTATACAAGCCAAAATAACTTCAAGTCCTAAATTCATTTATTTGAAGTGATAAAGCATGTATTTGTTTTGTGAGATAGTTCATTTAGGTGCTCATATAGCGTATTCAGTGTCAATACTGCTATGATGTCTGTTCAGATTCTGTTTATCCTTATAGCATCAAGCTCTAGGCATAATAGAAGAATACTACATTAGTTTCCTTTAAAAAGATCTGAAAAAGAAGTGGTGATTTTCATCAAAATAATTTCTCTTCAGGAATTTCTGTAAACCACAGCTAACACAGGAACCTCCATGTCAAAACCCACAAACAATTTTCTTCCCTGTTAAAACTACTTGGGTTTTTTGAATATTTTAAGTAGAAGTAAAAGATACTAAGTGGAAAAGTACACATAAGGATTTATGTGGCATTAATACAGCTGGAAAAAAATTCATGTACTGATCCCTCTTCCAATTCAGAGCAAAGAAATATTTAAGCATTTAAGAGATATATGGGAGACTCAGTCAGGATACCATTCTTCTTGATTTATATCAAGGAATTAAGTTAGTTTATTTTGCTCCAGGTTTTTTTTTTTTTTGTTCTTATGGAGCCAGTCTGAAAGTTTAGATGGAGAGAAAAGTGGAATAAGGTCTTATCAAATCAGTTAAATCTCTTATTACTCTTTTTTCAGTGGCAGAACTCTGAATGGAAATAGAAGATAATATCTTAGACTATTTTGGGACAGTTCAGAACATAATGTTTGGATTTAGGTTTTAAATTAAGCAGCTAATCAAGGTCTAAGAGCACACTTGTTCAAGGAATGTAAATTTAATTGATCAATCTGGTATTGATTTTCAGAGAGTCAAAATGTGGTTTTTTCGGAGTTTTTTTTCAAATTTTTGCAGAATTCTTTGTGTTAAAAAGGTATTTTTACTTCTTGCTATTGTAGATTTTTGCTTAAATATGAAGTCCTTAAGTTATTTTATCATAGCTTTTTCAGTACATTCAGTATTCTTTGTGACTTTGATTTTTCACATTTTATATATAAAGTTCGAGATTTTTAGTAAAGTATGAGCTCTTTGAGACCGTAAAAGGAAGATAAATGGTTGAAGACTCAGCAAATTAAGTGTATTATTTCTTTTAGCAAACGTTGAGTAGCTGCTGTGTGTTGCTTTAGCTGCTCTGAGGACAGAAACAGCTTTAGCAAATGCTGGGCCCTGTGTGAAATCAGTATCTAGTATGCGTGTGAGAGAAACCTTTTGCAGAGGTGGGGGACGCACATGTTCTTGCATAATACTGTCAAATTTAGCAGTAAGTTGAATAACACCCAAAGAAATTTCATGTGTGGAGGGTAAGGCTTCTCTAATTAGCTGTAAAAGGCCAAATGATTGGTGCTAAACACTGTATTATAGCAGTAAAAATCTCTGCTGTAATGCATCCTTCACTATCATATTGAAGAGATTGCTGGGTGTGGTGGTCAGTGGTGTTTCAGAAAACATAGTATAACATCATAGTAAGCCACTGCTTGTGGTTCACTGCACATTGTCTGAGGCACTCTGTACTTGCAGAAAGTTGTTTCGTTTTGGAAGGGGGCAGAGAGGATAAAATCTCTCAAATCTTCTTTAAACATTCTGCAGATGCTTCTGATCCTTTTGTTTACTTCTGAATCCCAACACACGCTTCCTCAGTGTGTGCCCTCTGGAATGGCCAAGAGAAGTTTTAACACCAGATTCTCCTCCAGTCGACTTTTAGAGGTAGAAAACATTTAAATTGCTTGCACTCCCTGCCTGGTAGCTCAGACATTTCACGTCCTTGCTAAAAGCCAGCTCAGGCTGGCATGGTAAGTGAATGGCACTGAGACCCATAATGACATTGTCTTGCCCCCAGTATGTGCTTTGAGACCTGGTTTCAGCCCCATAAAAGGGTGAATTTCTTGGATCAGCTTCTTTACAAAAAAAATACAATAGGTAACACATACACCGCAGTTAAATTATTAATTCCTCTCAGGGTCAAATTTGATAAGTTTATTTTAATGTCATTCTAGAAACTAAAAGGAAAAAAAAGTGTTATATATTAAATGGATCCTAAATCACTCTACTTCCCCTTAATCTGAGAGGAGGTAGGCTGCATATGCAGAAATCCAGTTTTGAGTAACATTTTGTTTACTGTTGAATCTTTAAATTGAAATGTGAATTCTGTATTCAAGTCTTGGCTTAGTCATCATGTTTAGCCTAGTTAAAGTAGAAATTAGTGGATAGGTTTTTAAATTTTTTTTTAAATTACTCTGATCAGTTTAGAATGTCTATCAAGGCAGGCACTTATTACATGTATAATGTATGTATGCAGATAGGAGGTACAGGTAAAGAAAAGAGCCTGCACTGACTGTGAAAGAAGTCTGTTTGTTTGTAAGTAGGCTGTAGAGAATTTCTGCATGTTAAGTAGTGAAAGAAGTTCTTTCAACTTTAAGTCAAAATGTAGTCCATGAAGCTAAGTGCTTTTATCCCACAGTTACTTGAAAAAAGACATGAGTCATCAACTAAATAAAGTTTACATTTTAAAAAGGAACATATTCCAATATCCCAAATATGCTGTATTTAAACGTGTTCCTAAGCAGAATTCATTTACAGTTATTTTTGTTTTCTGTTGGACTACACTAATCGGTTAATGATGTAAAAATTAACATTTTACTATAGATGAATGCTGTGATCCAGCTCCCTTGCTGGGATAGCTATTATATGACTGCATGGTGAGAATGTTGGCTGAAAGGAATTCAAAATACACATAAAACCATGTCTGAAGGTCATTCTGAAGTAGGGCTCAATTTCATTATTAAAATACCCTTGAGAGTACATTGTAAAAGACTTCTGCTTCACTTCATAAATAATGAGTACATGATATCTGATCCAGTGCCATTCATCTCACCTTTGTATTTGTCAAGAAGGTACTTTATAGCGTGCAGATATATATATATATATATATATTTAGGTTTTATATCTAGATATAAATTGACTAGTCCTAATTTCCTGAAATGCAAGGTTTGTCTAGATTTCATTAGAACAGAGGATTGCATCCAAATTGACATCTTGTTGGACAACTACAACAGCTCTGTTTGGTGGTCGTTTTACCCTCATTTTCTCAATCTCTCTATATATTTTACCTGGCATCTTACTCTCTTTAGATTTCTAGTTCTTTCCTTTACTCTTTTCCTCAGTTTCTCCTTATTATTCATGATGATGAGGTGTCCAGTCCCTGGGCAGCCTGCTCCTTTCCTTCCTGCTTGGCTGGAGCATCTCCGCAGGCAGATAGTGGTGCAGGGGATGAGGAGGGGCTGGGAGCTGCTGGCAGTCATGTGGGAAGATGAGGCACCAGCCATCACAGTAAGTGAGTGTCATTTTCGGAAATCTCGAAAGCTCCCTCTTGTTTAAAGAGGAAAGAAGAGATTATGAGGGGAAGGCTAAGACCTGCTTTGCAGAAATTCCTTCGTCGCCAGTAGCTGGCTCCTCAGCTGTGGAAATAAAACCAACTGTGTAGACAGCACCCATCATCTATCCTTTGTTGTCTAATCTAGTTGTCTAGTCTAATCTAGGTGTCTTTCTCAACTGTCTTCATTCACATCTTTGCCAAGCAATTAGCAAGTTGGGTAAAACTCTCAATGCTAGAATTAAACTACCTTGCAAGAGAGCAGGAACTTTCTTCTTTTCAGTAGCAGTGAGAAAAAGGGTCATTGAATGTGTGAATTCTTTCCAAATGCACACTTGTATGATTTCCTTACAGTTCTTTGGTGGTTTGTTTTTTTGTGTTCTCATCAGGAATAGAGCATTTAATCCCTTCCCTTTCCTTTTTAGTATATTGTTATTATTTTTATATTTTTTTGCAGTTAGTTGGCTTTTTTAATAATCTTATAATGTGTCAGACATTTTTCCTCTCCTTGAAAATGATCACTGGTCCACAGAATGAGAGTAATATCCCTATTGTTCTTGGTTCTGTGTTTCTTTGTTCACTTCCTTTCTTAATGTTGAGACTTTACTTCCTGCCCTGTTTGTGTGTTGTGATAACAAAGACAATATTGGGAACAGCTATACTGGTAAATGCAGTAGTCTAGTCTGTTAAATGTCTATTAAATAGAATAGAACATCTCTATAGTTGATATATTTTTAATTACTATGTTCTATTTGTCTGATGAAAAAACACAGGCAAATTGACACTTCTCATACTAAAAGTGTGGTTTACTGTTGCAAATAATGCCATTGCGTTCATCTCTGTTGCATTTGCTTTCCTCACAGTCAGTTTCCGTTGCTGAGCTTCCTTTGCTTATGCTTTTTAATGACAGAGGAACACTGTCTTTCTGTAGAAAAGAAGGTGCAATGATTGCAAATGTAATGGAATGTGAGGTATTAAACTGTTCATGCATTGAGCATACTTGTATAGATATCCTTTCAAGATTACTGAGCAACAGTGAGAAACGTTTCATGTTTTCATGCCTTATTTATTGGTTGGATCTCTGAGTTTGCAAAGGTACTGCTTTCCTTCACTCGAACCACCAAATATGTTCTGCAAGCTCTCATAGTAGTTGGCACCAGGTTGCAGATCAGGAGCCCTGAAAGGACTGTTCACTGTGCTGAGGTAGAGAATTTGCAAACATTAATTTTGGAGGGGCTCTGATTGTACAGCCCTCAGCATTATACATGGAAAGGATAAAGACAGAGATGATATTTGCCTCTTGAATTCTGGATGTGGCTCTAACTTTATTCTTCTGTTTGTGAACATTTGGTACTTTCAAAGGCTAAAACCAGCTCTTCACAGCATAAAACTGAACAATATTTAACTCAAAAGATTCCTTTTGTCCTTTTCCTTACCAGAGTTATAAGCATGCAAATGAGAGGAAAAAATCAATGTCTAAATCTGATTTGTATGATTTATAGTTCTGCATAAGCAGAATTTTTTACAAGTTTTACCTTATGTTGTTGCTTAGTTTGAAAATTAAGGAGACCAAGGAGAAGGTTTCCTGCAACGTCAGCTTGGAAAAAATCAGCATTTCAAACTTAATTTTTATAAAAGAAAACAGAGTACAGATACAGCTTAAGTGACATGGGAATGGTTGTGTCTGTTCCTGGTGCATTAGGTTTATTATTGCACTTATAGTATGTTTTAAAAACCATAAAAAGTAGAATTTTAATAATTAGCCCACATTTCTACAAATAAAAGTTTTCTGTTCAACAGAAAAACATAAGTATAACCCCAGCGATCTTTGGTTTTAGTTTATTTATTAATTGTAGTAATAAAAAAAGCTAACGTATTTGTGATTTTTGATAAGAGTAGAATGAAGATAGGAGAAATACGATACTGAAAATATTTGGCTGGATGCTTCTTCAACAGTTTTGAAAAAAAATTTCAGTGATGTGGGAAAGAACCATGATTAAATGATGTCCATTCATCCAGCTAAGTTTAGCTAACAACATGCATATTTTTGAGGAAGCAAAAACCTTTGAGCTTTTTCTGTTGTAATCTTTAGGGGAAAAGAACCAAATTCTATGTTTGGCTTACAGACACCAATGTGTTTGATTTGGGGAGATTGAAGTCTTGGGAGAAGTTTGGTTGAGTCATTACCAGGTTTTGACTCTTGAAAGGAATGGACAAAAGCAAGCACTTTATATGGAAAGCTGGGAATTTATTGTTAGTAATCAAAGAACTAGTGTTATTCCAATTTCAATAGCTTAGAATTATATGTGGTTAAAAGGATGTACACACAAACTGATATTTTCCTTTTTTACCTCTGCACCACTGGGTCCTAAGGTCAGTGGCAGCTGTTGTGTTTAGGGTGGGGGTGCACGGAGTCATCACAGCATCCTTACTGGTGGTTTCTTCCTCTTCCATATAAGGTCCATCTTGAACTGTTCTTACCTGTTTGTCAGCATGCTTTGGGGCTTGCATTGGGCTTTAATTTTCCATTACAACTATTGCTGCTGATAAGGGTTCTTTGTTCTCTTTTTATCCCCTAACCCTGTTTTTACATAGTGCCTGAATTGTGTTGTTTAATGTCCAGTCATAGAACACTGTGCAAGTTGCTTCTAGCCCTTGGGCCATTTATTCTAGGGACATAGAGAGGCCACTCCACATAGGGTCATTATTTGTTATTACTGATTAGTTGCAGAAATATATCCAATAGGTGTTCCACAACACAGTTGTACAGAGCTAGGCAAAAGGCAAAGCAAAGTGCGTGCCTGTTACCGGGACTTAGATAATTTCTGATAGCAGCAAGTCTCCCGTCAGGGAAGCACAAGACCCTTGGATCTGTGGTGTTAATTTAACAAAAGGCTTGTGGCCTGTCACAAGAGGCAGCAGAACTTTATTTCTTTGTCTCCAAGGCCTGCAGAATGTTGATGTTTATATGCTCCTTCATTTGCGTTGGCACTTCTTGCATCTTTTCCAGTGAGCCTTTGAAAGAAGATGATCTGCAGAGATACCAGAGAGGCATCATGACAGCACGGAGGGCTGAGGGGCTGGGCTGGGCAGAGTTTTACTCAGTTAATACTGACACAGTTAGCAGGAGAAGGGAGAGAGGATGTGCTGAGAGTCCTTTGAGAGAGAGGAAGGAGAAAATACCAAAGAAATTTAATAAACAAAAATTTAGGAGGTCTGAGAAGCACAGCTTGTGATGAGGGACAGTGAAGGGATGGAAATAAAGGGGGGGGAAGATCAGAGAAGCAAATGCAATTTCCCCAGTTGCAGACCTCAAGAAGTTGCAAGATTAACACCAAAAATAATATCATTTTTTAAGTGTGCTCCCAAGTTTCTGAGCCTTTAGGCAAGGTTTGGGAAATATTTTCAAGGCTTCTTTCATATTTGTAAGGACTAGAATATAAACCTTTTTTTAAAGATCATGGACTTTTAAGAGTAAGAACCAAATAATCCAGGACTTAAGAATTATGCATATTGGCTACAGTACTTGCTTGCTTTCATGAAGTCATTAACTGATGGGGAGGGCAGAAAAGTGAATGTGCCTTGTTTCACCTTTGAAAACTCTCTTAGTGCATGTGGCTATCTGTGCACCTCTGCTTCTACATTTCAAATGTTCCTTTCTGAATAACTTCAGCAAGTAACTTAGATACTCCATCACATTACTGCCTTCATGATTTCAAGGTTTCTGGGAAGTAATGGAAACAGTGGCAACAGGTGAAATGTGAAGTGATTAGTGACGGTGTCTATTTCAAATTTTTTTTGTGGCAAAGGCTATACATAGCCTAATTTTTATTTTTTTCTTTCTGACATGAATTTGTATCTCTGAAAACATTCTAGAAAAATGTCTTTAAAAGAGGCAAAATTCCTGGAAAGTAGACTTCCATTTATCAAGAAGAAAACCAGTTTTGAGTTTGTTTTCCAGTTGGGAGTTTGCTTTCCAGTTGTGAGCAACTTTAGCACTGTCTGTCCAGTGACTGCACAGCAAAATTTGTGTGAAAAGCCTTACAGAAAAGCCATATAGCATATAGATTTAGTCACTGCTGTCAAATTTCTATATTTAATCAAGAGTTGTTATAGAAATACTCCTTTTAAAGTAATAACAGTGTCACATGAGGATTATCTCAGAGGACTGTTTGTATCTCTTATGGTTATGACCTAAATTATCTATATTTAGAGCACATCACAGATCTGAATACCTGTGACTTCACAGTTTGTACTGTGAACTTCAAGGCTTAGTCAATCATGAACACATGCAGGTAGCAATATAAGCTTCTTTATTGTGGCCTTTTAGATCTGTGGTGAAATGCTCCCATTTTTTAAGCTGGTTGCACATCAGAGTAAAAACAAAGAAAAAACTGTTTGCCATGGTCTTAGTCTATACATGCTCACTAGTATTATTCTTGTAAGAATTTACTGTGCTAGTAATTTTGTATTTTTAAAGAGACTTATCATTTCCTCCTTGAAAGATGTGTTACTTAGGATTTCTGTCTTGCAACTTCTTGTTCAAGACTGGTTTTTCAATGTGATATTCTTTGCACTTGGAAGTTATATATGTGATTTCTTAATTACCCTTTGTGATGCTTGGTCTTTTTTTTTTGTCCAGGACTAATGTCAAATGAAAGGCAATTTCTGATTCTTGTATTAATGGCCTTCAAAATTGATAGGTTTATCATATTATTTGCAAAGGTTACTAATGGAAATAACAACATTGAGTGGAGGACAGTAACCCTGCTAAATGGGAATGGTCATATAGTCATATACTTGGATAGCTAATTGAAATTCAAAAATCTTATATTAAATGCAAAATTGTTACTGGCAAATTAATGCAATGAAAAAAGAGGCTTTTTCTGTTTTGAGCACTCTCATGTGATTATCACATCTTTATAAAACATGCTTTTATTTTAAATTAGTAATAAATATTATTTTAAAGCAGCTGGTTTACCACACTTTGAAAACAGTAAATTAGTTATTTATGTTCTCCTGTCATGCGAGTACCTTAGAGAATACTTCACTATTGGTTTTTACCCTATAGATTATTGTATATTAATGAATTGGGCTTCCAGTTTTCCTGGAAGTTTCTGATGGATATAGAAGTTGTCTGCCAGGATATCTCAGGGGCAAAACTGAGCAAACTCCTTACAGGTTTACTACAAAAGACTGAGAAGATTAACTTTTTCTGAAATAGAATAATTTCTGGAAAGTGATTGTTATTATGTCTTCTTTCTTAAGTAAAACAATTCTTACACTTTTCTAAAAGTAATTTGTTAATAATCTTATTCAAACCTGTGACTTTCTAATCCAAATCAATTTTCAAGCATCACTGGGGGCAAGAAGTCAGCAACTTTGGATCAGTACAGCTTAGTTACAATTTGGAACAAGTAAATGAAATAAAAATTTAGAGCCTGTAGCACAATTTCCCTTTTTATGTTAGAAAAATAAATTTTTTAATAGAAAATTGGTCAAAAGACAGGGCAGAAAGGCTGAAGATCTGTCATTCATGGACTGCTTACACAATCAGTACATACTGAATTGCTTTCCCTTAGCTTGCTTTCATCAGCAGCCGTTCCCATTCCATAAGCAAGGCTGGGAAGCAGCATTTCTCCTAACAGCTTTGATGGAAATATCTGCTTAGTCTTAACCCTAAACTGTCTTGTTGATTAAGATCCTGTATAGTATTTTCTTAAATAATTCAATAATGCACAATAAATTCAATAATTGAACTACGTGTTCAATTTTGTATTTTAGCTAAATTATACAGGAGAGTGAGGACTTTTGTGCCTGAGCAGAGGCAGGAGGCTCCCAGGAGGCTGAGCAGGTGCAGCCTCCAGGAGCCACTGCCCTGGGGTCACAGTGGCAGAGCAGCACCAGTCAACAGGGACCTGGTCCCTTGAGGCAGCAGCTGCCTATACCCGAGGGAGCTGGGCTGCCTCCTTCCCCACCTTCCCATTTCACTATTAATGAACTGCATTAAGTTCAATAAGGATTCAATATCCTGAGTTTTGGTCAACACAAATACAAATAGAGAAGGTTTTTTTTGCAGTTCTTACTTGCATTTTTCACTTAAGTAATTTGTTGTCATGGTGTGGTGTGCTGTTCTGTCTTCCTTGAACATGAGTGTGGAAAATGGCCATGCTTCAATATACTCTAGGAGGAAGGTTTTGTCAGATATTACCTTGCTGAAAAGGTGGTGTAAAACCAAGACTGATCCTGCTCATTTTAACTTACCAGGGAATCACATTAACTTCCAAGTTAACTGAGCAAACTGAGTTCCCTAAGGCTGGGTAATGTTGGCAGGATGTCCCAACACTGCAACCACAAAATATTAGCTCAAAAACCAGTATTCCTTTCCATCCTCTTGGAAACCATGGAGCCAGGAGGGAGCAGGGATATGATACTGAATGGAGAGCAACAATCAGTGAGAGCACTGCAGTGGTCAGTGAGATTTCTGAGGAGCAGGACTGCCAGAGAGAGTAGCCAGGTTGGAAAGGCTGAAGCTGGACTGGACAGTGGAGAGGGATCGTGTCCTTTCCCTGTACAGCCTGTTAGCAAGGGGAGCAACAGAGGTTTTGGCTGCAGCTTTGCCCTCGGCTGGAGGAATGGGGTGAGGACAGTGAAATCCAGGAGCCTGCTGGGAACTTCTCTAAGCTGCAAAAAGGTCTGTGAGGGCCAAGAGAGTGCTTGTAGTTAAAATTGAAGAGATCTGGATGTCCTGTTTGGAAGAGAGAAGATATTCTGGGTGAAGGGCTACAGTATTCTTTTCAAGGACAAGAACTAGTGAAGTTTATAGAGGTGGCAGATCTGAACTGCATATCTTCATTGCCATCTTCATTTCTGTCTTCTGGCTGGGAGCACAGTTACCCAGTAAGTTGCTTGTAAAGGTGGCAGAAAAATCACACATCTTTTGTAGCACATGTTAAAAAAAAATCGGATACTATAATGTTAAGATATTGTAATGTTGTGTGTTCTAAGTATATCCTTTATCCTGTACCTCAAAGACCTGAGTTACTTGAGAATGTTCTCTTTTCCTCTGTATGTAAATGAAAGGGTAGCAATTTCTAAGCATTATAAGATTTTAGTCCTTTCCTTCATATGTATTGCCTTTTACAGGAATGCTAGGTCTGGTCTTACATGGGAGTTTACTTTCCTGGCCTTTTGGCCTTTTTACTGTTCTTGGCACTGGATACAAGTGTTTTTTAATAATGAGCTGATTTTTTTTTCCTTTGAAGTCAAACATTGGTATCTTGGATTTCATTTAACCAGTTATTTATGCGTAAGATGAAGACGGAAAAAAAGGCAACAGATCTTTGCCACTGTGATCTAATAAACAAGTTCTTTTTTAATTTAAAAAAAAAAAATTGAAAAAGGAAAGGTAAAATAATCACAATACTTGGAACAGTTCTTGAAATGCTGATGGGAGAGAAATGACAAGGCCAAGGAGTCTAATGGTTTGTGAGGTTATGGGAAGTGAAAGCTAGTCAGCTGCCATTACCCTTTGGTTGACCACTTTGATATGGTGAACAAAAAGGTTAAAGGTTTCATGTTGTTTGCTTCTTCCCTTTTCCTTCTGGGAACAGTTGCATCCCTTTTCTTGGCTGGATCAGCAGTAATGTCCTGACCTCATGAGGCATTTTCCCAGGAATTAAAGTCCCCTCCCTCTGTTCCCTGCCCTCCTGCATCCCACGGGATGGTGCTTCTCTCAGCTGTCTGACTATCCCCCTCAGAGAAGAATGATATGTCTTCCAAGGTCTTTTCACTAGGGTGGTAGATTTTCTTTTTCCAGAGAAGACACAGTATTTATGATAAAGGATCTTGCGGGTGCTTGTCTCTGCTATACTTTTAAAAGCTTTTAAGCTTTTCTTAAGCCTCTCAAGGGTTACTGGGTCAGCCATGGCTTCTGCTTCCCAAGGAATTCATTGGTTGGTGTTGATGCTAATAGTTCCAATCTGGTATAATGTACTCAGCAAGTGAAAGGCAGTGTGCTCTTCACCACTTGAAACGGGCAGAAAAACACTCTCATAGGTGGCTTGAAAGAACACAGCTTTTTCACAGCATGTCTTTATGTTACCTGTTGTAGAGTTTAATGTTTAGCTGAATTTGATATTTAGGATAATAAATGATCTTTTTTCACATTGAACTAGTTGAAGCTGTTATATTACTGGACCAGTACAAAGTTCTCCGGTGCTACTATTAAATTCTGGTTTTGTGGACTTTGGTTGGCCGCAAAGTGTGATGACATTTGTGTTTTGGTTGCACTGTTTACACATTTTTTGCTTTTACCTGCTCACCTATATCATCACAAAATTTAAGAGTACTTGCTATATATTAGACTTCTACTCCCTCTGTCAAATGTGTGTAAAAGACTGAAAACTTAGTGGGTGCAGAGGTTATGGTGTGTTGGAAGGCTGCTTGGATGAGCACCAGAGAACAGTTGCGGGCACCCGGTGTAAAAGTCTCACACTTTTCCTTTGGTTTACTGCTTTCCCATAGTTCCAGTGGTTCTGAAGGTCAGAGCAAAGAAAAGTACAGTCTCAATGCAAAGACCACTGTAAACCAACACCCTCTTATTCCTTCTGAAATCAGAAATGGCCAGTTTGATTCTGTGCAGGAAAAGAAAAAAAAAAAGAAGAAAAACTGTGAGCAAATAACGCTGGTGCTGGTAAATCAGAAGGGTTTGGGCTTTGGGGGATTTATGAGAACATTGAGTTACATGGCCAGAACATATTATAGTGAGCTAGACTGTAAAAAGGGGGGAATACTTCCAACTTAAACTCTGTTTATAACTTTTGCCTTTGACTTGCTGCATAAAATGAGGATAAATAAAAGGAATGAATTTACAATTGTAACTGCTGAGAAAAGTTCATTGCTGTTTGTGTTTGTTTTGTATCTCCATTCACAGAGGTGCTAACAGCTGGAAAAGATAGAATTTATACTGGATTTTTTTTTAATTGTTTCTCTTTTTTAAGTTTTATGCCACAAAACCCCCCAAATCAATATACAGGGTGACAAACTTGCTTCCTGAGCAGCAGGTCGCTGCTTCTGTCCTGGCAGTGTAGCCAGGGCCAGCCCTGCCATCCAGGGCTGTGTTTGCCAGGGTTCCTTTGTTTGGTGCCACCTGGCTGCAGTGCTGTGGCCAGGGAGGATGGAGGCATGACAAAAATGTCTAGCAGAGGCCAGGCGATTGTCCATCAAAATGCCTCAGCTTCTTGGGAAGCTGCATTTCATTGTGACACTGAATTTTTTAAGATTCTGGTTGCTTCCCAGATTTTCCTTTCTCTCTGTGGCCCCTGGGTCTACCACATACACATTTTAGAAAGAAAGGTCTGCCAAGTAACATAGAGTATGAACAGTTTTGCACTTTGGATATGCTTCTGACCTTCCTTTGTTGCTTTGCACAGCAGTTGAAGGTGATAGGGAGAAGTACAGATGAAAAAGAAGGCGAGGAAATGAATTTTAAAATATATTTTGAGCAACAGACTCTGTCCTTGCTTTGCTGGCTGCTGTACTTTTGTCAGCTGGGGAGAGCTGTGCAGTAATCATGTCAGAGGTAAAGCTAAAGGCCAGATCTCCCACTATCTCTTTCTACTGATTTTCTCCCTGAGCAGTGTGAGATGCAGGGCAGTACCAGCTCATGGGTTGGGGCTGCTTCCAGTGGCCCAGCACACTCATCTGCTGCTCAAAGACAAGTGACAGGACAGCATCCCACCAATTTCTCTCCTAACACACTCTTTTGCAGCTTAAGCTGTCTCGCTCCTTCTCTCTTCTTTGCCTTTTTATTTATTTTTTTTCCCTCTGTGACAGTTTTTTCAGTCTTCAGGGTGTTTTAAATGTCACATTTCTGGCAGGTGTAAAAAGCTTTGTATGAGTGAATTCTAACACTCCCCAGTCTGGCCTATGGAGGCCACCTCATCATTACCTGACCCTCTGTGTTAGCTTCCCTGCAGCAGATAATCCTGAATAAAATGCCCTCTGGAGTGCCACCTTTCCACCTCTCTTGGCCTTTTCCCTGCCTGTTTCTTGAGAGTGTGGGTGTTGAAGCCACTAGTAGTAGCTCACACCTGATACTTTTCTTTCTGTGCCTCTAGGTTTTGAGGGTTGACTCTGGGGGTAAGTCTGAATACCCATGTTATCTTCTTGGTAATGTCCTTTGGGCTCAGCAACCCAGCATGTTTCGCTGTTTTTCTAGCTCCTGTGAGCTTCCATTTCCTGACATAGTTTCCACTTTGGTTCTGTCTTCTTGTGGTCTTTCTGCTCACCTGCCACCATTGATGTTGGCTTGATCTGTTTCTCTTCCCTACAAACACAGGCAGCCCCCTTAGTGTGAGGGATACAGGAGGGCTTTATGGGCCACTTTTCTGCACTTTCTGTGTCTCAGTAAGTCACTGCCTGAGCTGACCTACCACAGGTGGCTTCTGATCTGAGTAGTCTTTTAGGCTTGTTTTCTGCCCAACAACTTAGTAACTTGTTCAGTTGATATAAACCCCACCTTGTCTCTTTTTAGGATCCAATAAATCTTTTCTTCGGTCATTGTGGGCCTAGTCTTTTTTTTTTTTTTTTATGCTTTTCTCTGTTCCTATGTTCCTATATCACTGTGAGATGACTATGAATGCTTGTATGAATTTTTATACATAGCACTTAGATGCCACATTAATGAAAACATGAGAAGTTCATAAGGTACCAGAAAAAGGTAATTAACTAATCCAAAATATATGTGTATGGAGCTTGCTTTCTTTGGGGACAAAAAGTAGATAAACAATAGTTCATTAGAAATAACCTCAGTTCATAGAAAACAGTATTATGAGATATGCAAGAGAGGAGATTTGCTGTGCTCTTGACTCCATGATGTACAGCATGAGTTTGACCAAGTGGGAGTAATGAAACTGAGAGTTTGAATGTTTTGTGAATGTTAAGTTCTGCTGTCCATTGCCTTGCGGTTGATAGTCTCTTCCTTCCTTCCTGCCTGCCTTCCTGCCTGCCTTTCTTGTATTAAATGATCACACTTTTGACATAGCACCTGGCAAAGGCTGGAGATAAAATCTGAAATTAAAAGAGTTTAGTAAGATTTGACGTATTTTGTTTTAAAAATAAACTTATGTATATGTGAAAAAGTTCAGAGAGTAAAATAAAATTAAGACTTAGAGGTATTTAAAGGCATTCCCAAGTCTGTTCTTCTACACACATTATAGGTATTTGCATAACTTTTTCTTGAACCTTCTGACAGAAAATAAGTAGTTTTCTCTGTTCTCCCTGCTGTGTTCTACACCTCCCGTCATCATTGCTGCTCCTGTCCAAACTGTTACTCTTCTTCCTTCAACCTTGCCTTGAAGTGCTGTGCTCAAGACAGCGCAGCACATGCTGCGTGAGGCCCCAGACCCTCTCAGATTGATTGTTTTGGTCCATGTGGGCTGTATTCTTGCCTGGTCATCTTCCATGGGGTACTGACTTTCACATGTTTGGCAGTCAGTTCTAACTGAGATCCAGTTCATAAATCCTGTCATTAGGACAACCATTGAGTCAGTTAAGTGCTTCTTCCACACAGAGTTGATGAGTGTCTGGCTATCTACAGCTATCCTGATAAACTGTGCTGTGTTTTTTTTCATTTAGTTCATTCTTCCAGTTTAGAAATATATAATTTTATGCTAGTTTTCCCCCATTTGTTTGCTCTATTGTATTCATATGACAAAGTTTCAGGTTATGAACTGTCCATCTTTTTTCATATAGGTTAGTTTGTGCTTGTGCCTTTAATATTATTTCAGTGAGGACCTGTCACTTTCCTGAATGTATTTTTTCATTGAGTCACTTATACTTGAGAATGCACTGCAAGTGTATTAAAATCTGCTTTCACAAAGGCCATTGTATTCATTCCCCTGTTACCAGTCTTTCCTGACTGTTGGTGACTTTTTTCCAAATCCTGATCACTTGTTTCTTCCCACTTTCACGTTTTAAACAGTTTCTACCAATTGATTAGAAACAACCCTAGAGGAGCCCTTTTATTTTGTTTTCCCTGCTTGTGGTTTCCAGGACACTCAAAGATGTTACTCTTGCCTTGCTTGATTACATTCTTCATAAATGTCTACATAGTTTAAGTATGCCATTAGGACAATGAACTCTTTATATAATTGGTAATTATTCAAATAAAACCCTTATCATCTTCTTCAGGCTTGATTGCTTATAATGTGTCTCTTTTGTGTCCCTTCCTTGGCTTGTTTTGGCTGTTTTCCCTAATTTTATCCTTAAATCAGAGAGTTTCAGTGATCTATCTCACAGTGCATTCTGAACTTCAGAGGAGGCTTGTATATTTGTTGTGCTAGACAACATATTTTTTCTCCTATCTCTGGATAGGAAATGTTATCTTCTTGATGTAAATTCTGATTATGCAGTTATCTCACAACTCTGTTAAGACGTGATTTTTGTTATGCAGTGGACTTCCACTTCATTTAGTTACCATGCTGTTGAGAATGCAAAGTGACAAAAAGAAGTTTGTGTAAATTGTTTAGCAATACCTAAACAGATAACTGTCTTCAGTTTTTAACTGGATGCTAACTAATTAGGTGCACCATCTGTATTTTTTCATGTGAAACCAGTTTTCATAAATCCATCATGATATCAAACACTATTAAATGAGAGTTATTTTACAGTGAATATTTGAAAATTTAAGATAATGTTGCATTAAAGTAATAAAAAAATTACAAAACTGTATAAAGTTAATATTGTGTTTATATTTATTCATTTTAAGTAATTTTTATTCTCATTGTGCAGAAAAGGATTCGTTTGAGATGGAAACAATTAAAACATGCCTTTGTCTTCCAGTGTCTGACTCAAAAAATGACATAGCCATGAAAACACATGCTAGAAATTTTGACTTTGATACCAATCAACCAATTTTAAAAGTTCTTTATGCTAGCAAAAAAGAGTATTTCCTTGTTATGAAATACAAATGTAAAACAAGATTAAAATGTATAATTTAACTAATAACCTACTGATTTTATTGTATTTTGTCTTTCCGTTCTCCACATCTTGCAAACAGTTTTTATTTACAAAAAATAGAATGTATAACAGCATTGCAGCTCAATATTCTACTCTTAAGCTTTACTCCAGCTTCTTAATTTCTTTAAGTAAATATGGAAATAAAAAATGGCTATTAATAAAACTAATTTAAAAAAAAAAAACAAAAACAAACCAGAGCAGAACTCCACCATCTGTTTTCCTGTATCCCTGGTGTCACTTTGTGCACATGGGTTATGCCATAAAGCCATTTACAGGCTTCTGGTTGACTACCAGCAATTCAGAAAGGATTACAGATCTCCTTGGAGTATAGCCATGGATTTTATATACTTTTGATACTAGAGGAAAGATACAGAATTTTTAAATTGTTCTTTTAGAAGCTTTAGAAGCCTGCAGAGTTTTAGTTGCTTATTAGGAAACCATACTTGATGTGCAGCAGTGTCTTGTATTGTGTGTAAAAGGTATTGGTGCACAGGGGGTGTTGCAGCTCACTGGTGTGCACACAACCACCTCACCAGATCCAGAGTCAATGATGTGCATCACCTCTTTATAGGCATAGGGACTTTGGGGAAAAATCCGAAAAAATGGGACAAAGAGGAAGAAAGGCAAGGGGAGGCTCTGATTGGCCAGCTGGAGAAAGAGGTGGTAGGATCTCCTGCTGAGTGTCCTCACCCTTCTCTGGGTGCTCTCCCCTCTACAGTATGTGGTGGTGAGAAAGAAACTAAATTTTGGATTTCTCTCATATAAACTAGACCCTATAAAATGAAAGGCAAGACAGTTTGGAGGTTGGAGGGGGGAAGGGCTGATTCTCACGCCACTGGCAGTCACTTCCCAGGAGAACCTGCTGCAACAACGGGTGTAGGCATGTAAAACCCTGTGTGATGTTGAGTGTGTAAATGGCAGCTGCTTATGAATAAAACACTTGTATGTGCACTAACTGTTGTGTGTGGAGAAAACAGCTGTGTGCACATAGGCAGCTGTATCATACAGGGTTGATTCCCTGGTCAGACTGAGCACAGGCCACTCCACTAGCTTTGGTTCAGCCTGAGGAATGATGTCCTTGCCTACCCACAGAAAATTCAGTCCACTCAGCCAAGGAAAGTACAGTAAATTTAAAAAAATCTAGAAACCCAAATTAGAATTCTTGCTGCCGCTTTGCATTTTGATGCCATGTCTCTTTTCTTACAATGAGAAAATTGTTACAATTCTGTGTCATTTTATTTCATGTTTTTATAATAACTCTTGCTGCATCCAGCCTGGAATTAAACCTTAGCAGTTCTATGGCTATAATAAGAGTAAGGTTTATTGCCAGCTAATGTTTCATCTGCTGGCTAGATGACTAGCTGTGCACCAGCTGCATGATATATTCTGTAAGGATATCATCATCACAGCACTTCACTCTTGTATCTCATACACCCACCAGGAAACATGTTTTATCTTGTGCTCTGAGCAAGGAATACAAATGAGATGTCTGAAGGAAAAGTAAATAAGACTATTAGGAAATATTAAAGTAAATGAGAATACTGGGAAATATTAAAGAGAAGTAATGCCATTTATAGCTTGTTACTGTGAGAGACTCTTCTTTGGACAGGGATGAGATGAGAGCTTCCACAAATCTTTAGGTGCTGAGGATGGAGTGTTTTTGGCATGGCTCAGACACAGAATGGCCCAAAGCCTGGCTTTTAGCTGCTGTTTTGTTGGCTTCTCCCCTGCATGGTTCTTCCTGGTTCCTGGCCCATGTCAGAGAAGCCCTAGTTCTGCTCTAGCTTAATTTTAATCTTTGGAGAATTTTTTCTGGCAGAAAGGCATCTCCAGAGTGTATGAGCAAGGCCATGACTCCTTCTGTACTGGGACAGAACTGCAGTGCAGCAGCAGCTGTGCTGGTGCTAAACCTCCTGGGAGCTCTTTCCTTCAAAGAGAAGGGGAAGGGTTTCACTGCTCTCCCAGAGGTACACAGACACAGTGGTGGCCAGGCTGAGGAGTCAAGAATTGCCCTTTTGCCCAAAGCATGAAAGGAGGATTACAACATACAGGAGATACAAGATACAGGAGAATTATATAGATGAAGTTGTTCATGTAGAATTTATTCTATTTATGTGTGTTATTCTGCCAAAATTATGATATTTGCCCTAATAGTTTATATGGTTTGTATCAGCTTCATGTAAACTTTGTTATTTTTAAATAAAATGAAAAATTTTAGATAAAACTACATTTCTCATTAGCTTTGCTTTAAAAAGCTCTAGTTCCCATGTCTCACAGTTGTTTTGCTTTCAGCAAATATTTGAACAGCAGAGCCAAAGTGTGCCTTGGCTCTAGTGCTCTGCCTCTTACGGAATATTAAACCATTTGCAGTCTGTTAATTCTGTGCTGGAAGTTGCAAGGAGTTTTTGGCAATGGATATAGAGATTTCAGTCATACTGATGGTGTTTGAAAATATCAGTGTGACACTAGAAAGATATTGTTGGGGTGATCCTTTTGTTGCTTGTTTTAATTAAGCCTAGAAAATTGCACATACACACATAATTAAATAGAAAAACCTACAAACTGTGTGTACGATGTCAAGTTCTCCAAAGGTAGAAAATGACAGATGTAAAGTGTTTTGTGCTATCTTAGCTTTCCTGTGGAGATATATAAAGCTATAGACTTCACTGCATAGTCTGATTGTATTTAACAACTAGTTGTTGATTATTTTGTTTCTCTTTTGTTGTCATGGGATTGGTGCATTTGTTTCCTCCTTATGGGATAAGGTCAGGCAAAATGTTATTCATGCCATTTTAAAAAGAGATAAATCATCCCTTAGAGACCACTTGCTTTTCTCTTTTGAACTGGGAACTTGATGGCAAAAATGAGTCCACTGAAGGGTTCTTGGATTCTATGGAGTGCTCCTTGTGTTTCAGACATTCTTGATTTTTTGCAAGGAGAGATCCTCCTGTATGCAAGTAAGATACAGTATGTATTGCTCTCTACAACTACCTGAAAGGAGGTCAGTCTCTTCTCCCAGGCAACAGTGAAAGGACAATAGGAAATGGCAGGGGAGGTTCAGGTTGGACATCAGGAAGACTTTTTTCACTTAAAGAGTGCTCAGGCATTGGAACAGGCTACCCAGGGAGGTGGTGGAGTCACCATTCCTGGAAGTGTTCAGGAAATGGCTGGACATGGCACTTAATGCTGTGGTTTAGTTGACGTGGTGGTGTTTGGTCAAATGTTGGGCTTGGTGATCTTGGAGGTCTTTTCCAGCCTTAATGCTTCTGTGATGCTGTGATTCTGTAGTGCTGCAGTGGGAGAAAGTACATTATTGTGAAGTTAATGGTTGAACAGTAATACTATACACAGTGAGGGCTAAGTTAAAGATACCACCACCATTCCCCTGAGTTAAAGGTAGCCTCATTTTCACTTTTCCTAAGTCTGGGATGTTTAACTTGCAAGCTTAAAAAATACTCATTTACCACAGCTTTGAAGATATGTGCTCTGTGTTTATGTAATCTGTATCTAGGCTGTCAGGGAGATTTGCAGCACAGATTCCATTTTAATTTAAAAATGAGAAGTAGTGCAAGACCTGCATAAACAATAGGTACCCAGGTGAGGTAGAAGATAACATAAAGCTATGGCCATAAAATGTAACCATGTGAAAGGGGTGGGAGCATTGAGGCAGCTTAGTGCCTAATTAGTGTTTATCATATCCTCACATAACTTCTCAGTTTTAGTTCAGTGTATGAGTTAAGAGCTAATAGAACATTTGGCTTTTCAGACTCTAAAATATCATCCTTGGAAGATATAGCAATATAATTCCTGGAAATAGAGCAGTCTAGCTAAAAAATGTATGTTTTGAATGAAGGAAGAATTTTTCAACATAGTTTCTTAGAAAAACATACTTAAAATATTATGTAAAAGTGAAACATTTTAACAAACATTAACCTTTGGCTCTAGCAGTTGTAGAGACTTTCTGATCCAATTGGAAAAATGAAGTGCAGAATTACTTAAATATTGGAACCAGCAATAAAACTTGCATGCATAACACTGAATTAAGAAACAATTTCAGTGATGCAACAGTTTTTCAAGAGCTTTTGGTAATAGAATCTACATTTTTAACCATTGCACTGATGATTTATTTAGTGTTTACTTTAGCTTGCTGTGTCACAGAATTTTGCTTTTCCTGAAAAATTTTTGTTTGTGAAGAGCCTGAAAATGCTACTGCAGATCTTTTCTCTATGTGAACCTCAGTTTAGCCGAAAAGCTAAGATCTGCTAAAATGCTGTCTCATAAGCTTAAGATGTCTCATAAGCATAAAATGTCCTCATTGTGACATTGAAAAAAGAACTTGAAATTCCTGCACAGTATTTTTATTGCAAATGACAGTTTTCATCTGCTGGCTTTTGCTGCCAGAATAAGCATGTTTTCAGTAAGCACAAACAGACTTTTTCAGCTGTGCCTGTTTCCAGCGGTTCCCGTTAACTCCCCAAGTGGGTGGTACGGAAGAGCCACCTTTCTGGCACACTTGCATGCAGACAACACATGGCCACTGGTGAGTTTTGGCATTCTGCTCTAATAAAAAAAGACCCTGCTTATATGAGAAAGCTTGATGTGCGTCAGTACAGCTATTTCAGTCTCTGCTGCCTCCTGAGCTGAATGTAAACCAACATTGGTGACTCTATTAAAATACGATTTCGCAAAAGGAAGTAAGAAACATGACTTTCAAACTGTGTGTGAAGATGAGCTAAAATAGTAACAAAAGTATCTCTAGAGAGTACTAGAGGACAAAAAAAAGTCTCTGAAATCTACCTATTGTTAAGAAAAAATGGATCTGGCAGACTCTCTTTTGTACCAGCTGGATGTGTTAAATTTTCCTTCTCTTCAACATTGAGAGCAGGCACTGCTGTAGGAGGGATGCCAAGGAACTGGAAGGATCCAAAGATTTCCTCAGAAAGTGTCTCCAATGGGCCTTGATCCTAAGGAAAATCACAATTAAGCTTTAATAGCTGCATTTCCGTGCAGCAACCCTTACAGCCTGTGTCGAGTCCAGGCGGGAGGCTGATGGCGCGGTGGGCTTGTGCGACGGGCACGAGTCCTCGCTGGCTGCTTTTGCAGAAGGGTGCTCATTCATGTTAGGCACCAGAGAGAAGCCATTGTGACGTGTCCTAGGCAAGAATTCAGTGAGCCAACCCTTTGTAAGGTAGCAGAGCAAGCACTGGTAATGGCTGGACATAGTTCATGTTGCCCTAATTTTGGGAACAGATAGGAAAATGTACTCAGATCAAATAATTCTGTGTTTAACTGCTTCTCTCCCAGATCCTTCTGAAGGGATCTGTGCTATCCAAATCCATTATAATTCAGAAGAGTTTGGATGTCATTATACCATTGTACTTAGGCTGCTACTTATTAACTACAATTGTACTGTGTTTTGGTGTCACACTGTACTTCTCAGCTCCTTCACTTCCTTGGAAGTGCTGAATTCAGCACAAACCCGCTTTTTAGACCGCTTACAATTAAAACTGGAAATTGATACATTCAGTGTGTAATAACACTTCATTTTGCTTGTACTGGACTATAAAACCAAATATTTGTTTTCAATTATGGATTTTTTTTGTTCCTCACTCATTGATACATGAGAGAACCATAGTTCCTGTATGATTTTTCACAACCACAGTGGTCAAATACTGGAGCAAGATGCACAAAGAGCTTATGTTGTTCTGTCCTTAGAGGAGTCTGTTCAAGACTCACTGGGACACAGCCCTGAGCAGCCTGATCAAACAGACCTGTTTTGGGCAGGGATTGGACTGGGAGACAGCAGAGGCTCCTTCCTACCTCTGTTACTCCGTGGTTCTGGCTTCTCACCAGGCTTGTTTGATACACACACCTATGGCTGTAAAAGAAAGCCTGATCTTTGCTGGGAAGTCATATTTTTGATTGCTCCTTTTAGTGACAGCAGCTGTATATGCTCTAATTTTCTGTTGGGGCATTCATGAATTGTCATTGCTTCCTTAGCAATGAGATTGCTGAGCAGATGCTGTTGTTAGAGATTGGACAATTACTTACCTGACATGAGGCTCCAGCAATAAACAGCATTTAGGACCAAAATTTCCTGTGTTCTTAGGTGGGTTTGATTTTTCTTTCTTGTGTAACAGATGTATAAATTAGTGTACAAAGTAAAAGAGGTAAAATAGATAATTTCTTTTATTATTTTTGCATTTGCATTCTCAAGCTACTTTTGTGACAGTATAGGTTTCATAACATTGTACATTTCTTTATAATAGTAATAGAAATCACTTAATTCTGTAAAACATAGCATTTTTGAACGTCTTCTGCTTTATATATTTGACTTTATGTCATTAGGAGGGCAAAATAAAGTGAGGCGTTTTTAGCACAGCGGTCATTAGGCCATCACAGTGCTATTGATCTCTGTCCTACGTAGAGTATTAATATTGTTGATGGCACAAATACTATGTACAGGGCTACTCTGTGAAAATAGTCCTGAACATAGGTCATCATCTGTCATATTTGCTCCCTACTAAGACTACTAGTGAAAAGTTCACTACTAGTGAAAAGTTCACTAGCAGTAATCATCTTTCCTCAGATGAAAGAAATGGTGTGACTTTTTAAATTTTCATGAGTGCAAACTTGTTAGTGATTTGAGAGACACCCATTATATTCATTACCCAAGAGAAGAAAAATTCCTTGCTTTCAGGATAAGGTTGCATGCATCTGTGAAAAGTGGATGGGATGAAGGATGAGTAGCTTTATGTAGAAATAGGGAGGGAGTGAACTTGCTTTGAGACACATTTTCTGTACTTTAACACAGACACCAACTTTGACAAGCGGTTTGTCAAAATGGTAACTGTAATAGTTTTGTGAGTCAGTTCTTGTCTTAGCTGGCAGTGGCTTCATAAAGGTGCATTCTGGTTTTATTTAAACTGGTGTAAATACAGAGGTGCCTCTACTGTAGGAATGATGTGAGAGAGTAAGAAATGAGATGAATCAGAGATCCTAGATCAAGCCCAAGTGTAGACGAAAATGGTTTGGAGAATGCTTTCATCAGTTTTTCTACATCCTGGTAGTGGACAAGGAATAGAGATACCTTGATTATCAAGCAACAATTCCAAAATTAGTGGCCATGAGAGGGATGACCTGTTCTGTGAGGAAATTCCCTGTCAGAAAATTTGCCTCCTTGGCTGGGATCTCCGGGGGCTGCCTCCACTGGGTTTATTGCACAGCATCAAAAAAACTGAAATTAGTTCTAGGGAAAAAAGGGCCCTGTCATGTTTTAAGTACATTACTAGAGAACAGATTGTATTATTTTGCTCTGTTATTGAGTGAAATATTTTTTGAATACAGATTCAACCAAGCAGGTACAAACTTGTTTAAACTGACAAATTGACCCAGGCAGATACAATGTCCAAATGCTTGTGTTACATTCAATACAAGTTAATCATGACACAAGGAAATATAAGTAGTCGAGTACAAAAATACTGTAAATAGTATGGAATTAGTAATGAGGGTTGATATGAGGATGTGTAAAATAAATATAATTTGTAAAGGAAGAGGTGAGATCCAGATAGAAAAAGAGAAAACTGAGTAAGGTTGCTCTAGACACACTTTAATTTATATCCATTACCTAAAGTGTGCAGCCAAAGTTGGTTAAACAGTTGGTGAATAAGACTTTGTTGATTTATATTCTGAGTTTATATCAGAATCTGAAATTGGCTCATGAAGAACCTCACTCCAGAGTGTGTTCCCTGTTCATGGTCTGATTGTTCTCCTTGTGGGTTTATTCAGCTGGTTGAATGTTATACAGGAGAAAAAAAGAAGAACAAGATGGAAGTCTTCTTTTTGAAGATAAGTGAACTTTTCCAGGCTACTTTGTTTCTCTGGAGAGACATGAAATGTTAAACTGTTTAACATCTGGGAGCATCTGTCCCTGTAGTCCAGCCTGTGGATTAACTGAGTGCTAAACTGCCATCCCACTTCATGGAGATTTAGAGAGCGAACAGCAAGTGCTTAGATGTTTTGACCCAGTCTAATTTTAGAACTGCAGAATATGTAAGCAAATGCTAGATACATTTTCAAATGTACATGTATATGTGTCAAAAAAAATTATTATTTTTTTTTTACATAAGACCCTAATTATATAATAACTGGACTTTTTTAGTTCAAGACAATGTAGTTCAGGAAAGGTACTTAATTTGACAGTGCTATGAAACCTTCAGAATTATTTATTTATGTAAAAAGGCTAGCATTTAACTTCTATAAATTAATTAGTTTAAAATATTCAATTAGATGAATTATTGTAGTCTAATCCCATGATAATTCAGTCTCCCTTTCTACCAGTGTGACAGGTATCTAAAATGGGACATACCACTTATGTGAATATCTGTAGCTCAGTGTTCTGCTTTGTTTTTCTGCTCAGAGTTTTACATTATTTTTTTGATGGCAGAAAATGACAGAGAATTTTACCTGCTCCTTTACTTTCATGTTAAGATAGGTCAGGAGTATTTTCCATTGTATTCTTTTTCTTGGGTAGTCAGGTATTGTCTTCTAACAGAAAATTTTAGATCACTTCTAAGAAGTATTTCAAGGACATCAACTTCCTGGAGATGTCTGTTTGTTGCAATGCTGCCAAGATTTTAAAGTCTTTAGTCAACCTAAAGTCTTTCATCCACTGTTACTTTTAGGAGTAAGTCACAGTGGTTGAGAATTTTTTTTTATATTTGCTAGAGGATATAGCAATGTGAGAATGGATAAGCAAGCATACTGTCCCTCCTATCAGTGTTTGGCACAGATCGTTCCTTAATATTTCCATTCCTGTTCTGAGATACATTTCTACAGTGACAGGTTACTGCACCTTACAAAATGATCATTCTTAATAACAGTGGGTGATTTATTTGATGATTTACTATTTGATTGTAAGTATTGCTTATGAGATTTGACAGTTCGATGCTTTTTCCTATCTCTGTTTTCAGTGTTGAAATTAGTAATAGCATAGAAAGCATCAATTCTGTTAGCCTGTAATTTTTACATTCAGGAAAGTTTTGAGGTTTTGTATGAATATTTTAACCCAGTAATTTATGCTATCTTTTATATTTAAGGAAGATACATGATATCATGGAATCCAGTGCCTGTGTGACTCCTTCTTTTGTGGTATGACTAGTTCTGTAATAGTTTGGTATATTTTATGTAGGGTAACAGTGGAAGTAACACTGAGAAAATTACAGAGGAGATGACTAAGATAAGAGTTTGAGCTGTTAAGAAGTGGACATTCCCATTGTATCAACACTGCAAGATTTTTTAATTGATGTGCAGAAATCACCAAATTTTACTTTTGGATGATGGTTCTCATGAATTCCCAGTTTCAGAAACGTAATCATGAATACATAATCATATCAGGATGCCCTTCTAACAGTTTATCTGGTTATGACAAGGTGGGCTAAAAGTTCAGCCTGGGGTAGGAAAGTGGCGGGTCCTGGGGATACTTGGTGATCATGTCTGTGGGGAGAGCAAGCTCAAGCTGGTTTTTAGCCTAGAATGATGCAGAAGAAATGTCGTTCTCCTGTAAAATGGTTGTACCTTTGAGAAGAGGAAGCCCTTGGTAGCTGTAGTCTGGGCTGAGCTGGATGGCACCTTCTATTACTGTACCTGTGCAGAGAGGTGCTCAGCACTGGTGGTGCTGGGAAAGAGAAGCTGTGCAGATGTGGGGCTTCTGTGTGACTCTTCCAGCAACTGCTTCTTGTAAACAAAACTTGGGAAATCCTCTAACTCACTGACGTCAGCTAGCAGTGTAAGAAAGAATTAGGGGAATGAACAGATCTCTCTATGGTTGGTAATTTGTAACGACAGGATGATGTCAAGGCACATTGCTCCACTCTCAGAGTGGAGTGAGATTACTTGCTTAGGGGTCACTGGCAGCTGCTGGCACCTCTTCTCCAAATTTGTAATTTTCCCCAAACAGTTCTTGGGGACTGAGGCTGTGAGGGCTACACTAATGGCAGCCTTAGAATGATGCTGAAGTGACCAGCACATGGGTGCCCAGATGAGAAAGGTATGGAAAGAGCAATGTTGGTGCAGTGCCATGCTTCCCTTGCAATGCCTTTTGCAGCCCCATTGTCCGTGGAGCTTAGGTTTTGTAGCTCTTGAAAACCGACCTTCTATGGCAGCCCCCAAACACAGAACTTGCAGCAGAACTGCAAGCTGACAATATTATATGGACGGCCAAGTAGATTGTGATTACTAATTACTGATTTGATTTAGCTTAAATTAATTCAGAGCTCTATCACCTACTAAAAATCTGTATTGTGTGAAATGTGCTGATATTAATAGCTAATGTCAGTAAACAAAATTCTCCATTATGTTTTGCATGGATGCATCGAGAGTTCTTTGTAATTTTTACGATTTTAAAAGCTTAACATACAGAAATCATCTCCTGTGTATGTGTTTGTACATACGTATGTGTTTGCAAGGGAAATCTTCATGATGTTTATCTTCTATTTTGCAGTCAAAACCTGTTGCATTTGCAGTTCGGACAAATGTTGGGTACAGTGCAGCTCATGAAGATGATGTTCCAGTCCCAGGCATGGCCATCTCATTTGAGGCTAAAGATTTTCTTCATGTTAAAGAAGTAAGTAAAACCAGAGGAGTAAGTGAATCACTCTTTAATGGAATATTTGAGGAATAGTGCTACTATTTTGCAATGTTGATAACACTTCACATTGCCAGAGCACTTTACAAATGTTATTTAAAGAAGGTAACAGTGTATAAGGAATTGAATGTTCTTTTAAATGCTATTCTTGTAGGAGCAATGGCACAAATTTCTTACAATCAAATTAATGAAGTTCAGAAAGCAAGTACTTTTCTTCTATAGTAAAAATTGCTTATTTATAGGTTTAAATGTTTATGTCTGATTATTCAAAGATAATATATTTGTGTTTTTTTCTAATCTGGCACTATGAGGGTTTGCTGTGATTCAGCAGCCAAGGGTTTCTTCTCTTTTACTTGTGTGACTGCATCTCAACCCCAAAATCCTCAGGTCTCTTGTTTTTCTACTGAAGCTACTTCCTGGGAACAGACAATATTTAATTAGTAGTTACATGCTGAAGAACTGGAATGATGTTTCAAGATAATAGCAACTGTCAATAAAGGTGCTTTGCATCTGCTGCATTGTTTTTCTTTTCCTGTAGTTGGAAAATTTTAAATTTTTACAGTTTCAAACACCTAAAGTAATTTTCTTTCTCTGCTTCTTGCAAGACAATCCCAAGCAGATAACTTGGTAACTTTCACATGCAGGCCCTCCTCTGTAGCCTGCTGTTCCCTTTTGAATGACACCTTCATTTTATAAGGTTTTCCAGCTTTTGGTCGTATTCCATTGTGATTTGTCTCAAAACGGCCCATCTGGATCTGGAAATTTATAGAAAAAGGAATAGAAGTTGGTTTTAAGTTAGAGCAACCTAGCCAATGCATTTGAAATTATGTCTTTGTCTTGTTTTATCGAAAAATCCCTCAGTAGTTATGATTGATGAGGCACAATGATTCTGCTAGTGCAGGTGCCTTGGGAAGAAAGAAACATTCCTAATACAGAGAGAGAAATAGAGGTGGACAGAGACGAAGGAAACACAAGAAACAGACTTGGCTAATGATCATAATTTTTCATATATATTAAACACACAAAAAGGGGATAATTTTGATTCAGACTCTATATATTGAAGGAAATATGCTTTCTGTCTAATGGTAATGTGAAAGAATTTCTTTGCTCTGCCTTGTGACAAAAGAAGAGATGAGCAGGCAGAGAGTCCTGGCAAAAGAAAAACATCAGTGTTCTCCAGTGAGTCTTGAAGTACTGGAAAATACAGCTCAGTTTGGTTAGATCAAATGGGTTTGTGTAGTCATCTATTCCATCTGCACTCCAAATGAGGTGGTAAACTCTCAAACAGCACCAGACACACAGGGTCAGCAGTTTTCCGTTCAAGTTTATGCATTTTTCTTCACAGCACAACTTAGTCTCAGATGTATATATATAGGGAAGAAAATCAGGCAAAAAAAAGGCCCCTGAACTTTTCTGGATCTCCAGAAATGCCTTGAAAGGAAGCTTAGCTCAGCTGAGTTCTTACATTGTCTGTGTCTGCGTGTAGTACTGAGGGGTGGTAAAATAGATGAAAATGTTCTTGCAGCCCCAGGTGTGAGAGAAGAGGCATTCTGTGCTGATTGCCTTTAAAAAAGCGTGGTTTTCTCTGTAAGCTGTCAAGAAGAGTTGGTTGTCTGCTGGTTCTAGTCCAGAGATGGGTTGGGAAGGAACCCCATGACCAGGCCACCTGCACTGCTGGAATGGAGAGATGGGAAGGGATCCACAAGTAGTTGAACTTGGACTTGGACTCTTGCCCTGCATTTGGCAGCAAGTCTGGGTGGGTTGAACCTCCTTCAGAGGGTGCCCCGGGCCCAGCCCTTCCCTGCACAGCCATGTCCTCCCCCTCCATCTTCTGTGCCATGCCCTGCTCACCCTCCAGGGCTCTGTATCCCACCAGGTATTGCCCCTTCAGTACTTTTGGTGCTCTCTACAGTTAATGCTGGGAGAACTGAATTGTCCAAACTTTAGTTATTTATGCAGATTAAAAGAAAAAAACCATATTAGACTATAAAAAGCAGTGTTGCTTCTATATTTTATACCTAACTTGTCCCTAGAAATGAAGAAACCTAAGTTAATCACCAGTAGCTTTTGCCTGCATAATGATGCCATACTGGACCAATGTTGTCCTCTTCTTGTCTGCAAGGGCTGTTTACCAATTTGTACTGCCGAGAGGGCTCAAACAAGAAAAACTTCAGTTCCAAATGTACATGGACAACGGTGAAAAGTACTGCAGTGATTGAGTATAAGGGAAATTTATCTCCATTATTAGGTCACATTCATTAAAATTCAGTACACAAAAGGATGAAGGATTCCTTCCTGCATGAAGAAACTGCTGCATCATAGTAACTTATGAATCTTTTGAGGCTTTAATGCATGGTCATAAGTTTGCTCTTGTTTAATTAATTTCTGTGTTTCCCTTGGCACTCCAAGCACAGGTGAATTATAGAGAATCACTCACTTCAGCCAGCACCTTCAGAGCAGGACACCTCTCTACCAAGATTTCCAAAAAAATATAAAATTAGAAAGTATTATGTGTGGTATTGTTAAATTTAAAAAGTATCTAATACTCTTCATATACTGACACAGCATTTATCTTTGAGACTTTCCAGAAGTGAATTCTGCATGCTTATATTTCTTTATGAAGAAGAAATTCCTATAGATTTCAGATTTCTATTCCTTCTAATAAAATTTATATTTTGCCTAGTAGTCTGTTGTGCTGTAGGACAAAAATAGTGACTGTTCAGATTTTAATTTAATGGTGGTTTTTAATTATCTATGGCTCCCTTTTACCAAGCTAATGATTTAGTTAGCCTTTTGTAATGAAAGGTTATAATTTTAATAATACATTTCAGTCTAATACAGCTTTGAGAAACTGCTATTTCAGATTAGCTCCCTATTAAATGCTGGTATTCTTACTCATAAAGGCATCCCATTGAATGAATATTATAGATCTCCTTATGTTTTATGACCTTAAAAGTGCTTTTATTTTAATCTTTATTTTTTGTTAGCTGAATGTCTGACAGTTGGTCTCAGGCATCACAAGATTTCTGTAGTTGCCAAAGTGAAAGATAATACTGCAATTTAGATGTGTATCAGTGATCCACCAATGATAATAAAACTATTTTTTTTATGGGAGCCCACACATTTTACATGCTTTATTCCTAACTGTACACTTGGTAAAGCTACTTATTATATAATTAAATATGCACTACAGTATCTACATTAATGGCTTCAGATTCAAGAAGGCAACTTCTCTCCACATTCCAGTGTTTTGTTACAGTTTCATAAATATTCCAAATTAATATTTAATGGTAGTTATTCCCATGGAATGCTGAAAGTATTGCATGTGAGGCCATCCACAAGTGACCTATTCTCATTCAAAAATGGTGAATAAATAAGAATGGAAAAAGCAAATAGTTCTGCTGTATAGGCCTCTGCAAAACAAACTGCCTTCCCCATGCGTGGTGGAGGGGTGTGTATGAATAAAGGTATTGAATTAGAGTAGTCAATATCTCATATTTAATAAAGATGAAATTCAGTTAATTGGACTATATGGTGGACTTGTGTAATTGTTAGGATTTTTTAGTTATCCAAAGGTATCTTTTTCTTATGGATCTATCATAGTAAGTTTAAAATGCAGATCATGTGAGCTATCTGCAGCAGAGTATATATAAGCAGCAGAATTCAGTCATATTTCAGAAGATTTTAGTGAGAAGTTGGGGAATTTGAGAAGTAGTTTTTTTTAATTAAACAGAGAACTGAATGAAATGGAATTAGAAAAATAGGTTATTACAGTTCCATAAAAATTGTAGCAGTAGGTGAGAGTAGATCCTAAGTCTCTGGTGTCCACCAAGGAGAACCGTGAAGGGAGAACAAAAGCAGCTCTCATGTATGAGGGGAGAAGATTGTGAAGGAAGAAGAAATAAAGATGGTGAAATGGGTAGAAATAAAAACCAGGGAGAAACATGAAGTCTGCGAAGGAAGGTTTCTGCTTAAGCACTGTGGATTTTAATAATTTGAAAGGAATAATTATTTTAATGTATTTCTGTATATTACCACAATTCTTCATTGCCATAATAACGTAGGACAGTCATTAACTGCAGGGAAGAATTACAAAAAATAGCATAGCTGCAAATTAAAACTAATAACAAAGTTATCCCAGATCCAGTAATTTCTTAGTATGTTACCTTTTTCTTTTTTTTGTTTAATCTGTAGAAATTTAATAATGACTGGTGGATAGGACGATTGGTAAAAGAAGGCTGTGAAATAGGATTCATACCAAGCCCAGTCAAACTAGAAAACATGAGGCTGCAGCATGAACAAAAGGCAAAACAAGGAAAATTCTACTCCAGGTAATAATAAGAAATCTTTAAAAATAGCAACATGACACAACTTGGAAATTGATGCTGTGTATCACTCATGTGTATGCTTAATTATCGTAATGTCAGCTACAAATGTTTTTAATCAATTAAGAAATTACAATATAATTAATTATATTTTATATTATATATAACATTGTTTTATTTATTATCTTGTTAATTAATAAGCTAATTTTTTTCATTGCTATTTGAGAGAAAAAGATATTTGGATTGGTGATCTGTGGTGGCCTACAATTGAAATTATTTCCTTTTTTTTCCCTAAAATATATGCTAATATACGTTGCAGTAAGTACATTTATTATGTGTTAGTAAATATTTTGACTTAAAATTAGTTTATCTAAATTCTGTAGCATTTTTTACTTGTTTTGATGATCTAGCTATTTCTAAACACGTTTAAAGCTCATTTTAGAAATTACAGAATGTTAAGATGAATTTATTCGTAAGCCAGAACTAGTGCCTGTTAGTTAGCTCACAGGGAAAAAATGGTCTTGTCAAATCATTGCCTACAAATACAGCTCTTAAGAACACTACATTTTATGATGGAGGTTTCATGTCATTTGTTATCTCTGACTGCAGCCATCATTGCATAAGAAAAATGATTGTTTCTAGATATTCTGGACAATACTACAAGATAGAATAATGTCACCTTTACTGTAGAATTCTTAATAAAGTAGTTTTCTAGTAACACATGTGGAAGCAAATGTCACTTGTTTCCCTTTGAGTATAAAGGAAACAAATATCCCCAGAGTATTTGAGTGGGATGGACCAGGAATTGAGCTAGGAACCATTTGGGAAGCAGGAAATGTTTTCCTATCTCAATAGGAAGGGCAACAGTGTTTGTAGAGCATGCCTAGAGTTGGACACTGTGATTGTGCAGTGCTCAGCTGTGTGAAATGCCTTTCCCATGAGCATGGTGTCCTCAGCAGAAGGATCTGGTCCTTATTCCTCTAGTGACACTTTTGGCACAGCCAGATCTGTCCCAGTGATTCGGTTCCTTTCCAAATAGTAGAGGCTTCCATTCTCCAGAAATTCTCACTGAAGATAACATTGTCCTACACCACAAATGCATTAACTTAGTGCTTATTCGTATTTTAAGATAGAGAAAGTGGAAACTACTACTATCACGTGAATGATTTGAAGAGTGAGATAACCTTTCTTACATTCTTTTCAGAGCTTTTCTTATTATGGTAACTGAAATAAAAAGACTAGAACTGTTGTTTCATTTTCATGACTTGGATAGGTTTTCACAAAGCAGAACTTGACAAAACCTTAGACTGCTTTACCTTTGTTTGAGAGACTTTTTTTCTTAAGTGCTATATTGTATTGAGAAAGCAGAAGAATTTGTACTTTAATTAAATTGAAAAGATGATAGAAAAACAGAGTCTCATCTTCATTAGGGATTTGTCAATAACTCTTCATTTAAAGGAGACAGATATGTTTGCTGGCTTAAGAAAAAGTCTTAGAAATGAGTAGTAATATTAATCATTATATACCAGTAGCCATATTAATGACTGAATTGCATTAAGATCATGAGGAAGTGAGAGCAGCAGAATGAATTGCACAGCAGCACAGGGAGTATGATCGATGTTTGCAGTTCCTCAGGTCTCAAAATATACACATATTTTGTGTGAGATGTATATTTTATACCACTGCCAGAAATACTGTTTGTCTTACAGCTAGCACCTCATTTAGAAGGCAGATAATAAATAAACTAGAAAAAAATTTGAGAAAGCTACAGAACTTCAGACTAATTTATTACTTTACTCCAGTAAATCAGGAGGAAACTCTTCATCCAGTTTGGGTGACATCGTTCCTAGTTCCAGAAAATCGACGCCTCCATCATCTGGTGAGTAGGTTGTGAACCCTTCGGTAAAGAGATTCATCAACCTAATCTGTTAAAATTCACATACCTTTAGACCTATTCTTCTTATTCCCCATTCTTCATAGGTAAAACCTGAGTGTTGTGTTACCAGATAAGGCTGATTTGGATAGGTTTGAAATAATGGAGTAGATGCAAGCAAGTTCAGGCAATGATAGGGCTGTGAATGCACATAATTCCCTCTTTGCTTTTACCACGGAGCTTTGTAGCAAAGATAGAACAGATCTGTGAGACTACATTACAGTAGGTAGTGGAAGGTTTGGTCTGGTCTGAGCACTCCTATTGAACAGTAAATGCCTTCTGGTACAGGAGAAAAAGCAGCAATAAAAATCGAAGTTCCTGAGAGGTTTCTGCAGTAGCATCAAGAAAGGCATTATTTTAAAACATCAGGGACATTTAGTTTCACTATTCTGATCATGAGGATGTGCTTCACATAATTCTAGGATACTGGATATTTTTTGCCTTGTACAAACTTTTCACAAATACTATTTTGTACTTAGAGCATCAACATATAGATTTAACTTTAGTTAGGTTGGATTCAAGTGGTATGAAGCAAATACATGGCAAGTTGGTGGAGGATGCTGGCATTAGCACCATACAAAAAGCATAGCAGAAGATCACAAAAAAAATTTCTACTGAATTCAGCTGCTGTGTTGCTGGATGTTTTATCTTCTCATATACATTTTGAATACCTGAAAGCAGAAAATATTAATGAGTGTTGGTAGTTTCTTGTATTCTAGGGCAAAGACATGTATTTTCCAATCATACTCATTTATATGGAGTCTGGCCTACAGAGCAGGCGTCTTAAAATGACCCTCAAGATTTTGAAGTATTTACTCGGTCATTTAAAAGGGAGACAGAGAAATTAAATCATGTTATGGTAGTGGCTTCATTTGGTTCAGTTAATTGAAATATATCTCTGTCTTGTGAAGCCATGGATTGTTACTAACTACCAACTTTATTACAATTGCATTTTGTTTATTAAAATTGCACCTCAGTTTCACTTAAGTTCTCTTTTAGTTTGAAAATACATTAGATGCCCATCACAGGTGTGTAGAACACATCTTAATCTTTTGTTTTATGATGGCTTTACACTGACACATTTGCTGTTATGGTCAACTTTTTCAACAACTGCATTTTTGTACTAAAATTGTCCATGGAACTATGTTGCAATTTTATAGTTAAAGCATATGAAATGCTGTAATATTATTTGCTGTCAAAAAAACCGCTTGAAGATCAGTACATAAATTTCCAGAATGTTGCACAGAATTTAGAGTTAAGAGCACAGATAACACCTAGATTACCAGCAGACTGACTGCTACCCATCCTGTAATATTCATTGCATTGAATCGTTTCTTCAGACAGTGGTTTTCAAGAAATATGGATTTCTGGAGAAAGAAGGAAGTCTGTTAAAGTTTATTCAGTTACAGTGAAGATTTGGAAAATATGTATGAATAGTTCATATTAGCTTTTTCTGTGATCGCCGGATTTTGAGTCTACAATAATTTTTTGCTTATCTTAACACATCTGAAGAAAGGTGAAAGAGGCTGTCCTGGTTTGAGAGAAATTTGGAGGAAATGTCCCAAATGAACGTATCCTCTAATAGAAGGCAGATTTCAGCAGCCCCTCCCCCACCAGCCATTGGCTCAGTGCCGGTCAAATTCTTTGTAGAAAATCTGGGGCCTGAAGAGGATGGAAGAAGAGGCATAGTTTGTGACTAAAACAAGAATTCAAGTGACTTTGAAGCACAATTCAATTATTATTCCTACACCTTCTCTTTTTGAAAGTTTAATCAATTACATCAATTATTTAATAAGTTGAAGAATATTAACTGAATAAGTTAGTTTCATTTTTTTACTTCGAGTCAGGGATGGGCTTTTTCAATAAAATAGTGCCACAGAAAAACCAAACCAGAACAAACCCAAAAATAAGATGAAGAACCAGTGAAAAACAAATGGAGGCTCATATCCATTTAAATAATCAATATTGATATAGTGAACAATCCATACAGTCCTTATGGGCCATCAAACAGCATAAGAATAATGGTGAAAATGACTGAAAAAAACTCAATGAACTAAAGATAGTTTACAGTAAAAGAACAGGAGATGTTACATAGTGTGAAGACTGAGAATGAAAAAGGAGATATTGGTATCTAGCTGATCAAGTTCTGCATTTCTTTCTTATAGGAAAAGCTTAAGGTACCTGATTTTTTACTGACAATTTTGGTTGAACATAGAACCGAAGGAGTTTTTAATGTGTCTTATTATGAGTGATTTACAGCATCTGTGCTGGCCTGTATTCAAGAAAAGATAATATGTTCTTTTTATACTTATGAAGAGGATGAAGGAAGAGTGTTGCTAGAAGAAAATGTTACATGATTTCTGTGGCTGTTTTTAGGAGCAGGATTATAGAAACAGGATGGGGATCTACTCACTGAGTTTTTCCTGGGAAGGGCAGGCACAAAGGCACAGTAACTCAGGGAATGCCAGGCATCAAGGCATTAGATCTGTGGATAATTCAAATGGGAGAAGGTACTTTATGCAAACAAAAGAGATCACTGCCCCAAGTGTCTCTTAAATCACTAGCTGCACGTAGGCTTGACAGAAATATTTATTTGTTACATAATTTAATAGCACATGCCACTGTATTAGCTGATGTCCCACTCATGAAGCAGATGAAATCAGGTCACTAAGATGGTTTCATAATAGTTTGCAGTGATTAATTAAGGGTTTGGATAAAGTCAATGCAAACGATTCTGCTTACAGATCTGTTTAGGGTTAGGCTCAGTTTGGCATAATGGCACAGCAAGATAAGCGTGTGTTACCAGAGGGAGTGGAGAGGTGGGTAAGATCTTCTCACACCAGGGTGATGCTGTACACGTTTGTGGTTCACTTTGTGCATCTACTTGCTTTCTGAAGAAAAATTTAAATCACTACTTAAGATCAGGATTGATTGTTGGAAACAAGAGAGGTTTTGTTTGGTTTTGTTTTGTTTTAGATGTATTTAGCAGGTATCTGTTGTAGTCAGCATTCAGGATAATATGGCTTTGCATTTTGAAAGTGTATTTATTACTGAGTCTGTGAGGATTCTTGTTGAAACTGTTGTTACTTGCTAAAAAGGGTAAATAATTCAAGGGTATGGTATAAGCATTGTTTGTTATATATTCTTTCAGGGTAGAGATTGAACAGCAATGGTTTGTTGTATTCACTTCCATTTTACGCTGCCTATGTCCTCGCTCTTTACATAGGTTCCATGTCTGAGCCAAGCTGGGATAAATTTCTTTTCTTCTGCTATCCATTCTTTTTAGTTTTCACTATTAGTAGATCTGTGTTTATTATTCCTAATAAATGTATCTTATGAGTACAATGCATTTTTATGTAAAGGAATTAAAAATGCCAATTTTAGTCCATCCTGAGATAAATGGAGATATCATTGTACCAATATCTGGCTGATTTTGTCTTCAAAAGTGATTTTTCTTCCATTTCTTCATTTTCCATAGACACAGTAGTAACATTTCGTATTTCATTTGGTGATACCCATTTTCAATTAGTGTTCATTGCTATAAAATAATGCAAATGTTCTTGACCAAGTTCTGTTGTTTATATTGGTGGAAGTCTTATCTATTCCAGTGAATACTTTGGATCTACACTGGCGTAACAAGAACAAACTTGGCCATTGGTCTGTTTTGTAAATGTTACAGTAGCTGTTACAGATTGCCTTCTGTCTTCTAATCCTAATGTACTGCACCTTTAAATTTTTCCCTTTGATTTACTGTGGTTTTTTCTCATGGTTGACTTTTAATTTTTATTTATTTATTTATTTATTTATTACTCTGGACAGTTTTATTTCTCTTTACCTGTAATTTCCTTTTTAACCTATCTTTACTTTCCCTGTCATCTGATAATTCTGAATTGTTTGTCTGTATATAGCTATAGACATAGATGCCACTGGCTTAGATGCAGAAGAAAATGATATTCCAGCAAACCATCGCTCCCCCAAACCCAGTGCAAACAGTGTAACATCACCCCACTCCAAAGAGAAAAGAATGCCCTTCTTTAAGAAGGTAACACCGACTTCCAAGCTCCCATCTGTCCACCTGCTCACCTGCACTGCGTCGCATTTCTAGTCCTGTTAACTGTCTGCGTCCTTTGACCAGCCAATAACATGCATGCTTTGTTGTTCTTTGTTTCTTTTCCATGCTGCTGTAGCTAAGCAGAAGCAGAAATCGGTAAGTTTATATCGACATTGCCTGTGTTTATCCTGCCACTGGCATCATTAGCATTATGAGTCCAGATTAACAATGCGGCTATTCTAGAATTAAGGATGACGAGATGTGTTGAGCTGTTGGTGGATTCATTACAGGAAAACAGGAAAAAGTTCAGTGTGTCTGTGAAGCTCTGCTACGTACTTATCCTTTTTGATGGAATAATAGGACACACTTAAAAGGCCTTCTGAATGTTTGAGAAAATTATTTCTGGCAAACATAATGCACCTCTCTAGTGCATGTTTATTCCTTCTATATCTTTCTCAAGTTTTTTGGCTTTTTTCTTTATTACTCAGTCTATTGAAATCATTACTGGAATCTATCAGATACTCAGTTTGGACTTAGGAAACAAATTGTCAAAATTGTTGTATTTTTTATTTAATCTGTACTTAAGCTTCTAATTCACTAGGTACAAAGTCTGCAAGTGCACAAGACCAGTGGAAAACCTCAGACTTGTTTTGACAGTTTACTTCAAGTTTTTCCTGTTGTCATGTATAAATTATCAGCCAAATGTTCTTGCGATCCATCAGTGAGACTTTTTTAGGATCTCAGCTATTGGAAATGGTACTGGTGGTTCCCAGGGGAGCCAATGTCTCTCCATAGATAACCCAGATAACTACAGAATTATGTAATTGGCATCCTGTTGCAAAAAGCTGCAATATATTTCTAGGACCTTTGCTGGAATAAGTTAGCAAGACATTAGGTAGCAGCCAAACTATGCAGTGAAATATCACATTTTGATTTTTTTGTTTTAAAATCTTTAGTCTTTATAACTCTCAATCATTTGGTTTTAACCACTCACTTAAATCTGCAGGTAATAAATGTTATTACAGACTGTTATAGTGCTTAAACAGTGCCAAGTGACATTGCTGTCGCTGCTGTGGATGCTCTCGTGTTTAATAAATAGATCTTTGTTTCTGTCTCTCTTTTCTTGAACTCTTTTAAGTAGTATTGAATCCTTCTAGTTTCCAAAGTCACTACTGTTGGCTTCAGTTTGGTCTGTTAAGCCTGGTGTGGAAATCAACAGCAGGTTCTTGCTTCTGAGTAATTTCTTACTTAATCATATTTTTAATTGGATAAAAATTATAAGGAAGAATAATACATGTTGACATATATTGGATGCTGTCTGCATAAGCATCTTTCAAAGGTGCAGCTTCTAGATGAACCACCATAGATCTGGATGATGGTTAGTCCCACGTCTTTTTTCCACTCTGTGGTATCTCTTTTCTTCCATATCAGAATCATTACTAGTGTTAGGGCGGTTCATAATACTGACATTTACAGTAAGTACTGGATGGCCATCCCAAAGTAATCTATGCAGTAAAACCATTGAGTAAAAGCCATATGGTCAAAACTGCTAGTTTTTATTCTGAGTTATATTTGAACGTGAATCTGCAATGAAAGCTGTATAGTTCAGTGCCAGTCTCTTAGAAATTACTAGATTCTCTATTGCTAAATTAAAGAACTTTAATGCTTCCATTAGATAACTTTTACTCAATTTTCTGCTGACAGCTTCATTATTTCAAGCTGTAAAGACTAGAGAAAAAAAAATGCCCATTTTAACAGAACAGATTTTAAAAATACCCCATATTCCATCAAATAAGGTAATTTCTGTGCTTGCCCTGATTGTCAAATAGCTGGTTAACTTCTAGCATGAATGCCTTTGGTTAAGTCAGCCACATTAAGACAAAGATCTGTTGCATCAGGGTACTCACGCGAAAAGCATTTGCGCAACTGTAACAAATTTTTCCTCGAATCTGTCTCTAATACACTTATCAGATTACTAAAAATGTTAGCAAGAACAGTGGAGGACTGCTTTTGGATACAGGCCCAGCTTAATTGCAGGGGGTTGCTTTGGAACGTGCTGAGTCAGATTCTGCACTGTGTACAATAAATTCATTTCACGTGCTTATGATGCCTTGGGCACTGGTATTCATTCTCATGTTATTAATTATCTCGTGAAAATACAGGTAACAAAAAATAAAATAAATTACATTGAAGGACATTCACTAAAATGTTTTCTGTGTTTTAGACTGCTTTAGACTGCTGCTTGTGTAGCATTGTGTGCTGTCACTGTATTAATGTCTGTCTTTGTGGGTTTATGTTTTGGAATGTATATACTTATTTTAATTTATTGCAAAACACCTTGGGATACATTGAGTTCTGGAACAATGAACAATGTCTGTATTCTGTGATCTTGACTGATGTATTTGTACTATGTACGCATTTGAAAAATAAGTCTGGCATTTCTTTTTCCATCTCACCCACAGATTCCTGGGTTTGGGTTTCAATCATTTTTTCCCAAGACACAGATAAACCAAAACCTCCCTTATGAACAAAAAATCTTTCTGATAAGACCCCATTCTTGGTGATATATATTGAATGGCCACTTATTAAAGAAAAAAAACCCCAAACCCAACAGTTTAATTTTTTTATATTGTATTGTGATAACAATATAAAATTTTTGCAATCTTTGGAAGGAGACAATCTTTTTATCTTTGTATGTTAAAACACTTTTTTAGAAATTGTGCATGATACATCATTTAGTATTCTGGTAAATATGGTACTACCAGAATCCATTCTCAGGTGGTGACAAGAACTTCCCAAAGTGGAAGAAATGCTATCCCAAGCTCTGCTTATGATAATTTTCTAGAAATACTAACTTGATCAGTCATTATTTTGATTTAATTTGTGATTGAACTGTGGGTGCAAATCTGGAAGTGAGACTGACTGCTGCCATGGGAATTTGCAGTGATGTCACAGTATTTTTTCAAGCAGTGGGCAGATCTGAACATTATCAAAAAAGACAAGTTATGCTTTTCACATCCCCTTTTATTTTTCTCTTTCATAATATCCTATATAGAATTTCTGTTGAAAACAAATGCCACAGCTCTAGAATTAGCCATTTCAATTCATTAGTTGTTGGAAATAACCTTTTCAATTTAGCAGTTAGGAATTATGGAGTGGGACATGTGCATGACCCAGAATAAGAGTTTTTAACTATCCAGAGTAAATATGAAAACAGTAGGAAAACCTAAAGTCAAAGAAAAGTTTTTTTCAAAAGAAATTCCTGAACCTCTTATGTCCTTATCTTGTGCTACCAGTTTTAGGGAAAAGTTAATGAATCCAAGATTCCTGTGACATCACTGGAAATTCAGAGTTCCTAATACTGTAAAGAGTGATTAACACTTTCTCTATGTGCTGTTATGCTGAAAACTTTTTCTGTTTTGCAGACAGAGCACATCCCTCCCTATGATGTAGTGCCTTCTATGCGACCAGTAGTTTTAGTGGGGCCTTCTCTGAAGGGATATGAGGTAATTGATTGTTGTGAATGGTTTCATTTTTGCCAAAATACTGTGCTTCATTTGTAGTTGATAATGGATAACATAGGCAAACATCAGACAGTTTTTACTCCTACTGAATAGCTGTTTATTTGTATTTTACTTCATGTCAGAATTGAGATTAGGAATAAATTGCATTCCAATCTCATTGTTCGGATATAAGATTTACTGTCAGCTTTATTATATAATATTATTAGCATCAAGTGTTATGAATTTCCTATGTGATTATTAATTTGTTGGTTTTTTTCCTTTTAGGTAACAGATATGATGCAAAAAGCATTATTTGATTTTTTAAAACATAGATTCGAAGGGCGGTAAGTACTTTGCAATGCAAATATACTTCAGTTCAGGTTGCGGTTGGGCACTACCAGGTTTTTAAGAAATAATAAGATTGGACAAAATTAGGAATGACAGCTAATTCCTTGATCAGTGGATTTTAGTGTGGATTGGAAGTTTCCTTGACAGAGCATGCAGAGGCTGTGTTGCAGTGGGAAGTGTTCTGGGGCATATATTTGGTGAGAGTGGAAAAAAGGATGTCTTCTTCTTGATGACTGTGACATTCACACTCCAAATTGCTAGATATTTATCTACAGATTAAAAAGTTATTTTAAGTATTTTTCAAATGATATCAACACTTCCCAGGTTTTGAGCAAACTGACAAGAGCCACGGTTCCTCCTCAGCTCTAATTCCTTACTTGGCATCCATCTTGGAAAGAGTGATATGAGATTCAGACTATCTGGTCTATGGGATTGTTGACCTTTTGATCCCTCAAGATAGGATCTTGGTTTGACAGTAGTTCTGGGCTCTGTAGTGGGAAGTTTCAAAAGGACTGGGATGAAGGGGTAGGGCAGTCCTCCACCTTGCTGAAATATGGTTACCCTTGATAGCAGACCGGCTGCACTCGCTGGGTTCTGATCCAAGTGGTTACAGGAAGCTAGACAAGGTCCAGTGGGATTTGTACTTGAGCCTTCAGGCATTACTGTGGTACAGATCTCAAATGATAGTCTGTCTTTAAAAGCAGTGACGTGATCTGTAACTCCAGCATCACGGACCCATGGAGCAGAGACATCAGGTGCATTCTCCAGACATGATTATATTGGTGTTGGATCAAGCTCCAGATTAATATGTCCCAGTGGGTTGACACTGGGAGGAAAAATTGAGAAAACCAGAAGATCTTATTATAATATCTGTAACTTCAAGGAATGTCCTATTTAGTTTGGAAGTGGAGAGATCCATAACACTATTCTGTGTGTCCTGTTGCTGCCAAAACTTTCAAGAGGGAGCCTGAGGATTTTTGTCAATAGCTTCAGTTTTTTAAAATACCAGGCACTGTGGTTTAAACTGGTGGATTTTCTCAGTCTGAATAATGATGTAAATACCTAACCACTTCAGTAGTCTCTCTTTATTAGTCAGGATTGTCAAACCCTAGATACACACCTTCAGAATTGAAAGTTAACAAAACAGTTGTTGCAAGCAGATGAAAATTACTCCATCTTTAAGTATTTTAGAGCATATCAGATTTTCAGTTGTAGATCCAACGGTTGCAGGGTGAATCCACAAGTACTCCAAATAAAATTGATGTCTATAGTAGCAGATTTGAAGCATTCCAAACTTCAGCAGCAATCTGAATCATTACTTAAGGTTTTGAACAAATTCGCACCGGAGGTTCTCAGATTCATGCTAGTGCTTTAAGCTGCCACACTGCTGTCCCTGCTCTCACTGCAATTGTTTCACAATATGAACATACACACCCTTTGTTTTGAGAGCAGACTTGGTCTTCCTGATGTGACATTTCTCAAAGACATTAAAATGTCCTTAGAAAGATGGTAAAAAGTCTTAAAATGAAAAATAGCATTTTTCATAGATAAAGAGACTGATAAATCTAGCGTTGTTCAATATACCATAATTGCGTTTATAAAGGCAAAAATTTTTCTATAGCCTGTAGGAAGAAAGACTGGCAGGAAAAAATCCAAATCAACACAAAAAACCAAAAAGCTGTAAAAGTTTGTAGTCGTTCCATTAGCAAATAAAGATAACCAATAAGTATCACAATACATGTTTGATTTAATTTTAAGACAAATGGCATTATCTGTGAGGAGCTGTGCCAGAAATCACAATCTTTGGTGATGTTTTTAGCTTAAGTTAAATCATGCCTAGATTTCCAAAATTATATTACTAATCAGTATTGTGCACATAGTTCTGTTTTTTCGTATTAACTTCTGGCTCTGTTACATTTTTTAGGGTTTTAGATAAGTGTATACACATGCTGAGTTCAGTGGGAAATGGCCTATTGGATTACATTTCAAATGAACAAACAGCATCTGACAGTGCTTGCTAGAGAGGAGCCCTACCTCTTCTTAGCAAATCCATTTCCTCTTTTAAATTGCAAGTAAAATCCTACAAGGAAGAACAAGGGAGTATCATCACTCTGATTTAACTTTCAGCACTGGAAAAATGTGACCTCTAAACCTCATTAGACCAGAGAGTTTGAAAAGGAACTTAAGGGTGCATTTTGGCGCAGTAAAGCAAAACAAACCAAAGAAACTATCTTCCTAGGAAGAAGAATATGCAGAAGGTTGTGTAGCAGGTCAGTGCAAACAACTGAAAGTAACCACTTCTTTCTTGGCTCATCTATTCTCATAAACACAAAACTGAACCTGCCAGATAGTCAACCTAGACTTTTCAAGGATGTGCTTCTCCAAGTTACAGTTCTCCTTTTTAGGTGGCTAGCATATTGCTAGCATAATCTTCCTGGAAAATTATAGGTAGCTCTTGCACTCTGTTAGAAAAACACGTTAGTAAACTGAACAATAAAAAACCCAAAAAAAAAACCCCAAGCCAAAACAAACAAAAACCCCATGATTTGTACTTGTAGATCTATACTAATTTCCCTGCTAAGCCTTACCCTTACCATTTAATTCTGCATAGCCCTATATGTCTTATACATATGGCTAAAGTAAGCCAGGTTGTCGTTCAGTACTGTTCAAGTCAGGGAAAGGAGAAAGCAGTTTGCTAATACTGGGGGTACTGGTGTAAAGTCAGATCCTCATCAGACCTGGAGACCCCAGGGAAGTCCCATCTTCTGCAGCAATCCCTGACCTCCTCCTGCCTGCCCTCTCCCTAGGCATGTGTAGGATGTCTTATCAATAGTTATTGTAGCAGTATTAAGTTAGATAAAGTTTTTTCTCTGTTCACATTGAGCGAAGCATACTGTGCTGCTGAGAACTTATTTTCCTGTAGTCTTAGCCATCTTCTAGTGTTAAATGAGAATTCTCCCCACATCCCTGAGAGATAAATAACGTTCAGCACTGTTTTGCTGTGTTTGTTTTGCAGTATATCAATTACACGAGTCACAGCAGACATCTCGCTTGCCAAACGCTCAGTGTTAAACAATCCCAGTAAGCATGCGATAATAGAGCGATCTAACACCAGATCAAGCCTAGGTAAGTACCTGTAATGATACTATCTACAAATTACCTGTGAAGTATGCTACTCTCCATTCATATGTCTAAGCTAAAAATAGCCTTCTCTCTGCTGTGAGAAAATCACAATTCCCATAAATCAGAAATCCTGGCACTAGAAATCATTTTAAAATCACTATCAGGTAAACTTCCTATAGTGCTGATTTTGGTTTATTCTCCTTATGCTCAGTTTTCATGTTTTGCTGTTTGCCTCAGTGGGGAGAAGCAGCCATCCATATAAAATCTGAAAACATAATGTCTTGGGGTGACCTTATGATGTGTATCCCCTATCGCTGTTCTATGCCCAGAAATTAATTTTGTGCCTTTCTTCTGGCTAAATAGAAATGACTCTTTTCAGTTTCTTGGAATTACATGGACATTGCTGATATTTTGCATTATTTTTATAAGTTTACTGTTAGCGATAGCAACTGATACGAAGCTTGAAAAATATTACTGGAGTACACATTTGGTGAATTTTGTGTCAGTTTAAACTAATCCTAAGGTTGGTACAAAAAAGGGAAGGATGCAAAAAGGGAGATGTTTTTAAAAACTGTATAGCTGCATTCATAGCCTACATGTCTGTCATCTTACGTGAGTCTTTTAGTACTGAAGCTTGCCCAGTTGTATCAATAATTAAACATTTATTACTCAGAAAGAAAAATAAGCTTAGCTGGGAAGTTGTAACTAAATGTAACCATCTACAGTACAGGTGGCTGCACTGGAGCTTGCCATCCCAAGGTGTCCATAGAGTTAGGAGGAAAAGGTGATAATTTTGGAGTCTTAATTCCTGACTGCCTTTGCCATTCCTCTAGTGTGAGATGTTTTATATCCAAGACTCTGCTGCTGTCACTGGTGCATTCCCTGTGTAGAGCCACCTGGAGAGAGCCAAGAGGTCTCGTGGAAGGTCCCCTGCCCATGGCAGGGCGGGTTGGAACTAGATGATCTTTAAGGTCCCTTCCAATCCAAACCATTCTGTGATTATAAGATGAATCGTGCCAGGAGTCTACATACTCATGTAAGGGCACTTGGCTGAGATACAGATATGGGTCCCATAACAAATCCTCTGCAAGTCCCCTATCAAATACCAAAAAAGGAGGAGCTTGCTACATCACAGATGGATCCTCCACTCATATTTCTGCCTTTACAGAGCTGCAGATTCCTCTTAGCAGCCTTTGAGAGAGCTTGGTTTCCCTTGAACACAGCATCGTATCTTGAAAAATTGTAAATTTTGTGGAACAAGAAAGTAGTTTCATTCATCCTATTAAATAAGTTCTTATCAGTTTCGCGACAAAAAAATTTCTGACACCTGAACTGACTGAATATTTAACGTTTGCCTAATATAGTAGTCATTTTTAGCATAAGCTTCTCTGCCTTAAAAATTTTGTCTTCCCTTTCTTGAAAATCTGTTTTGTAAAACCTTTGCTTTCAGCTATATGGAGGCTGTGAATTTTTTCTTGGAAGTAGTCTGTAGCTTCCAAGTGTGTCTTATTTAAAGTGTTTTGAAATATCAAAATGCAATGTACTATAACAACATAATTAGTATCTTTACACACGAGAATATTCTTCTGTGTGAATTTCAGTCTTGTCACCAAAGTCTGTTTAATAATCTAATGAAAAGATAAAGTGTCACTTATTTTGAATAGGACTGAAAATTGGTAATAAGTATGGAGGTCAACCAGTCATGGAACAAACAGAATCACGATGATTAAGTTTTCAGCCTCATCAGCAAAGCTTGTGCAATTTTGCAATAGTGTACAAATATATGCAGCAGTAAAAGCATATAATTCATTCCTCATGCTAAAATATTCTCATATATGTGAGACTCTATCACAAAAATCTATACAGGAAAAAAATTAATAAAAATTAAATTCTGCCCAATCTTGTACACCTTTATCTCATGTAGAACCATACTCTTGAAAGCATCAACATTTTTTCTTTGTGTCAAGGTACTTTTTTAGATGGAGGTATTTAAAATGGAAGTTCTGACAGAACTGCAGTTTGAGACACCCAAAAGATGACAGTGATTATGTATATATGCAAATATGTGGATTGGTAGGTAGATGTTTCTCTCTAGTTTTTGTAATGGGCCTGTTATTAACTATAATTTCCTGCTACATACCTGGTTTTCAGTTGCTAATAATTGTTCTAAAAATTAACTGATTTATAAAATAACTTTGAAGATCTTTGACCAGAGCAACTGGGTCATTCTAGCAATAAAGTTAGGGCAAAAATTAATTTTACATATGCTAAAATATTCTCAAACGCTTTGCTTTCAGAAGCTGTAATACTTTCATTGTTCTAGTAATCTAGAAGGGTTTTGAAATCTGGTAGTCAACTGAACAAAATTTCAGTTACTTGTTTCTGGGCAATTTTATGAAAATAACGAGAAAACTTGATCAAATTAGTAGAATCTGCCATTAACGCATGCCAAGCTTTGCATCTGAATTGCTTAAAGACTCAGCTTTCCTTGGCTAGGTCCAGCAATGATGCTGAGCAGAATCTGCTCCCAGTAGACTGAATCAGAGCAGCCAAGCAGAACTGAGGTAAAAAGATGCTCATCCTCCAATTTGCGATCCCTCCTTTGCTGTGCAGCATGGAGAATGGAATCAAAAGTCATTTACTTTAAAGAAGTTCACCTGGAGGAACAGGTGGCTGGCCAAGCTAAGGCAGGAAGGAAAGTAGTGAAAATCCATTATGGAAAAGGTTTGACTTATGGAAAAGGAGTTGGGACAGTCAAACCCACTGATACAGCACCTCCAGGTCTCTGCTCTAGGCATGGGATAAACCATAGGAGGACAGAAATCAGACAGGAAGTCTGGGAGGGAAGTGGTGTGGCAGCAGTGTTGGGACAAAAACTGAGATAAAATAAAATAAGCTGGAGTCAGAAAAGGTAACTGCTTTTGTAAGACAGTGGGAAAACCATTGAGCAAGGCAAAAGAAAAAAGTACAAGGCATGTTACAGCCTGTTCCCTTGCCTACCTGCAATGTACCTCAAGGCAGAAATAAGAGTCAGAATCAGAAAACATCATTGTAGTCTGCTGGTAGGTGGCCTCTCCTAGCAGTGGTTCACAAAGAAGATGACAACATACCACTGCTGTGAGTATTTAGTTGGCTGAAGTAGAAGAGGTGAGTGGCAATATCACACCATATAGCGGAATTTTTTTTCTGTCTGTGTGATGAATTTGCTATAAGTCAACGAAATACCCTGTTAAAAGTATATTATTTGGTTTAAAATTCAAGTAGTGCAAAATAAAGGTTAGGAAGTGATAATAGGAAGGCTAACGGTGCAGCTTCTTAGTATTTTTAGGTTATGTTTGCTGTCATCCAGTCTTTGGTCAAATATTTACAGACTACTTTTCCACCAGTCCTCTGCCTTAATATTCTTGAAAAATATGTAAAATAGTGTGGGGAATTGGAATTTTTGAGTGAATCACTACTTCCCTAATTTCCCTGTATTAACTTATACAGTGTATGCCATCAAAATCGGCATGTTGCATGATAATGCCCTGACTTGGAAGAGGGGGATGGATATCAGGCAGTCCTTTATGGACTACTGGAGCTCCTGTTGGGTACCTTGTAAAATACCAGGCTTGTGGATCCTCATTCCCCAGAAGTCCTCTTATTTTAGGCTCTCCTCTTTGCAGACATTTAACTGGGGAGATATTCTTTTCATTTCCAGCCTAGCTCAAAGAATTTTTTCCTTCTCTCAGATCAGTACTTATATTCTGTACTGACAGTACAGAGCAGCATCAGGAATGTCCTGAGTCTTAGTACTGACTTGTAAAAGAAGCTTCAAGGTTATGTTCCGTTTTGGAAGAAAGAATCCCCAGGAATCAGGATTTCCTGTAGGATGGCTTCCATATTTCTATTCTGAATGTAATTTCTAGTGGTAATTACTCTGAAGAATCAGACACTGCATTTCTGAAAATTAACCCGCCCTGAATTATTCATAACTTGTGATTATTCTTTGTAATTTTCTCTCTGGAAAATACTAATAATTCCAGCTTTTCACCTAACTGGGATGTTTCAAAGGGAAAAATCATTTTATTGCATATATCACCACAGTAAGCTCCACAAAATAGCCCACAAATATTTTATTAATTCTGTTTTCAGAGGAAGATTAGAGCCATGTGTTCTAAATGAGATGTGAAACACATATTTGAAAATGAAGAGAAAGTAAATGATTCAATGGCTTCTTATCAGTTGACAGTGTATGGAGTTGCATACTGAACAAGACAGCAGCCCTAAAGGAACAACTTTATTATATGTTCCTGAATGTGCTCTGTTATAATACAGATCGCGAAAGATTTGATTTAGGAGAGCTATTGTGGCATTTCCTACTTTATCAGCATTAGCTTTGCAGCCAGTAGTATTCTCTATGATTACAAGTTTCACAGATACATCATTAAATCAGGACTCACATCACATTCGTTCTTTTCTAGTATCTGCTGCAGGTCTGCTAGGAGTCCTGGAAAACGAATTTTTTGTCTGCCTACATTTTCCCTTCTATAAAATGAAATTAATAGGGTTTTTTCCCCCGATCACTGGGGGGGAAAAAAAAGAAAAAAACCACAGAATTTCAGCAAGTACTAAATATGTTCTGGTTCTCTTTTTTTTGTCCAGACTATCTACAATGACTTAGCTCTGACCTAGGTATTTAAAACTCGTATTTATCACAATAAAAATTTGTTCTTGTTAAGGAAAAACAGGGTTTGTTTTGGTTTGTTTTGGTTTGCTCTGAATACGTCTCCTGGCTGCAGAGCTATGGGATGTGGGGAGATGAGTTGCTTTCTTGTCTCTCCTACTTGAACAGTCATTGGCACGTGGACAGAGACCTATGTGGTTTATTCCTACATCTGGTATAATTTAAAAATGCCTTTTTGCAAATATATATAGATATATGTTTTCTATATAATATATATATAGCAAATATAGCTCCCCAAAACTGCTTTATGTTAATCCAAATCCCTCCCTCCTTCCAGATTCAATGGAAAGCTATTTCTTTACTCACCAACCTTTGTGCAGTTGTACCTCATGCAGCCAGGCCACTGATCAACCCTTCACTTATGATCACATTTGTGAGCAGCAGTTGTAACTGCAGCAGAGAAGGCTATTTTTTAGACTTCTGAAAACATATTGTTGGTTTTTAACTTTTATTTTAATAAGTGTTTCATCAATTACTTAAGGTAGTACAAAGGTACTGTGCTTGATCTATTTAATACCAAATACTTTTTTCTGGGAAATAAATGTACGTCTTTTTGAGAACTCTTACCTTATCACCCAATACAGGTCTGCAATGTTGTGCATAGCACAGAAAACAGTGAAGTGAGCACCATTCTTTGGAATGATTTAATAGATAACCCAGAATTAATTTCAAAGAGACGTACACCAACAACGTGATAATCAGAAATAGGAATTGCCACGAGGAACTCGATTTACAGGATTATAAGGGAGTCTCAATCAGCTTTTAATGCTACACACACCTATCGACTGACAGTTTGCTTTTGTAATGGAATCAGTTAAAAATAGACTTGGGATTTGACTCATGGGAAACCAATGCTGCCACTGAATATCTAGTATAAAATTAATGTTCTCAAGAACTTTTTTAAAATAGTGTCTGGCTCATAAAGATTTAGGTGGATAATACAGTCTTATTCCTCTCTAATTAAGCTTATTTTTATGTAAATAGGAATGTTTGCTTGTCAATATTGTTACATGTTTTAACACGTGAGATGTTAGAACTAAATTTAAGGAAAGGACAAATGATTAATTTCTTTAAAAGCCTAGAAGAAATCTGTAATTTTGAATAGATTTTTTCTCCAAGAAAGTACAGTATGTGGTTAAGTCTTACTCACCTGAAAATCAGCCCAAATTGGCTTAGTTAAATTTTATATAGACACATGCCATTTGCAGAAACTGCTGAACCAGCTTTGTGCTTTTGCTGCATTTTTTGTCAAAAGAACCCAAACCTTTTTCTGTGTATGTTACGCTTGTTATAACCTTACCTCATGCTGTATGCTTTGTACAAAACCTGATTGTGTTGGCTTTTTCCATTCTTTGCTTCATTAATGCTCTCCCTTTCCAGATGTTTTAGGTATGTATACAAGCTTGCAAATTACTTTTCCTGCTGTTTTGTGTTCAGTGCTTTATTGTACCTCACAGAACCACCGTGTGTTTCTCGCATCTGGCTCACTGACAGACAAAAGCTGATCTTGTACCTGTGCTGCTAAGTCTTTATTTTAGAAAACCTCGCTGGTTTTCCTTACTTATTTTCAAGTAATTCTAAAAATAAAGTTGACATTGACAAGTAAACGCTACAGATTAGGTATTCCATTGTATATTTCTGAGATGTGTGCACCTAATCTGCGTGTTCTAACACAGATGAGTGACCGTGGATGTAAAATGTATCACTGTGTTTATGGTAAATCGATTGCCATCACGTGCCTGGGAATCTATTTGCTTTCCATGTGCATATGCAGTAACCTGTCAGGCATTACATGCACCCAGTTTGCATGTGCAGTTGAGCACCTACCTTTGGAAGACTGTCTCTAAAAAGTGTACAGATCTTCCATTCACATCATTAGGTTGATACCCCAAAGTTTTGTCTTCTGAAAATGAAACATAAATGTTCAAAGAAATAGTAGTGGATTACCTGTGCAAATTTCAGCCTTGTGGTTTCTTTTTCCTTGATAGTTGTGTGAGAAGCCAATTGAATGCTTGAAACTATGGTAACAAATTTTTTGCTTGATATATATATATATATA